>NC_137106.1:50424992-50742492 GCF_949357685.1 Gobio gobio
AAATCACGTTGTCATTTCTTGAAAAAATATAATGATGCACAAATAGTACAAATTGGTTTTTATGTAGCTGAGGCCGACACAAACTGTTTTTGCAAATTTATTAGGACAATCAGGCTTTTGAGGTTGCGGTCAAACCAGAACTGTAAGTACTTTGACATCTTTTGTTTATTCTTTAGAGTAAATAAATTGTGAGTTTTTCATACCTGAATTATATTTATTATATACTATTTATATTTATTACATATTAGCTCTCACGTCAATAAAAAGCGCTCTGTTAAAGAGAGAAACTTAAGGAAATCATTTAGTGTAGAAAATTTGGATATGCATCAAATTTACATACATTACCCATCATAAACATCTTAAAGATAATTACAAAGGACTGTAATAACTAACAACAAACTTCTTAATGGTATATTGTAGGCTAAATTAGAAAATTCGGGGAAAAAAGTACAAATAAATGGACAAAATAACACTCATTGTATTTGTGCTATATTAATCTGTGTATTTTCTATTTACCTATCTATATTTAGTTGGTCACTCGAGGGCCAACGAAAGGTCAAAAACACTTTAATATTAGCCTACTTACCATCTGCACCAAGAGCCACTGCAACTTCCTCCCATGATTTTTCCTTCACTTGCAAGTCTTTATAAAGCAAATTATGTGGATCATAAAGAACTGTGTGCTTCTCAACCTCCACGATGAGACGAGTGTCGTCCATTATTGTCTTTCCTGTGACACCACGTGCTTTTGTGTATGAGTGTCAGCACGATGTCAGCATGCCAGCATAAAGTTATAATAGGCTATATGTATATACATAACTAAATTAATATTTAACTTGGTAACTTAACTAAACTGGCAGTATAAATTGTTTAAATTCGTTTTTTCCCCTCTGTCTCCTACACACATATAACATGTTGTATATAAGTAGTTCACATGATAAATGTAACATTAAAGTGAAGATATTCTTCTAGTTTTAATCATTTAAACAGGCTTTTAAAGTTTGGGCAAAAACTTCTGGCAGTGTTGTGTTTTTGTGTATTTTATTTTATTATTTCACAGCGCTGGTGTCACATGGTGTCTTGGTGTTGGTTCATGTTCATTGTTCTTGGTTCTGTTTTCAGTTTATTATGTTCATGGTTATGTTTGAGTTTGTCATGTTCACAGTCTTGTCGTGCACTTCCTGGTCTTGTCATGTGACTCCCATGCCCTCATGTGATCTTGTGTCTTGTCCTGTCATTGGTTCATTGTCTCATCACTGTTCACAGGTGTCACTTGTCTTGTCATTAGTCTGTGTGTGTATTTAAGCCCTCATGTTTGCCATGTGTCTTTGTCAAGTATTGAATGTTGTAACCCGCTGTTGGTGAGTTTCGTTATTGTCAAGTCAAGTCAAGTCAAGTCAAGTCAAGTCAAGTCAAGTCAAGTCAAGTCAAGTCAAGTCAAGTCAAGTCAAGTCAAGTCAAGTCAAGTCAAGTCAAGTCAAGTCAAGTCAAGTCAAGTCAAGTCAAGTCAAGTCAAGTCAAGTCAAGTCAAGTCATTATGTTTGGATCTAGTCAAGTCAAGTCTTTGTTTTATGTTGAGATTTATGTTTTATTGTAAATAAACTGCTCTTGGGTCCTTCAACTTGCCTCCAGTGGATCTTCGTTACAGATGGATGTCATATGGTGATCGTGAAACACATGGGACACTTCACTACATGATTTCATGGTGAAATTTGTTATTTTCCAGGTTAATCAGGTCAGTTTTGATCAAGAACAATCTACTGTTGCTTTAATTCTGCATGAGCAACGCAGAAAAAATAGACTCGATCGTGGCACTGCTGCTTCTGCTCTGCTCCTGCTACACGCTGCCGCGCAGTGCAATATCCCTGTGCCAAACACTCAATGCATACTGAAAATCAACCCCAAAGGTTTTTGTCTCTTAATTGTGCCAAATGGATGAAGTAGACTTATCATTTGAATGTCCAGTCCATTGATGAGATGAAGTTGTGATGATGAAAAGAGCTTCAAATCCTTGCTGTTGTGCACTTGGAGTGCGATGACAAGGATTATGATCCACATCGTGTGAAGTGATGGCAGTTAATGTTGGTACGTGTAGACTTCAGCGTTGGGTTGGTTAAGATCACATGCCATAGCCTCGTTGCACTTGAATTCAGTATATCTAGTATCCAGCAGATGATTTAATCTAATCGGTGCTCATGTGGGAAACACGTGAAAGAACATGAAGACATTAAAAAGTCCTTTCTAGAAAGAAGGCAAACAGTTCAAACACAACATACAACATACAAGTCAATTCATACTCACAGTTGAGCAGAAACTCAGAGTTCTCAACAAAGGACTTTGCAAGAGCCAGACGGTAGTGTGAGTTCACAATGGCCCTCATTTATCAAAAGTGCGTACACCAAATTTCCAGCGTACACCCAAAACCACGGTGACTTTGAGATTTATCAATATGGACGTTGGCGTACGGCACGCTCCAATCCTACGCCAGCTCAGGAGGTGGTGTACGCACGTTTTGAATTAGTCCGAAAATGCCCAGAAAAACAATTCCTAACACCACAAAACACACTGACAAAGATATGCTTTATTATGACCCACTGTTAAAAAACAACAACAACAACAATAGTAATTATAAACGTCAGTGTTTATTTTTGTGCAACATGGACTTCAATGTTTAATTTGTGTGACTTTACCAAAGCATTTGATTTGTAGTACGCATATGTATTCCTCCAGTTGCGAGCCTGTGCGCTTTACCTGACGTTGGTTAGGCCCGGCAGCTGCGCACGGACTGGGACGGAAAATAATTCAGACTGAAAAAATAATAAAAATGACATTCTTCTTCTTTTAAATAATAATAAAATAAATAATACTAATAACGACATTCTTCGTCTAAATAACAATAAGCGTCATTAATAATAAAAATCATAATAATAATTAGAAGAAGAATCTTACAAATTGTCATGCAATTATTAATGTGGATGAATGGTACTCCACATCACATCATCATCACTATTGTACACCCCAATACATGTGACGTGATACGAAATTAAATGCTAATTGTTTCAAAACACGTGCTGTAAAATAATGCATTGTGATAGGTAATTTCTCATCCAAACAGCTATTTAAACTTGATTTCCACCCTACACTTGTCAATGATGGCTGACCTGGCGCTTTTAGAAGACACATATGCGCCCTTGAGAAGGGAAAGAGTGTTTCAGGATAGGCGAGATCTTCTGAATGAATCAGATGAATGGCTGATGAGCAGATTCCGTCTTCCAAGGCATCTTCTCCTGGAGCTGTGCAATAACCTGGAGCCCTACCTCCAACGTGAGACCCGGCGGTCAAGGGCCTTACCTGTTCCAGTCCGGGTTCTCTCCACACTGGGGTTCTTGGCCACTGGAACCTTTCAACGGGAGATTGCTGACAGGTCTGGCATATCCCAACCCACCATGAGCCGCATCCTGTCATCCGTGCTGGCTGCCATCAGGACTCTCATCCCACACTACATTCAATTCCCATACGACAATGCCCAGCAAACAATAATTAAAAGGGGGTTTTATGAGATTGCTGGGATTCCAAATGTCATAGGTGCAATTGACTGTACCCACGTGCGTCTGAAACCACCATCGGTTAATGATTACGCATACATCAACCGCAAAAATTATCATTCAATCAATGTGCAAATTATTTGTGATGCCAGACTCTGCTTATTGTTGTGGCACGATGGCCTGGAGGCACCCATGATGCCTTCATTTTTTAGCACAGCAGCGTACGCAGACGTGCATTGAGGGGTCATGGTTATCTTTTAGGTGAGTAATAAGAGCAAATTCATTTTGCAAAATATATTCGTTTCATAACCTCTCTTTTCCCATTTAGGTGACAGAGGTTATCCTCTTTTGGACTCTTTGATCACCCCTGTGCCAAACCCTGTGACGCATCAGGAGCGCAACTTCAACCACGCGCACGCAGGAACGCGAGCCACTGTGGAGCTGCGTGGGGCTCCTAAAAGGTAGATGGCTCTGCCTGGCACACGGGGGGCACCTTGCTCTATTCGCCACAGAAGGTGTGCAACATAATTTTGGCATGTGCCGTCTTGCACAACATGGCTGAGATCAACCGTGTGCCATTTGACGCGCTGGCCCCAGACCCAGAAGTGCCAGTGAAGCAGTGGGCAGCACCACCGGCTTTAGGAGCTGTTCAGCTCAGACGGGACCTTGTTCAGCGGTTTTAAGGGTAAATTAAAATAACACAGACTTCGTTTTCATTGTTTTATTTTTTTAAGTTTTCATTTATTTGCTTCAGTGTCGTATTTATTGACACTAATGAATTGTTAATTTCGACCAGCAGTCTACAAATTTCTGTCTGTCTCTCCAGGACCTCATCCGTCAGGACCCTTGGCCGTGGCGCACGGGAGGCTGGTGGACGGGCATCGGCTTCCCCCGCTTGCACCTGCTCAGGCTCTGGGTGGGGCTCCTGGATGGGCTCGGGCTCCTGGATGGGCTGAGGGGGAGATGCCTCGAGGGCGCTGGGGCCTGCAGTGTCATCATCTGCAAAACAAAATTTAAATAAAATGAGTTAACTATGGACGTGTCTTTTTAAAAAAAAAAATTTTTTTTTTATTGGTCTATCAAATTTAAGTTTACTTACCATGAATGTCGTCGGTATCTCCCCCACCGGTGATACCTTCTAAAGACACCGTTCCGATGAGGGCTGCCACCCGCTCCTCGTTCGGTGTCAGCTGGAGGCTTGGATCCGGTGGGCCTGACCCAGTCTGACTCTGGCTCCTCTTCAGTGCCGAGACGCGCCTCTTTGTGGCGATCTTTAGATCTGACCACTTTTTTTTCACCTACAATAAACATGAACACTCATACTTAACTTGATCACTATTGGTCTATATTAAGCAATACAACATTATTACCTCTGCTGGAGTGCGCTTCTCAACCCCCACACTATTAACAGTGCTCGTAATTTGGGTCCATATTTTGTTTTTATGGGCGCCTTTAATCCCACTCTTTAAACTCCCAAATAAAACAATTTGGTTTTTTTCCACTTCCCTGGTTATGGTCTCGATCTCCACGTCGGAGAAGTTTCTCTTCTTTGCCGTCTTCCGAGTGTCCATGGCGTAAAATGAGGGCGTGGGGGAGGCAGAGACTTGAATATATAGTGGCGTTTTATTCTAATGACGATCGTTTTCAGCCGCGGCATTTATCAAGGGCAGGTATTGCGTACACCTGAATTTCAGAGGTGCGCACAGCTTCATAAATCAGGCGGTGAGAGGAGTGTAAGCATAATCTTACACCAATATATACGCCCGTTTCTACGCAAGATTGATAAATGAGGGCCAATGTGATTTCCTCTACCAAACAAACTGACTTATTCTTCTTCTCTTGGTTAATGGCGGATTGCAAACAACTTTAAGGTGCATACCGCCACCTACTGTACAGGAGTGTGTAACATCTTGTTATTTTAACAAGTGGCATTCAGTCTTACTTTTCGCATCAAATTAGGCCAGTCTATGTTTTTATGTAACTGATTTAAAAAAGTTATGAACAGTCTTAAAGAAAAAATGTTATGTCTAACTTGTAAGACTAGTCTTAACGGTTTAGGTCTCACAGCATGACCTACATTTTTCCCAGTCTGCTTGCTCAAAACACCATCTGTTTATTATACTTCCTTCTTGAATACATACGTTTGTATTAACTATAGTGAGAACTGGAAAGTGGTCACTTCCTATGTTACAATCACTCTTGACATACCGATCACATACATTTACTAAATTATCTGACACCAAAGTAAGATCCAAACATGATGTATTACCCCTATTCACATCTAATCTTGTACCCTGTCCGTTATTAATGCAGACCAATGATCTTTCTTCCATCATTTCCTCAACTATGCTCCCATTGTTGTCTGTGTGTTTGCTACCCCATAAGCTGTTATGTGCATTAAAATCTCCACACCATATTTCTTTCCTGTATACATTCCTTGCCATTTCATTTAATATGGTAATATCAAATTTTTTGCATGGATTATGGAAATTAATCAACTTAATATTTCCCTCTTTCCTTGTACTATAAATCTCAACTATTACACACTCCATGTCTTCTGGGCAGGGAACATCCCTATAGGCCAACCCATCCTTAAGAAAAGTGATACACCCTCCACCATTTTGATTATTAGGTCTATCATACCTTATAGAACTAAATCCTGGTATTACAATATCTAATTGTGCTCTTAACCAAGTCTCTTGTACACATACTACATCTGGAACAACATCTAATTCATGAATGTATTTTTTAAATTCTTGACCATTAGTTATTAGGCTTCTGGCGTTTCACTGTAATATGTGTAGTACCATAGTTATTGTTTTAACCTTCAGTTTAGTGTATTTTCTCTATTTTCAGTTACTGTTAACAATGCATGTATCTGATCTGCTTTGACATCTCTCATATCAAGGAATTTTCCTGCTGCCTCAACTATAGCCTTGATTCTGTCGCTTTTCTTTTTTAACTGTGATGCAACGTTTATAGTGTGACAAATGAAACCCAAAGTTCACTTTCTTCACTACTAAAGTATCATCATCGACTTTACATTTGTGTTCACAACCATGTGTATGGCCTGGAAACAGAACTTGTGCCTGTACATGAATGTAAACACACCGGATTGTAGCCGAAGGCTAATTTCCATCCGTTGTCCCGGGGGCTGGGGTCACAGAGGGCCAATGCACCATCAAACATTATTGCACATCCTCATATTGCACATCCTCATATTGCACAATCCACATTATTGCACACACCTCACATTGCACAATTCGCAATATTACACAATCGACTCATTACATTACACTCATAACTCATTATTGTACAAATCGTAATTATTGCGCGGTCACAATAATGCACAGTCAGATCACCCACAATTCAAATAATGTACAGTTTCTACACATATACACACGCACACACACACACACACACACACACACACACAATCATCCCATACATCCAGTTATGTCTCAATAAAAGGTTTAAATAGAAATGTAAATTGCTATGAAAAATGAGTGCAAGTTTGGTTTAACCAGAGTCGATTCTTCATCTGAGCTTTAAAAGAATCATACGTTTTTCTTAGTGCTAATGGAAGACGATTCCACAGATTAACTGATGTAATGTTTCGTTGTACCATTCCACTGACTTTTCTGTCATTTGATCCAGTTTCTCTTACTTTCTTTAGTGCTTCTGCATATGATATTTTATTCAAATACCTAACCTTCTGGGCTTCTCTGGCTTCTCTCTGCACTTCACATCCTCCAAACGCAGCACTATGTTCTCCTCCACCTTTATATCCTTTTCACATTTGCCATACTCATGCTGACCTCCACATCTTGCACACCTTAGCTTTCCTTTGCACTGCTGAGCCGTGCGCCCCATTCTTTGACATTTATAGCACCTTAGAGGTTTAGGTATGTACTCTCTCACGCTGTAATTCATATATTCCATTTGCAGTGACTTAGGGAGGGTTCTCTCAAATTGTATTACCACAGATAATGTTTCTTTTAATGATCCATCTCGTTTCGTTTTTAGCCTTGTAGCCTCAACTACTTTGCCTCCTTGAATATTATTTTTGACATCTTCCATTGACATACTCAGTGGGACTCCTGAGATAACTCCAGAGATGTATAAAGTACTAGAGACACATACTTGAGTAAAAGTACAAGTTCCTTATCAAAAAAGTGACTTGAGTAGAAGTTGAAGTGCTCTTTAAGCACCACACTTAAGTAGAAGTACTAAAGTATTCAACATTTTTTGTACTTAAGTATTGCAAGTAGTTTATTTTAAAATGTACTACTCAAGTACTGAAAGTAAAAGTACAAGTATTGTGTTATGTAGTTATTAAAGAAAGTAGTCAAAAGTTTGAACATCATATTGTTTTTATTATTTCAAATGATTAAGCTAAAGGACAATCACAATGTTGGTAGGTAATTTTTCGCCATATTGTCATATAAATAACCTGAAAATACTGTAGTTCATTAAGATTAAATCTTACTATAACCACTCTTACTAAAAAAAATGGGGTAAGCACACTTATATTCTCATTTCAAGAGGTGTTCTGAGTAAATGATTTGTTTGTAACACTTTACAATATGGTTTGATTTGTTAACATTACATTAGTTAAGACTAATAACTAACATGAACTAACCATGATCAATACATTTGTTACTGTATTTATTAATCTTTGTTAATCTTAGTTAATAAAAATACAGCTGTTCATTGTTTGTATATGTTACTTCACAGTGCACATTAACTATGTAAACAAATAGAGAGCAATTTGAGCGCAAGACGCTCGTGTTGTTTTAAAGACAGTGAATGCGCGCTCGCGGCGCTCTCTCTCTCTCTCTCTCTCTCTCTCTCTCTCTCGCGCGCGCTCTCTCTCTCTCTCTCATGCGCGGTAATGTGGGTTTGGAATGGAATGATTCGTAACATTTTTATAATTGTAACGAGTAACGATGCAGCACATAAAAAAAATATCGGAGTAAAAGTATTAAACTCATCGAAAATATGTACTGAAGTAAAAGTGGAAGTAGGAGAAAAAAATAATACTCTAGTAAAGTACAGATACTGCCTTTTAGTACTTAAGTACAGTAGTGAAGTAGTTCTACTTCGTTACTATACATCTCTGGATAACTCCTCTCGCCTTTGCCATTGCTCCCGGGATGTGAGCCTTCATCCTTTCCCCTTGAAGTGTGGACATACTGAGAATCTTTTCTTGTTGTTGTTTGCATCTATCAGTACTCTTTTATTGTTCATAAACCTTGCAAATTAAATTTTACCAATCTCCTTCTCAATTGCCCTGGTAAGTTTGATTGGACGATAGTGCCCACCATCCTGGTTAAACTCAATTATCATTTTCCAATCATTTCCTTGGGTTTTCTCTGTATTCTCAGGTTTCTGTTTCTCATGTTGGTTAGCTCTCAGTTTTTTGCTAATGTTTTCCTCATCAGACTCGCTATCCACTGACCAACTTTTTCCTCTATTTCTTTCTCTCAAATCCCTTTTCAATCTTGTGGATTTTGACATTATCCAATCCATTTCATCCCCATCTGAACTATTTGACATGATGTTACATTCACAGTACAGTTTATGCAGACAAAAGAAAGTTTTACTCTCACAAACAACCATCCAACGTCCACCGGAAACACGTGTCTTCTTCAAACTGACTTACTCTATGGTAGCTGTGCTTATATGTCCTGTTACCTCCAGGCAGTAGCGCCCCCAAGCTGCTCCTATTGGTACTACATGTATCCCAAACATAATCACACTAAGGAATCAACTATTACAATTATAACAGTAGGGCTGCAACTAATGATTATTTTAATAATCGATTAATCTGTCGATTTGATTTTCTTTTTTCGATTAATCGAAGAAGCGGATTAAAAAAGCATTAATTTCCAATCCTTTATTCAAAAAACAGAACTGACAGTGGTTGCTACAATAAATCTGTAAATCTTTTTTTTTTTTTTTATAAAGAAAAATACTAATCAGAAAACTTAACAGGATGTTAGAACTTGTTCTCTACACTACACTCAGACGCACACACTCACAAACAAAATGTAATGGGTTTAGTTAAATTGTAATGCATTAAGAATTTCTCTAAAATGTCCAAACCCTTTATATAATCCTGGAGAAAACACCTACTGTATTAACCTATTAATATGAATGATATTAAAGTTTAAACATGCAATACAGACACAGATTTAACTGCTGTGACATATAAACAAATATTTTGTAACAATTAAATAAAACTACTCCTAAAGAAGAACACAATGAATGATATGCATTCTTTATAACAACTTGCATACAACATTCCTTATAGATTAAATATGGATTAAATAATTAATGTATAATACATATAATGAATCCTTATTAAAACTAAAGAGGTAATTTTCTCTGTCTTTTGTTGTTTGATTAATATTAAGAGCACAAATGGAAGCAGGTTAATGGACTGCTGTCACTTTAAGACCGAATGCTGACCGAAAATGACAATAGATATTAGTCATAGTTTTTGTCATTCAAAGCTGGTTTTGATTTTCGTCTCGTTTTTGTCTGTGAAAAATGTTGTTGATTAAAATATTGACAAATTATTTGTCAACGAAATTAACATAGCAACATAATGAAAAATGAATGGGCCAAAAAAGGCAAGTGAATAAAAACGTGTCTTTAGTCTTGCAAACTATACCACCCCTGCTTTACTACTCTTATTAACAAGCTAACGCTAACTTGTCATGCTTGTCAAGCTGGATAACGAGTAAACAAGCACCAGAAGAGCTACTGGAGGGACGTCATGCTCCTCACTTCCAAACGGAACAAAAGTGGGATTTTGTAGTGACTTAACGTTACCCTGCTGTTGAACTCCCTTCCTCCTCATCAAGGACTCCGAGATGTTTTCGTTTTAGATGCTGAATCACCACCGTGGTGCTCCCGTGCCATGCCATGTCACGTCATTTTTGCTGCAATTAACACACTTTTTCGATGTATTAATGGCGCTTTTTGACTGGTAGCCTACGGCTTAGCTTGGTTTGCTTTTCCGCTGCGTGGGACGACAGGAACAGCACGGCTTGCCAGCTTCCACTCTGTTTTGCGCTAAACTGTGCTTTTTTTTATACTCAAACATCTCCGCGTCTTATTGAGGGGCATAATAGTCGCGCGACACAACGAATGAAATTCGTTGCCAACTCTTTTAATTATCGAATTTTATCGATTTAATCGATTCGTTGTTGCAGCCCTTTATAACAGTAAAAAAACAAGTAACGTTTTGTCTCGCACAGCTGAACCGCGGCTTGTGTATTGCAAATACAGACGAATATTGTCCATTTTGTCACATTTCCGGTGTTCTCCTCCGACCCATGTCTCAGAGGCAGCATGGCAGCACTTTGCAGGAGCAGAAGCAGCAGTGCCGCGACCATTTCGGAGCCGAGTCTATTTTTGCCGCGCTGCTCACGCTGAATTAAAGCCACAGTGCATTGTTCTTGATCAAAACTGACCTGATTAACATGAAAAATAAATTTCACCATGAAATCATGTAGTGAAGTGTTCCATGTGTTTCACAATCACCATATGACATTCAGCGCTATGAAAAAGATGATATAATATATGAATACACAATGTTAGAAGTTTATGCCCAAGCTTCAAAGATAACTAGAAGCATATCTTAACTTTAACTTTAACGTTATATTTATCATGTGAACTACTCATATACAACATGTATATTATATACAACAGAGGGGAACACGGTCGCATTTGCAGCAGATATACAGGTGCTGGTCATATAATCAAAAAGTTGATTTATTTCACTAATTCCGTTCAAAAAGTGAAACTTGTATACTATATTCATTCATTACACAAATGTTTATTTCTTTTCATTTTGATTATTATAACTGACAACTAAGGAAAATCCCAAATTCAGTATCTCAGAAAATTGGAATATTGTGAAAAGGTTCAATATTGAAGACACCTGGTGCCACACTCTATTCAGCTAATTAACTCAAAACACCTGCAAAGGCCTTTAAATGGTCTCTCAGTCTAGTTGTGTAGGCTACACAATCATGGGGAAGACTGCTGACTTTACAGTTGTCCAAAAGACGACCATTGACACTTTGCACAACCCAGATAGCAAAAAATATCGGCACGGCTTCTTTTTGCCGCCGGCCCTAAGCTGTCGGCTATAGGTGCGTCCCGCTGGCGCTGATGAAACGTTTGCCGCCGAATACGTCACTCCCATTTCTTGCGAGATGCCGCGGCCGACTAGCCGGCGGGCCGCCGGCTTCATTTTCTCTGGCGGTTGCCTCCGCCTAATGGACCGCGGCCGGCTGGCGGCAAGCCGCTTTGAAATACAAGGATTTCTACTCTCAAATTCGACCAGCCACGTTGGCTATGTTTGGCTTGTTGGGAAATAGAGTGGAACTGACAGCATTTTAACTAGTTCTCACATTTGAAGCGATTATAAAATCATAATAGCCTATATGTGAATTATATCAAATATTAGTTTTTTTTGCTCCAAAGCCATTAGGGTTTATAACAGATTTTTGACTCTTGATTCCATGATAAGGTTAGGTTTAGGAAATTACATTTAAATTTTCACTTGATTATTTGCATGTCGAGTGTGTTTAAACAGTGTTGGGCAATTTGACCCATAATGGATGTAATACTTTTTTTTTATTTTTTTTTTAGCACAATAGGAGGGTTAAGAAAGTTTGAAAGTTCATTTTAGGATATTGAACACTTTTATTTTTGTATTGCCCTTTTTCTATTTCTTTTTGGACTGACTTTAAAATAGACATGACAAAAAATTAGAACTTAGAACTTCATGACATTTTACTTTGTTTTTCATGTATTTTTCTGAAAAACTAAAATATATTATTAATTATTTAGGAAAAATTCTACATTCATAAGACAAGAATAACTCAAAAGAAGCCCTCTAATATTACCTTTTATAAAGCTGATTTTTACAATATACTTTGAAACCCTTTCAGACATGAGGTCGCAAAACAAAAAGCTTACAAAAACAGAAACCTGAAAGCTTTTCAATTTCATGTGACTGCCTTAATATTACAAAGTATTTTCTATCTCAGAATTCTTATTTTTATTATTTATTTTATATACAGTGTTACATTTGTTGTTATTCTTTGTTCTACATATTCGGAACTGTACCACAATGCTTTATTATTTTTATTTTTCTCTCATTGTACTTTTTGTATTGTACTTGTCTATAAATGTACTAATTTAAATAAAAATAAAATAAAACCAAACAGAGAAGTACCTCCACCGGCCGAGAGGGGCAGTATAAGTAAAAAAGACGGAAAACAAACCGGAAAAACATATGAAACAGATTTACCAACAGCGGCCGGCAACTCATCACACGGTTTTAGTATTTGAAGAGAGGAGATCAGAAAATATCCTCGACTACGAGCGTTTAAGTAAGTACATGTTTCCTTTTTGTGTAACACAATATTATGTTCATTTTTGATGTATATACCGGTAGGTTGTTGTAATTTGTTTGTGCCGACACGCACGCTGCTAGTCTAGTGCACAATGCACAGTTTTAGCTAACACGTGCTGTTTCGCCTTTTTTATACATTGAGTTCAAGCATGTTCTACATGTTAAAATGTATCTAGGTACTGTAAGTAAGTTAGCCAAAGCTTTACATCTAGAAAGACTTAAGTTTAACTTTTGGTGTTTTCTAACAAAACAGAATGATGTATATAGGTTATTTAAATTATTTTGTTAGTCCGAACAAGCATGCTGCTAGGTCAGTTTTAGCAAGTGTTAGCTAACATGTGCTGTGTTGCTACTGTTCTTCTAGCATTTAAGGTGATTTAGGAGTTATTTCTCTGAACTGCTGTAACGTTACTTTTTATGTTTGAGGACAATGCAGTTTACTTGAATCACTACATTGAATTAATACATTTTACTGTTCCACATTTGGCTGACCAGTTTTTTCCCCCACAGCATAGCTACTGTATATTCTGTATATAACGTTAACAATGCGGTTTTGTTCACATTTTCTTGCAGATACCTTGACCAGAGCACAATCGGTTATCTTCATCCAAGAGACCTATTGTTGGACAATCGTTTCGGCTTTCAAGGTAAATAAATTGTTAGTCACAATGTCTAGTTACTGGGCTATAAGGAGAAGAATATTGAAAGGAGTTGAGATGGACAAACAGGAAATTGCAGCTGTTGGAAACCTTAACAGTATGGAAAATTGTGCCTTTAGTTGTTGTGTTTTATTTATTTTTACAATATATATATTTTTTTATGTAGATTTCCAGAATGAAAACCAAGCCCTGAGGGAAAGCAATGCACGAGCAGGTGAGATCATGCACTCTTTCTTAAATTTTACTTTTTTGACTGTGATGTAGGTCCAAAATTACCAAATGCCTTTCATTTTGTAGCTTCGGATGGCAGCGGCTCACTTCAAGAGCAGGTGAAGCAAGTTGGGACAATGTTGACAACGTTTGCTCGTACTGGGCAATCAGGTACAACTTGCAAACAACACCTGTGGTTGTTGGTTTAATTCCCACTGGGGCCACCTGTACATGTAGTGGACCTATGTAAATGTCATAGTTTAGTAGTTGAGGGACCAGGACTGACTGCTTTCTTTTACTCTGTGAACCCTTGTAGGTGCAGATCAGACCCTAATGCTGCGACGTCTTGGAGAGTTTGGCGATGTTGTGCGTAGCGTGGACAACAAAATGGACACTATGCGGCAACATTTCAGTGCCAATGTGTCTTTTGGAGAGTTATCCTTGCCAGGGGGTCTGTTACTCCCCCCTAGACAACCCATTTGGCGTTGCTTGACAACAGTTTGAGGCAGGATAAAGAGCTCCAGGAACGATTTGTAAGTGTGCTGATTTTGTTTATAATGCTGTAGGGTAATCTAAAAAGTAAAATTTAAGATTGTACACTGCATATTCTACAGTCTGAATCCACAGCCTGTCACATTTTTATGTTTATGTATGAGAAGCTTCAGAGATATGTAATTTGTAACACTTTTTTTGTATTTTCAGCTTCGATTTTTGGCAATCAAATGTGGGAGGGACCTAAAAACAACCGTGTGGCGAATACTTCAGAGTATCTCCTCTAATCACCTTTCCATTAATACAACCTGGACGGGTGTAGGGGATAAAGCACGTTTTAGAGACATGTTCCTGAAGACCATTGTTCAAAGTAATATATATATAGAAATATATACATTTGTAATATATTTAAGTAGATGTGTGAGGCCTTATGCCATTCAAATGGAATGACAGATCTGTATTTTCTACAGGAGCCATCCAGAAGAACCCGGCAACCCAGGATGCCACTGATGAGGCGGTCCAGGTTAACGTTATGCGTTACCTGAAAGGAACATCTGATCGTGAAGGCGGAAAAAGACGCCGCACAGCTGAGAGGGACCCACAGCCGACCTCTTACACCTAGGCTGACAACTGACACCTGGAAGCCTTTCTTTATCCTGCAGTCAGTAACATCAAGGCCCCTAAAGAAGCCAGAAGTTTCAGGCTACACTCACCCAATCCACACTGTTCACTGTGGAAATTACTTTTTTTTTTAATTCCCTGTGACCCTGCCTTGAAGACAGCTCCCTGGATAGATATGGGATGGCGAGGTTGTTTGTCCTTTATATAGGCGCACAAGAAATCACTGAAGATAAGCCAATTTGCGCTGCCTCATTCTGGAGGTCGGGGAAAACCGGAGAACCCATAGTCAGGCTTGTTATAATGGTCTGTTCTACTACTGTTCTATTCTTCTCCAGAGCTTTACTCTAAATTATTACCATTTATACTATTGTTAGAAATGGCTTGTTAAATGTGATGTTATACCTCGATTTATTTGGTATCCTGCACATTCTTTGTTACCAAATATCCTCATTATTTGATATGTTTAATGGTAATTCTTTTCATCCCAGAGCTGACCTCTTTGTTATTAACAAATATTGTAAGTGTTATAATTTGCTTGTAAGGCTGTTTTTTTTTTTTTTTAAACCAAAATTTAATTGGAAACATGCAGGTTCTTTAGTAAAAATGTTTTTTTTTGTTGTTGTTATTTATAGGCCTATTTAAGCTTATTTATTGTCGGTTATTTATATTTCATTTATATGATCTTGTATCATTGACAGTTCGTCCCCTTGGAATTATAAGGTTCTATCTGACGTTTTTGTCAAAATTGAGTTATTCACATATTCTTATTCTGTGACAACTTATTTACATTATGTGATGTTTTTTTTTAAAGTTGTGTACATTTTGGGAATTTTTATTGAAAAACAAAAAGGTTCTATCTACAAAGTCGAACTCTGACTTGGCTCTATAAGGTTCTATCTGCGTGAGCCAATCAGCACTTCGAATGCACAGAAGAGGACCAATCAGGATCAACTTTATAGGTTGTGTCGCCGGCTTTTTCCTTGACAGGAAAGATCGCAGACACACAATATCTGTGAGGATTATGGCACACAATGCAAAGTTTTTAAGAAACCTCAAGATCGACAATTTTATTGACGATCTTGTCAAGGACAGCAGCCCGAATTCCAGGCATCACATATAGTCAGTGAATCATTTTTCAATGATTATTAAACTTTATGAATTAATTTGCTGAAGCATGTCTGTTTTCTTGCAGTTTTTAAAGTCTTAAAATGTCTTAATTTTTACAATATTAAGCCTTAAAGGTCAAATAGTAAAAATTTTAATTGATGGGGTCTTAATTACAACAATAAACGTTAGCATGTTATTTCAGCCATACTGATATCTAGAGAGAAAGACATTTTACCTGGCCCATTTTAGGTGGAATAAAATCCTGCTCAGATGTATTACAGTAGCTGCTTTCTGTCTAAACAAAAGAAAGATGAACAATTTCTGCAATAATGTGTTTAATTACCCACCAAATTGGTACCAAAAATTTACATCTGCACTGGACAAAATATTTAGACCTGCCTAGCTTAATTTGAAATGTCCTAAATACATGGAAGTGCTAAAAATATGAAATAAATGTCATAAGAAAGGATACAATTTTACAATCCAACACATGTTGAGACATTGTTACAACATTATTTTTTATATTTAATGTTCAAATAATGGTTTGGCAGATATAACCTTATAATTCTAAGCGAAAAGTGTTTTTTTAGAATTAGAAGGTTCTATCTGCATTTGACCCATTCCAAAAATCCCCATTTACAATTTTGAGAGGATTTTGATATTGTATATTTAGAATACATTTAGGGTCCCTGTTATTTTCATGTTTGAAAGAAACTTGTTCCCCATATACATTTTCCTATATGTAATGCAAAAACTTTGAAGCTCAATATCTCAAAACTGCTCAGACAGAGATAGAACCTTATAATTCCAAGGGGACGAGTTACTGTACTTTGAAATGTGGAATAAAAATGCCAAATGGGAATTTATCTGGTTTGTTCAATTATTATCCATCATAAACTGCATGTTACAAATATATGAATAATAAATAAATAAATATAAATTATTTATTACACAATAAGCGGAGGCAGATCGCTCGAAAATAGCGCTTGCCTCCGACGGGCCGCCTTTTGGTATAAAGGCGGCGGAACGGCGGTTTGCCTGCGGGCCGGCGGCGGAACGAAGGCGGTAGGAGGCCGGCTGCCGCTTTTAAAAAGCGGCTGCCGCCGGCGGTGCGCCGCCAAACGTGTTTGCGATTACGCAATTCTGACGCTTCTACAGCCGCCGGATCACCGCCGGTGGTCCGCCGACTCATTGCTATCTGGGAAGGAGGGCAAGACACAAAAGGTCATTGCAAAAGTGGCTGGCTGTTCACAGAGCTCTGTGTCCAAGCACATTAATAGAGAGGCGAAGGAAAAGATGTGGTAGAAAACTAGTGGTCGACCGATTCATCGGTTTTGCCGATTAATTGGCACCGATAGTTGATTGGTGGAACAATCGGTTATCGGCAAAAATCCTCACCGATAGTTTTCCCGTGTTGCGTCCATTGCTGGAGCGGCTAAGACGTGTGCGCTGTTATTACACAGTACAAGAGCTCTGAGAAGGGTCTGTTGGCTTGATATAACATGAGAGTGGCCTCTAGAGGCGGAAAAAAAACCTTGTGTGTTGTTTACATTACCACGTGAGG
Organism: Gobio gobio; assembly: GCF_949357685.1. Lineage (NCBI taxonomy): Eukaryota > Metazoa > Chordata > Actinopteri > Cypriniformes > Gobionidae > Gobio > Gobio gobio. The sequence goes on from NC_137106.1 coordinate 50,442,630, forward strand.
CTACGCGCTGAACGGAGAGCACACAGAGAGCGCTGACACTTCAGATGTTTAAAACACGCCAGCGAAATGGTATGAATACAGAGCACTACAGTACTTGTTGCCAAATCATTATATAGTATTTAATTTCTTGACTAGATGCTGCATTAACAGGTAAATAACAGCAGTGTGTATGTTTGTCGTCGAGACTGAGAGGACGCTACCATTAGCAGTACCTCAAGCAGTTAAAACAATGTGATAAAACACATCCAAGTCCGACCCAAATGTTGCACATATAAAATTAGTGACGTGAGAAAGCAAACTGTATCATCATGCTGCCGACAGAAACATAAACAAAGCAGAGCATTCATTTTTTTATTAGATAATCTCCTTCTAAAAAAGCAGACTGTTTAGTTTTACGGTAGATGAAATGGTAACACTACAATAAGATTCCATTTGTAACATTGACTAAGGTTAATAAATGCTGTGGAAGTATTGTTCATCGTTAGTATGTTAATTTCAACATTAAATTGTTTGAATTTTTATTTGTTAACCTTGGTTAATGCACTATGAACTAACATGAATGATCAAGGTACAATTGTATTGCTCATATTAAAGGGGTGGTAAACCACGATTTCACTATTCTAACTTTAGCTAGCGTGTAATGTTGCTGCTTGAGCATAAACAACATCTGCAAAGTTACAACGTTCAAAGTTTAAAGCAAAGGGAGATATTTGCTTTTAAAGAAATCAATTTCTAAGAACTACAGCAAACGGCCAGTAGGCGACTACAGACATTCCTCCAGGGTTGGTGACATCCCCAGGCTCAATATTTACATAAACCCGTCCTCCGAGAATATTAAATAAGGGGGGGGGGGGGTGAGGCCATTTTGTATCGCGGCGCTGTTGTGGTATAGTTAGGCTGGAGTGTTGTTGCCGCGATGCCAAGGAAACGCTGTTATTTTCATCCGGATTGCAGGTCTCGGGTACTTGCTTTGTTCAGCCTTCATTGGGACGGGGGTGCGTTCCAGAGCGTTTAACATACAACATGTTATATGCACGTGTGTATGAGACAGAAGGGAACAGGCGCGTGCGGGGCTCCCGCAGCACATCTCACGGAGGAAAACTTCCACAATCTTCGCGAGTTCAATGCCGGATTTGCACAACGTCAGCTGCGTGAGACAAACGCGGCCAGTGCGTGGATGCACGACGGGCTCGCGGCTCCCGCAACACATTTCACGGAGGAAAACTTCCACAATGTTCGCGAGTTCAATGCAGGATATGCACAACGGCTTGTCCTGAAAGCTGGATTTACAAACAGAAGCTGTTTACGGGCCACAACCTGTAAGTCTGATTTATTTTTCATCGATTTGTGTCCCGGTAATAGGTTAATTGTGCGTTGTAGCAAGGAAGTAAACAGATGACAACGCTATTCTGCAAACCAGTCTGTTAAATGCTCATTCATACTTAACGTTATCCGACGAACACCTAACGTTACAAACACTAACGTTAAAATCTCAACAGCGAACTTGGCATTAGTGTAAATGATTCTTTGATTAGAGCTTTTATGTATTATTTATCTACAGGCTTGCTAAACATGGTTCTGTGTGTGATTTGGCTAACTTACTAGAAAAGCCAGTGTTTAGTGTTCGTTTTGGGTTAATAGTTCTTGCGATAGATATTTGGCTATAATCGTTCTAAAAATACAAAAATAACAGTGCCATTCAGTAGCGATCACTATAGATCCGCAGTCTTTACTCTTGAGGAATGAACAGGTTGAACAGGTTCTGCTCGATCATCTTCACTAAAATGTTCTGGGTCTGATTCGGGCTCAGATTGGTATGTTTTTATTGACGCCACTGTTTCAAATCAAATCAAATCAAATCACTTTATTGTCATACAGCCATGTACACAAGTGCAACAGCAGGTGAAATTCTTGGTGCAGTTCCGAGCAACATAGTAGTCATGACATGACATGTACAACATTTAGAGCAGCATCAGATTACACTGATGCTCCCACAATTACTCACAGCACAGTAAACTCTACAATAAACAATAAATAATTTACACAATGTGAGTGTGGTTCTCACAGCTTTAACCAATATACACATACTTACAATATACATATACTTTAAACAATATACTTTAAACAATATACACACTAAAACATACATTAAACAATATACATTACGCTATAATAATAATAATAATAATATACAATGTACAGTATACATTATTATTCACAGTAGAGATCCAATGTATAATAGGTGCTATATGATAAATAATAAATTATAATAAATGTGTATATAATGTGTGTGTATCTACAGTGGGTTGTGCTGAGTGATATTCTGTCCAGTGTGTGTTATGATCCTGATGGATCAAGAGTTCAGGAGTCTAATTGCTTGTGGGAAGAAGCTGTTCTGGAGTCGGCTGGTGCGTGTTCTGATGCTGCGGTACCGTCTGCCTGATGGCAGCAGTGAGAGCAGCCCATGGCTTGGGTGGCTAGAGTCTCTGATGATCCTCTGAGCTCTCTTCACACATCGCCTGGCATAAATGTCCTGGAGGGAGGGAAGCTCACCCCCGATGATGCAGCTGGCCGTGCGCACTACCCTTTGCAGGGCTTTGCGGCTGCGGGCGGTACTGTTGCCGTACCAGGTGGTGATGCAGCCAGTCAGCAGGCTCTCTGTAGTGCTGGTGTAGAAGCGTGTGAGGATGTGGCGGCTCATTCCAAACCTCCTCAGCCGTCGCAGGAAGAAAAGGCGCTGATGAGCCTTCTTCACAACGGCCTCGGTGTGGACGGACCATGAGAGTTCCTCTGTGATGTGGACACCGAGGAACTTGAAGCTGCTGACTCTCTCCACCGGTGCTCCATCGATGGTGATGGGGCGGTGTTCTCTCTCATTCCTCCTGAAGTCGACCACCAGCTCCTTGGTCTTGCTGACGTTGAGGGAGAGGTTGTGCTCCTGACACCACCGTGTCAGAGTGTGCACCTCCTCTCTGTAGGCCGTTTCATCATTGTCAGTGATGAGACCTACCACCGTCGTATCGTCAGCAAACTTGATGATGGTGTTGGAGCTGTGGGTTGCCACACAGTCATGTGTGTACAAAGAGTACAGGAGTGGGCTGAGAACACAGCCCTGAGGGGCTCCAGTGTTGAGAGTCAGTGGTGAGGAGATGTTACTGCCCATTCTGACCACCTGGCGTCTGTTTGACAGGAAGTCCAGGATCCAGCTGCATAGCAAGCTGTTTAAGCCGAGAGCCCGGAGTTTAATGTCAAGTATGGAGGGCACAATGGTGTTGAATGCTGAGCTGTAGTCTACAAACAGCATTCTCACATATGTGTTCCTCTTTTCCAGGTGGGAGAGAGCAGTGTGAATAGTGGATGAAATGGCATCATCAGTGGAGCGGTTTGTGCGGTATGCAAACTGCAGTGGGTCCAGTGAGGGGGGGAGAACAGAGCAGATGTGGTCTCTGACTAGTCTCTCAAAGCATTTGCTGATGATGGGGGTCAGAGCAACAGGACGCCAGTCGTTTAAGCAGGTGGTTTTTGCTTGCTTCGGTACAGGAACAATGGTGGACGTTTTGAAGCATGTGGGGACCACAGACAGGGAGAGGGACAGGTTAAAGATGTCCGTGAAAACTCCAGCCAGTTGGCGCGCGCACGCTCTGATGACGCGGCCCGGAATGCCGTCTGGACCCGCGGCTTTACGGACGTTCACCCGCCGGAAGGATCGGGTTACATCCGCTACAGATACGGAGAGTGCACTAACCTCTGTATCTTCAGCCGCGAGCTCTCTCTCCGCGAGGGCGGTGTTAGTTCCCTCAAAGCGAGCATAGAAGGTGTTCAGCTCGTCCGGGAGAGAGGCAGCGGTGTTCACGGTGGAGTTTGTGTTCCCTTTGTAGTCCGTGATGGTGTTAATTCCCCTCCACATGCTTCTGGAGTCGGTGGTGTTGAACTGTCCTTCAATCTTGTCCCTGTACTGGCGTTTTGCTGCTCTGATGGTTTTCCGGAGGGCATAACTTGCTTGTTTATGCTCCTCCGCATTACCGGAGTTAAAGGCGAAGGTCCGCGCATTGAGTGCCGCGCGAACATCCACATTTAGCCACGGCTTCTGATTTGGGTACAGCCGTATTGTTTTGGTCGGAACAACGTCTTCTACGCACTTCCTGATGAAACACGTTACGCTATCGGCGTAGACCTCGATGTCGTCATCAGAGGCCGACCGGAACATCTCCCAGTCCGCGCGATCAAAACAGTCTTGTAGCATAGAGTCCGATTGGTCCGACCAGCACTGGATGGTTCTGAGGGTGGGTGCTTCCTGTTTCAACCTCTGCCTGTATGCGGGCAAAAGGATGATGGAAGCGTGATCCGATTTGCCAAGTGGTGGGCGCGGGAGTGATTTGTAACCATCCTTGAAGGGAGAGTAACAATGATCCAGAACTCGGTTCCCTCGTGTGTTGAAGCTAACATGTTGGTGGTATTTGGGTGCGATGCGCTTGAAGTTGGCTTTGTTAAAGTCCCCGGTCACAATAAACGCAGCCTCAGGATGCGCGGTTTCCTGCTCACTCACTGTCCTATACAGTTCCTTCAGTGCCCGGTCTGTGTCGGCTTGTGGGGGGATATACACAGCTGTGATGATGACCGCTGTGAATTCCCTCGGTAGCCAGAATGGTCGACACATAACCGTGAGAAATTCCAGATCAGGAGAACAGAAAGACTTGATAGAATGTACGTTCCTCTGATCACACCAGGATCGGTTGATCATAAAACATACACCCCCGCCTTTGCTTTTCCCGGAGAGATCTTTTTCTCTATCCATCCGATGCACGGAGAACCCCGTGGTTTCGATGGCCGAATCTGGAATCTCAGCGGACATCCAAGTTTCTGTAAGGCAGATAATGCAGCAGTCCCTCGTCTCTCGTTGGAAAGAGATCCGTGCTCTCAGCTCGCAGAGTTTATTGTCCAGAGACTGAACATTTGCCAGTAAAATACTGGGAAGCGGGGGTCGGTTTGCGCGGCGTCTTACTCTGATGAGCACGCCGGCTCTGCTTCCCCTTCTCCGGCGGCGTTTCCGTGGTCGGGCCGCCCAAACAAAAGGATCCGCTGCTGTGTTTGTAAACAGTGTGTCGTCACTGAAGAATTTAAAGTCCGGTTTTCGGTGTGCGATTGCCGAACCAATGTCCAAAAGTGTCTGTCTGTCGTACGTAGTGAGGCAGACAACATCCAAGACAAAAAACACAAAAACTATAAACAGAACAAACAAAAAACTACAATGTTTCAGCAGAGCTTGCGACGTTGCGGCCATCCTCGGCGCCATCTCGACACACTCAATAATACTGTTTCTAATACTGACCAAAGCACAGCCTCCAGGTAAGGGGCGTGACGTTTCCGATAAACGTGCACTGCGGTTAGCGAATCACAACACACTGGGCCAGCTAACCAATCTGAGCCCATCGCGTATTTTTGAGGGACTGGCTTCATACAACCCGGAAAGCATCAGACCGTTTTACAAGGAGGGACAGAGCAGTGTAGAATAAAGGTCAAATATATGAAAAATAATGCTTCTTTTTTTTTAAACGAAGCATGAACACATGTTACAGTGCACCCCACAAACACAATCAAGCCTTCACAAGAATGTGTTTTACCACCCCTTTAATACATGCTGTAAAAATGTATGCATAATGCATATAGTTCATGTAAGCTAATACATCCTTGTTGCATAGGGACTTGCATAGTGTTACCTATGAAATGTACATGCATGTTTCTATATTATTAGTAAAGAAACAAATTTGACCTGTAATATTTTAATGTTTAAATAATTTTCTGAAGAATTTATGTTAGAACTTCTCATTTTAATATTCATATTTATATGTTTTTAATTTAGCACATTTTCAAATTCCAGCACTGTTTTAATTATGTTTTTTTTAATCTAGTATCCCTTTTAAAAACTATCGGCCGATTAATCGGTTATCGGCAAGTGCGGTCCAACCTAGTTATTGTTATCGGTAAAATCCACTATCGGTCGACCTCTATAGAAAACAGTGTACAGGTAATAGGGATAACCGCACCCTGGAGAGGATTGTGAAACAAAACCCATTCAAAAATGTGGGGGAGATTCACAAAGAGTGGACTGCAGCTGGAGTCAGTGCTTCAAGAACCACTACGCACAGACGTATGCAAGACATGGGTTTCAGCTGTCGCATTCCTTGTGTCAAGCCACTCTTGAACAACAGACAGCGTCAGAAGCGTCTCGCCTGGGCTAAAGACAAAAAGGACAAAAAGGACTGGACTGCTTCTGAGTGGTCCAAAGTTATGTTCTCTGATGAAAGTAAATTTAGCATTTCCTTTGGAAATCAGGGTCCCAGAGTCTGGAGGAAGAGAGGAGAGGCACACAATCCACGTTGCTTGAGGTCCAGTGTAAAGTTTCCACAGTCAGTGATGGTTTGGGGTGCCATGTCATCTGCTGATGTCGGTCCACTGTGTTTTCTGAGGTCCAAGGTCAACGCAGCCGTATACCAGGAAGTTTTAGAGCACTTCCTGCTTCCTGCTGCTGACCAACTTTATGGAGATGCAGATTTCATTTTCCAACAGGACTTGGCACCTGCACACAGTGCCAAAGCAACCAGTACCTGGTTTAACCCTCTCGAGTTGGTCGTTGCACCGGCGTGATCAGCTCGCTTTTTTTCTTATCAGTGCCAAAGAGACTCAAATAACTCTGTCGTTTTTTATCATTCAGGCAAGTGTTATACATCATTCTAATCTGTTAAGTTTCTATTTTATTTTGTGTACAGTCACAATAAAAACAAAATGTTTTTCTTTTTGCAAAATAAAGAAAACAAACATGATGCGCAATCTGCAGCCTTTCTGTCAAAGACGTTCATTTAGATAGTCTTCAGAAAAGGAACTCTAGCTTAGTGAATACTTGTCTCACAAACATGAGACATATGTCTAAAGAAATGCTGAAATGTCAGGTTTTAAACAATGTAAATCAAATTGAAAACAAATATTCTGTGTTTATGTAATCTGTTCGAAAAGAGAGTGATGTCAGTCACCCGCAGGCCACTTCATTATCCGGTCATGCGACCACGCCCATGGATCGCGCGCTCTTTCAGATTCAAATACTGACGATCCACAGTCGACGCCCACACATCAACTCCATAGGCTGTAAAAACTCATACAAACATCTAGTGAAGCGCTGTAACGTTACTTCAGCTACAGCCTAATGTTATTTTTTTAATTAATATCAAAGTTTGTTTATCGAGTTAATATCGAGTTTTGTTTTGTAGAAAGTTTATTTTTTGGTTTTGTAGAACGTTAATTGCTTTCTTTAAAGTGAATTTCGTTTTGTATTAATTGTATCTTAATTTAAATCATTTATTATTACATTTTTTAGCATGAGACTACTTTCAAAAGCATAAAAAACAGTACAAAAAATTCTGAAAAAATGCGCTTCTTAGTAATTTTTGTCTTGTTTCTAGTCTAAATATTTAAACATTCTTAAATCAAGATGCATTGACTAGATAAGTACAATTTTAACTAAATAAGAAGAGCATTTTTTTCAGTGTAGTCAAATCTTTTGATAATTTAAAATATAATAGGCCTTTGTTGACTACATTCTAAATAAATGATTCTGGAGTTTTGTTTTGTAGAAAGTTATTTTTGTTTTGTTTTGTAGAAAGTGAATTGCTTTCTTTACAGTGAATTTTGATTTGTATAAATTGTATCTCCATTTTAATTATTATAAAAAAATTTAGCATGAGACTACTTTCAAAAACAGAAGAAATAGTACAAAAAAGTAGAAAAAATACTCTTAGTAATTTTTTTACTTGTTTCTAGTCTAAATATTTAAACATTCTTAAATCAAGATGCATTTACTAGATAAGTACAATATATAATATGTGTCCTTTGTCCTGTTGCGCTCAGTCACCTACCTGAATTAAACTCATTCATTATGCAGCTCATTATGCGGGCTATGATGTTCTTTTGTCGTCTCCGGTGATATTCATCATTATTCATTAGCTATCACGCCTCCTCGCATACTGGCTTTGAGAAAAACTGTCTTAAAAATGTTAAATCAGTGTATTGTTTTATGTGAATGAGTAGGTTCAATGATTCTCACATCAGTTTAAGTTTAAAGCAAAAACTCTAGACAAATACACCCATTAGTCAAAAGTTTTGAGGCCTTAATTCTAAAAGGTTTTTTTTTTTAAACCATGCATAAACATTTTACTCTCAAAAATACAAGCATGTACATACATGTTGCTCACATATTATGGTAGCCCAGTTTGTGCTGAATACAGTGTAATTACACTTTTGCCATTAATGTGTTTATAAGCAACTGAAAAAAACCCCCACAAATGTCAGAGCATGTCAAAACTTCTAAAGGGCCCCCAAAACAGCTCAGACTGTCAGGATTCCGGTGTGATCGATTGCTCTTTTTGTTTGTTTACCTTTTGTGTTCCATGTGTGCACTGTCTCCTCCCTCCTCGTTATCCCTGATTGTTTTCCACAGCTGTTGTGTGTTTGTTTCTCTCTATTTTAGGTCCGGGTGTGCTGTGTTCTGTGCGCGTTCGTTGTATTTCTCCCGGGTGTTCGCTGCCATGCCTTGCGTGACTTTTGTTGGTCTTTGATCGTGTTTTCTTGTTTTCCACAATGTTTTGTCTCCAGGACTCAGTGCGGAAATTATGTACACCTCGGCTTCAGCTCTCTCTCCCGGCATTATTGTGAGTACACAGTGTGACGCTTCCTTGTGGATTATTTCCTTACGGACTAGTCGGATTCATCTTCTGTCAGCGAGTCTTGTTTTTAGACTGGGGCTGACAACTCCTGGAACTCGGTACTGTACACATCAGTGAACAATTTATGTTTTTTTTTCCTGCTCTTCGGTGTGTCTCGTTTTTAGACAAGATCCGTTTTGGGCGTGAGCAGTACTCCGTACTGTTCTTAGTTCATGAGATACATTCTGGATTATGCATCAACATCTGAGTTCCTGAGACCGTTCTGGATTGTGCATCGACACCTGAGTTCCTGATTCATTCTGGAGTATGCATCAACATCTGAGTTCCTGAGACCGTTCTGGATTGTTCATCAACATCTGAGTGTTCTGAGACCTTTCTCGCTATTGATTCTGAATTAACTTTTACTTGCATAAGATTCCTCTGTCTCTGTCCTCACAGGACGAACGCGCCAAGAATGGAATCTGCAAGTCAGGCGAGCGGAGACTCTTTCCAAGCGGCCTTGGCTCAGCAGGGGGCGAGATTAGACCAGCATTTTTCTCTACTCAACTCCGCCTCACATGACTTTCAGTTACTTTCGGATCGTCTCACCGATGTCCACAATAGGTTAGAACAGGTGGCACAGGCAGTCAAAGAAAGAGAGGTCCATATACCACCTGCTGAGATTCCGAGTAGCTCCGGACCAGAACCCCAAGTGATTAACCCACCCACCTACGATGGGGATAGTAAGTCTTGCAAAGCTTTTCTTGACCAATGCTCCCTAGTTTTTGCGCTCCAGCCTCGGAGGTTCGCGTCTGAGGTATCAAAGGTTGCCTATGTCCTTACACTTTTAACGGGCAGAGCACGAGACTGGCGAATGACGGTCTGGGGAGCCAAGGACCCTTGCTGTGTTACGTTTGAGACTTTGCGCTCCAAGATGACCCAGCTTTTTGATCGCAGTGTTCAAGGCGACCTAGCGGCTGCCGCATTGATCCTTCTCACTCAGGATAAGTCGACTGTTACTGATTATGCGATTAAGTTCAGGACCCTCGCTGTATCCAGCGGGTGGAACGATACAGCACAGAAAGCACAGTTTTTAAGAGGTCTCAATGAAAGCATTCAAGATGAGATCGCATCACATGATCTTCCCACATCTCTAGAAGGAGTTATCGATTTGGCTCTCCGAGTCAAGGCTCGCCACAGACAGCGGAGGGTTCGCCGCTCGTTTCACCACCTTTTCTCCGATCCTTCACTGGGTGTGAGCGATGAGACTTCTCCATCTTCCTCTTCGGTAGAGCCAATGCAACTGGGTCGGCTCCGGCTTACCGCAGAGGAGAAACAACATCGTTTTGTCAATGGTCTCTGTCTGTACTGTGGGAAGCCGGGGCATAAGGCTCTCAACTGCCCAGCAAAAGGTTCCGCCCGCCGGTAATTCCGGGAGTATCGGTGGGCGTTTCTCATCTCGACTTTTCTTCCGGGTCTCGTACTATGTTGACGGTTTCCATCAGCTATAATAACTCTGTGTTCCACTCTCAGGCTTTGCTGGACTCTGGTGCTGAGGCGAGTTTTATGGACGCCTCTCTTGCTGAGTCTTGGGGTATTCCTGCGGTAACTCTAACTGATTGTCTGTCTGCTTTAACTTTAAAAGGGCAACACATGGCAGAGATCACTCATTGCACTCCCTCTGTAAGTCTTTTTGTTTCTGGCAATCATCGTGAGGATTTCAATTTTTTTTTGTTACATTCTTCCCAGTCACCCATCATTTTAGGGCATGACTGGTTGATTAAACACAATCCTCGCGTTGATTGGCAGAATAGTCTTGTATTGTCTTGGTCACTGTCTTGTCATGTAAATTGTCTTGGTCCTGCTCCTTCTGATTCCGTTTGTCCTGTTTTACAGATTCCTGCGGTCGATCTCGCGGGGGTCCCGGCGGAGTATTCTGATCTGGATCGGGTGTTCAGTAAGGCTCGAGCTACGTCCCTGCCTCCTCACCGGTCGTATGATTGTGCTATCGATCTCCTCCCGGGTACTTTTCCGCCGAAGGGTCGCGTTTTTTCCCTTTCGGGTCCAGAAAGAGAGGCCATGGACAAATACATTAATGAAGCCCTTGCCGCCGGTCTCATTCGCCGCTCCACCTCCCCTGCCGGGGCAGGTTTTTTCTTTGTTAAGAAAAAAGACGGCTCCCTTCGTCCGTGTATTGATTATAGAGGTTTAAACGACATTACTGTTAAGAATAAATACCCCTTACCTTTAATGTCGACCGCGTTCGAATTATTACAGGGAGCTTGTGTCTTCACCAAGTTAGATCTGCGCAACGCTTATCACTTGGTTCGCATAAGAGAGGGCGATGAGTGGAAGACAGCATTTAATACACCCTCGGGCCACTGGGAATACTCAGTTCTACCGTTCGGACTTGCGAACGCACCTGCTGTCTTCCAGACTATGGTTAATGAAGTGTTGGGAGACATGATTAACAAATTTGTCTTTGTGTATCTAGATGACATTCTCATCTTCTCCCCTTCTATGCAGATACACACCCAGCATGTTCGTCTAGTCTTACAACGGCTATTAGAGAATCAGTTATTTGTCAAGGCGGAGAAGTGCGAATTCCACAAGCAGTCGGTTACGTTCTTGGGTTTTGTTATCGCCGCTGGGAAAATTCGCCCCGATTCTGCTAAGATTAAAGCGGTCGCTGATTGGCCAGTACCCGACACACGTAAGGAGTTACAGCGTTTTCTGGGATTCGCCAATTTTTACCGGCGTTTTATCAGAAATTTTGGTCAGATCGCTAAACCCCTTACTGCTCTTACCTCCACTAAAGTAGGTTTCCGTTGGAATAATGAAGCTCAGAAAGCCTTTGATGAATTAAGGTCCCGGTTCATCTCTGCGCCTGTACTTTCTATTCCTGATCCGGCTCACCAGTTTATAGTTGAGGTAGATGCTTCTGATGTCGGTGTAGGCGCCGTTTTGTCTCAGCGATCACCTATTGACGGGAAAGTGCATCCGTGCATCCTTTTTTTTTTCTCACCGGTTAAATCCAGCAGAACGTAATTACGACATAGGTAATAGGGAGCTGCTGGCGGTTAGATTGGCTTTGGGTGAGTGGCGTCACTGGTTGGAGGGAGCCTCGGAGCCCTTCCAGGTCTGGACGGATCACAAGAACTTAGAGTACATCCGTTCGGCCAGGAGATTAACATCCAGACAGGCTCGCTGGGCGCTCTTCTTTGACCGTTTTAACTTCACCCTCTCGTACCGGCCGGGTTCTAAGAACGTTAAGCCTGACGCTCTCTCCCGTCTGTTCGGTGGTTCGGAACCCGATCGGCCCGAGACCATTCTCCCGGAGAGGAGGGTGGTCGGGGCGGTCGTCTGGGGCATCGAGCGGCGGGTGAGGGAGGCCGGACGAGGGGTGGAAGTTCCAGAGGGGTGCCCGGTGGGTCGTCTGTGGATTCCCGAGGCATTGCGTTCTGATGTCATCCGGTGGTGTCATGAATCCAATTTTTTCGGCCATCCTGGTGTTCAGAGAACGTTGGCAGCCGTCCGTCAACGTTTTTGTAGTTTGTACAGTTTGTATTAGCCTGTCAGGTTTGTGCTTGTAATAATGCTTCTCATCAACCACCCGTTGGTCTGCTTAAACCTTTGCCCGTGCCCTCCCGCCCCTGGTCACACATAGCCCTTGATTTTGTCACTGGCTTACCGGCGTCCGATGGTAACACTGTCATATTGACTGTGGTGGATCGCTTTTCTAAAGCGGTCCATTTCATTCCCCTTCCCAAACTCCCTTCTGCCAAAGAGATGGTTCAGGTTCTGATTAACCACGTTTTTAGGTTACATGGTCTTCCGACTGACGTGGTTTCAGATAGGGGTCCTCAGTTCATCTCACGGTTCTGGCAGGAGTTTTGTAGACAGATCGGCGCCACCGCCAGTTTGTCTTCTGGTTATCATCCGCAGACCAACGGTCAATGTGAACGGGCTAATCAGGATCTTGGTCGTACGCTCCGCTGTCTGTCGTCTCGCTATCCGAACTCCTGGTGCCAACAGCTTCCCTGGGTCGAGTATTCCCATAATTCTCTCCCCGTTTCCTCGACCAATCTGTCTCCGTTTGAAGCCTCTACCGGTTTTCAACCTCCCCTATTTCCATCACAGGAGCCCGATGCAGCGGTTCCGTCTGCTCTAGCTTTTGTCCGAAGGTGCAAACGCACTTGGAAGAGAGCTAGAATCCTATTATTACAAAGCTCCAGACGAACCAAGGCTGCGGCTGACCGTCACCGGCGACCTCCTCCTCATTATATCTGTGGACAAAAGGTTTGACTTTCTTCCAGGGATCTGCCTCTCCGTGAGTCATCTCGTAAGCTGGCTCCGAGATTCCTTGGGCCATTCAGCATAGTTAAGGTCGTCAGCCCAGTGGCAGTTAAGCTTAAGTTACCTCTTTCTCTTGGTCGGTTTCACCCTGTTTTTCATGTATCCAGGGTTAAACCAGTGATTTTTGCCTCCATTAATCCCCCTGTCTCTACCCCCAAACCCCCCGCCCCTCAACTAGTGGATGGTTCTCCTGCCTACTCGGTCAGGAGATTACTAGATGTTCGCCGCAGGGGTAGAGGTTTTCAGTATCTTGTGGACTGGGAGGGGTACGGTCCGGAGGAGAGGTGCTGGGTACCGGCTCGGGACATTCTGGACCCCGGTCTGATCGAGGATCTCCGTCGACGACAGGGTGAGTCTCTCCCTGGTCCGTCCAGTGCCGGCCGTGGGGGGAGGGGTACTGTCAGGATTCCGGTGTGATCGATTGCTCTTTTTGTTTGTTTACCTTTTGTGTTCCATGTGTGCACTGTCTCCTCCCTCCTCGTTATCCCGTATTGTTTTCCACAGCTGTTGTGTGTTTGTTTCTCTCTATTTTAGGTCCGGGTGTGCTGTGTTCTGTGCGCGTTCGTTGTATTTCTCCCGGGTGTTCGCTGCCATGCCTTGCGTGACTTTTGTTGGTCTTTGATCGTGTTTTCTTGTTTTCCACAATGTTTTGTCTCCAGGACTCAGTGGGGAAATTATGTACACCTCGGCTTCAGCTCTCTCTCCCGGCATTATTGTGAGTACACAGTGTGACGCTTCCTTGTGGATTATTTCCTTACGGACTAGTCGGATTCATCTTCTGTCAGCGAGTCTTGTTTTTAGACTGGGGCTGACAACTCCTGGAACTCGGTACTGTACACATCAGTGAACAATTTTTTTTTTTTTTCCTGCTCTTCGGTGTGTCTCGTTTTTTAGACAAGATCCGTTTTGGGCGTGAGCGGTACTCCGTACTGTTCTGAGTTTGTGAGACCGTTCTGGATTGTGCATCGACACCTGAGTTCCTGATTCATTCTGGATTATGCATCAACATCTGAGTTCCTGAGACCGTTCTGGATTGTGCATCGACACCTGAGTTCCTGATCCATTCTGGAGTATGCATCAACATCTGAGTTCCTGAGACCGTTCTGGATTGTGCATCGACACCTGAGTTCCTGATTCATTCTGGAGTATGCATCAACATCTGAGTTCTTGAGACCGTTCTGGATTGTTCATCAACATCTGAGTGTTCTGAGACCTTTCTCGCTATTGATTCTAAATAAACTTTTACTTGCATAAGATTCCTCTGTCTCTGTCCTCACACAGACTCCTAGGGGTTAAGGACCATGGTATCCCTGTTCTTAATTGGCCAGCAAACTCGCCTGACAAAGTCCGGCCCGCGGGCCAAATGCGGCCCGGGGATGAATTTCAAACGGCCCGCAGCGCGTCTATTAAAATGTATTATATGTGGCCCGCCACGGATCATTTACAAATCATGCAGTTTCACGATGTCAACGCAAGGTGGCAGTACTAGACTTTAGGCCAGGGAAACAGCGCCCAAAGAGGAACGAAACAGCGCTGCTTGTGCTCTGCGCAACTCACGCGAGCTCTGACTCTGAACAAATGTGTTTACCTGCTGAATGTCTCGATCACGCGACCACTAAACAGCCTGTGAGAAGCATTCGAGTTCGGCGCAGAGGTCTCCGGTACGAGCTGCGAATCTCTCGGTGATTTGATTTAATTTCCAGTTAAACAGCACTGACTTAATCAACAACACTAATGTGCAAATCAGCTGAGCCGATTCAAAATACTTTTCAAACAACAATTCGCATTTCGAATTTATCATGGATTTACTGTAGTAACACTACCTGTAACCATGGTAATTTGTCAGAAATGTAGGTTAATATCTAATTTTATTTAATTTGTAATGTAGACATGTTTTAAATGAGTAATAAAGGCCGAATTGCAGACTATTTTTTGTCATAAACTTGCAGTTTTGTGCATTTGAATTTATATGTAGACTAAATACCATTCTAGATATAGAAATATATACATACATACATACATATACATATACATATATATATATATATATATATATATATATATATATATATATATATATATATTACTTTTTGCCTTGTGTGCACTGCAAAAAATGCTGTCATTTAGTATTTTTTGTCTTGTTTCTAGTCTAAATATATCAAAAAATTCTTAAATCAAGATGTTATGAGATAAGTTAAATGATATTAAATATTTTTTCTTGTTTTCTGGAAAATTAAATTAAAATGAAGTGAGTTTTTGTTTAAAACAAGCAAATATATCTGCCAATGGGGTAAGAAAAATAATGTTTCTGTTTGGAATCTTTAAGGATGATTTTGGAAGATTATTTTTCTAATCCATTGGCAGATAATTTAGTTTGTTTCAAGCAAAAACTCAATTCATTTAGATTTTTTCCCCCCAGGAATCAAGAAAAAATATGTAATTTTCCTTAGTAAAAGCATCTTGATTTAAGAATTTTTAGATATTTGGACGGGAAAAAAGACAGAAATACCAAGTCACAAAAGCATGTTTTGTAGTGTAGTTTTAGTTTGTGGTGATCTAAATAGAGCACTTATTAAATTTAAATAAGAATAGAGTTTTAACTCTGTAATAATATTAAAATTTCACCCATTAAAACTTTTTGGTTGATGAAAGTTTTACAGATATTGTTAAATATCTATACATTTCTTGTGTCCTATCTCAAGCTACTGTCAGCTCAAGCTTTTGTCAAATCTGTCATGTTTCACAGAAACAAAACATGTCATTATATATATATAATAGGCTAGAAAAGGGACCGGCCCCGAGGTATGTCCACAATATCGAATCCGGCCCCCTTTAAAAAAAGTTTGGACACCCCTGATCTATGGGGTATTGTGAAGAGGAAGATGCGATATCCCAGACCCAACAATGCAGAAGAGCTGAAGTCCACTATCAGAGCAACCTGGGCTCTCATAACACCTGAGCAGTGCCACAGACTGATCGACTCCATGCCACGCCGCATTGCTGCAGTAATTCAGGCAAAAGGAGCCCCAACTAAGTATTGAGTGCAGTACATGCTCATACTTTTCATGTTCATACTTTTCAATTGGCCAATTTTTCTAAAAATCCTTTCTTTGTATTGGTCTTAAGTAATATTCTAATTTTCTGAGATACTGAATTTGGGATTTTCCTTAGTTGTCAGTTATAATCATCAAAATTAAAAGAAATAAACATTTGAAATATATCAGTCTGTGTGTAATGAATGAATATAATATACAAGTTTCATTTTTTGAATGGAATTAGTGAAATAAATAAACTTTTTGATGATATTCTAATTATATGACCAGCACCTGTATGCTTCCCATCATAAATCAAAACACGAGACAGACAGGGGTCGGAGGAGAACACAGGAAAATGTGACAGAATGGACAATATTCGTCTGTATTTGCAATACACGAGCCGCGGTTCAGCTGTGTCATAGGTCCGGTTGACATAGGCCTAATCAAGGAATATCGTTAGCTGTTTTCAGTTGGAATTAATTTGTTTAAAATTAGAAATGTTGTGATTTCTATCAATACATGTATCATGTTTGTATCGTAAAACAGTGATAACAGACATCAAACATCATATCAATAAAGTAAACTATGTACAGCAAAGTAGATGAGCCCAGAATATGAACGTAATGCTTTTAATTAGCCTACACGTTGAATATTTTTCTCCCATAGAAAACTGTCCTAAAGAAAACCTTTAACGTAGCTTATGAAGTATGATTTATTAGTAGGCTATGTAGCCTATAGTGGTTACGAAGTTTGGTCTTTTAATGGCACTGTCTACATTAAGCCACGTTAAGCATTTTATTTATGGGAAGAAAACGCCTAATGTGTAGGCCAATTATTAAACTATTGCATTCATATTCTGTCCTCGTCTGCTTTTCGGTATAGAAGCCTATGCTTTATTAGTATGGTGTTTACTGGTTTGGTTTGCTAATAACACTGTTTTAGTAAATTAAGCCACGTTTTAGTTTCTGTTCAAGTTCACATGATGACAGATAGCAAAAACACGTTTGTTATTATTATTGTGAGTACACAAACAGAAGACAGTTAACAATTTTTTACAGTTGTATGATGCATTAGCTTTATCTGTATGACTAAAAACGATGGAGTATTTTAAATGATTTGAGTTATTCTGTGATAGCACCCGCGCCTCCATGTGCTTAGCTCTGCAGGTGCTGATAATTTGACAATGTGTGAATCCTCGTGTTCTTTTGTTTTGCTGTTTGCGCAAGAAAAATAAAAAAAAGTAATTCGATAACAAATCTGTAATAATTCATGAATCGGTTAGTCTTGACTGGTAGGCTAATTTTCCGCCTAACCTTTTTACCATAACTCGCATGGAACTTGAGAGCAGCTGAGGTGAAGTGTCACCCAACACCCTCTGTTATGTATTACCAATGGATAATGCGACCCACCCTACCCCCACCAATTAGGCTTGCCGCTTTTTGGAATTCCAGCTGTATAATCATGTCTTCGTTCAGACTGCCAAAACAGGTAAGCTATATGCTGCTAATGTGACAGATTGAAAATGAACGTGTATTTTAAAAATGCATTAGTCTGTGTACACTGTAATATATATATATATATATATATATATATATATATATATATATATATATATATATATATATATATATATATATATATATATATATATATATATATATATATATATATAATTGCTATTTTGAATATGTAGAAAAGTTTATAAAATGTTAATATGTAGTTTATGGTTATTCTGAGTTTATCTGTGATCAGTTAGTTGGCATGATAAGTTAGACGATCGATTGCTCTGGTCTGCGTGAACACTAGGTGTCAGGGTTGGTGAAGGGAAAGGAGCGAGGACTCAATGATGCAGAGGAATGGAATGATAATAATAAAACAAAAAACAAGACAAAACAAACTACCCCGAGGGGGAAAAACAGACTTGGCTAGGCTTGACTTGACTTGACTTGACTGGAGCAGGAAAACATGAGGTTAATACGACGACGATTCCGCACTGGACTGCAAACACAAGGAGATTAAATAGGGAACAAACAAAAGAGGGCAACGAGGGAAGACAGGTGGGGCAAATGAACCAATAATCAGGAAACAAGGTGGGCGGGGTTAGACAATGGACACGAGCACATGGCACAAAGAAACACTTAACAAGACATGTGCTCACACACCAAACATGACATGAACATGCAGCTAATGAGAACTCATCAGCTGCATGTTCACACAAAACATGACAACATGACGTAGCACGTAGCCAGTGAAAAACACCAACCACGTGCTACACAACATAAGACAAAACATAACATGAAAGCACACGGCCGATGAAAACATGAACCGTGTGCTACACAGACAGAAGAGCACACGCTCACGTGACAAGACAGAGTGACAAAACAAACATGAATGTCGGAGCATGAATGTCCGAATCCCAACACAAAACTGAAACCCAAACAAGACCGAAGTGCTGGGATCCGAACACCACGCCCGCACACAAAACACAAGGACAGAAGAGCACGCAGCTCGAGCATGCTCAAAGCTGCGCGCTCACACAAGACAAGACAAACAATACAGGAGTGTCAGGGCTCTGTCACAAAACCATGAATAAACTAGACAGAAGTGACAGAACCCTGACACTACCCCCCATCAAAAGGGACGCCACCTGGCGTCCCTAACGAGGGACACCAAAACAAGACAGGAACAAGACACACAGATACACAGAATGAAACACAAGACAGGAAAATCAAAACACAGAGACAAAGAGGGGAGGGAGGGAGGGGAGCCAAGTCAGAGCCAGCAGGACAGTCCAGAAAGTCTTCAGCATAGACCAGGGAGGGACGGGAGGGTTGAGCCAGGGAGGCTCAGGCGAGTCTGGAGTCCTGGCAGAAGGCCAGGGCGGAGCAGGAGGGATGCACCAGGGTGACTCCAGCCAATCAGGGCCCCCGGCAGATGACCAGGGCGGTGCCGGAGGGACAGTCCAGGCGGGCTCCAGCGGATCTGGAGTCCTGGCAGAGGACCAGGGCGGAACCGGAGGGATGGACCAGGGTGGCTTCGGCTGATCAGGAACCCCGGAAGACAACCAGGGCGGGACTGGAGGGATGGACCAGGCAGGCTCCAGCGGGTCAGGAGTCCTGGCTGAAGGCCAGGGTGGTGCTGGAGGGATGGACCAGGCAGGCTCCGGCAGGTCAGGAGTCCTGGCTGAAGGCCAGGGTGGTGCCAGATGGACGGGCCAGACGGGCTCTGGCGGGTCTGGATGGCTGACTGGGACCCTCACAGGAATCAGGACAGGAGCCGGAGGCAGGACAGGACACAGGACGGGAGACAGAGTCATTACCAGACATTGATCAGGGGCCGGAGACCTCACCGGCCTCGGGTCAGGGGCTGTGGCTGGCAGGGCAAAGTGAATGGGTGGCGCGGGCAGTGCAAAACGCCTGGGCGGAGCGGGCAGCGCAAGACGTCTGGGTGGCGCGGGCAGTGCAAGACGCCTGGGTAGTGCCTCTGGGCCGGCAGCAGGCTCTGGGATGGCCTCCAGGCCATGTAGGATGGAGAAAGCCTTCTTCCTCCTTCTCCTCCTACGAGAACGAGGCGGTGGTCGGGTGCTTACCGCCTCCAGGGGAGCTGCAGCCTCTTCGGCCGTCTCTGGGGGAGCTGCAGTGCTGACGGCTGCCTCTGGGGGAGCTGCAGCCTCTTCGGCCGCCTCTGGGGGAGCTACAGTGCTGGCGGCTGCATCTGGGAGTGCTGCAGCCTCTTTGGCCATCACTGGGGGCACTGCAGCTTCAACCATCACAGGGAGCATTGCAGCATCCATGACCACCTCTGGAGAAACTGCAGCGGTCATAGTTGACATGGGCAGAGCTGCAGGCTGCGCTGCCACCTCTGGGTAGGTGGCAGATGAGGCGGACCGGTTCTTCCTCCTCCCTCTCCCCGAAGGGGTCATCGGAGGACTGGGGACATGACCATTTGTGAGGAAAAGTGGGGAAGGACCAAGAGGTGGAAGGCCACCCTCTTCTCCACGGTGGTATACATACCCAACAAAATGCCAGAAAGGCAATATCCCCAGCATTGCCATCTCCCAGGCTTTGACAGGCTCATTAAGGCTGCTGTTAAAAATGTCCTTGAGCACTGCATCACCGATGTTGAGCCCCTCCGCTGCAAAAACGAACTGGTAAGCAAACTCCTTCACGCTGGCTCCCCCTTGCCGAAGAGAGTGGAGTTTGCTACATTGGTCTGCCATCTGATGAGCGGAAGGGCAGGGAGATGGGAAAAGGAAGATACCCATTTCTCTGCTGAGTCCTCTTTTGGCTGAATCGTTCTGTCAGGGTTGGTGAAGGGAAAGGAGCGAGGACTCAATGATGCAGAGGAATGGAATGATAATAATAAAACAAAAAACAAGACAAAACAAACTACCCCGAGGGGGAAAAACAGACTTGGCTAGGCTTGACTTGACTTGACTTGACTTGACTTGACTTGACTTGACAAAACAAGTCAACATGACGTAGCACATAGCCAGTGAAAAACACCAACCACGTGCTACACAACATAAGACAAAACATAACATGAAAGCACACGGCCGATGAAAACATGAACCGTGTGCTACACAGACAGAAGAGCACACGCTCACGTGACAAGACAGAGTGACAAAACAAACATGAATGTCGGAGCATGAATGTCCGAATCCCAACACAAAACTGAAACCCAAACAAGACCGAAGTGCTGGGATCCGAACACCACGCCCGCACACAAAACACAAGGACAGAAGAGCACGCAGCTCGAGCATGCTCAAAGCTGCGCGCTCACACAAGACAAGACAAACAATACAGGAGTGTCAGGGCTCTGTCACAAAACCATGAATAAACTAGACAGAAGTGAGAGAACCCTGACACTAGGTGGGGAGCTTGTGGGATTTCTCCATTCTACATAAAGCTTGCAGTGGAGAAACAGCACAAGTTTTCTGTGATTGTAATATTCTCTCCTTTTCAGGTATGAAGTATAATAATTAGTCAAAATACATTGAAATGATGTCATAATATATGCTTAATAGTATGCAGACGCAAGTATTCTATTGAATGTGTGTTTGAAATGTTAACGTTAGTTAGTTCAGAAATGCGCGAGCTCAGGACTCCATTTTGCATTACGAAGATGGTGCCTTTACAATGTGTGAGGACCAAAGATGTAATATCGTGAAAAGTGTTCCACTGTTTATGTTGTAAACAATGTGGTAGGTTCTTTTGAAATGCAGATATATGTTGTCTTTATTAATGCAAGAATGACACTCCAAATTGTTTCCATGCTAGTCTTCACAGGATATACATTTTGGCCAAGGGCCCTAATGTTTCCAGTAGCCAAATGTTGGAATAAAATGCTCATTTTGGGAGATTCATTATTTGGGAGATACCATCTCTCACAAGGAGATGGTGAATCATTGATTTTCCTCCACTTCCATGTCTACATACTTTGTAGACGGTCCCTACCTGGCCTAAACACCAGTGGGTCACTTTCGGAGCATTTCTGTGTTGAAAACATTGAGGAGGATTAAAACAAATAAACTGTCATCTGTGTTCAGTTATACATCCTAATACCTTTCAGGTAAAACATTTTATACATTATTGTCATCCAATCCAAGGATCTATTGAATTTTTTAGCGGGTGAATATCTGTCTAACATTCAACGTCAAACCAACTTTATATTAGCTTCTTCTGATAGGAGTAAGATTTGCCAGGCAGTGTGCAGAAAACTCTCTCTTTTTTCTAATCTATGTCACACAAGTGTGAAAAAGACAAAAGAAAGAACAAGAAATGCAAGCTGTTTTACGGGGCAGAGCCCCAGAAGGGCTGTAGAGCAATGCAGAGCCAGAAGAACAAAAACAGCAGATATAGAAAAGGTTCAGAAGGACAGGTAGGATGAACTGAAAATGAACAGGAGTTCAGATGAACAAAAACACACTTATTTCTGATTTAAAACGAGTGCAATACTTACCTTATAAAAGAATCGAAATGACACAACATTACACACAATTTTATGAAGTTGAACCCCAAACAGACAAGGGACAGATATTTGATGTTGTCGTGGACAGATGTGGATGATGTTTATGGTGACACCGATGTCAGCTGTGAGGCTCTACGGGATATGCGGTGTCCTGGCAGGTCAGTTTATTGAATATTGTGTCTTTAGTTGTAGTTAAAGATGTTTTGTCCTCATATTGACGCACTGAAACATTTGAAATCATGTACCATGAGTCTGTTGAAATTCTCTCTTCAGTTCCATTGTGGCTGTTGTGTCTGCAGCGGTGAATGTAGTATTTTTTAAAGGTCCCATGTCATGAAAATTTCATTTTTTGAGGTTTTTTAACATTAATATGAGTTCCCCTAGCCTGTATATGGTCCCCAAGTGGCTAGAATTTTTTGATGGGTGTAAACCGAGTTCTGGCTGTCTTTCTCTGCCTTTGAGAAAATGACAGCTCAGACGAGCTGATCTGGAATTTTCCTGTTATGACATCATACCAGGAAAGGTTACCTCCCCTTCCTCTGCTTTGCCCGCCCAGAGAATGTGGAGAAAATGCGTGCAGTGCCTCGCTAAGCCACGCCCCCTCTGCAACATAATATAACACTCATTTCAAATGCAAAGATGTCAGCCAATCACAACAGTGGGCGTTTTCACTGAAGTCTCACAGCAGACACGCCCCTTGAAACAGGGCATTCAGCCAGAGATGTAATAACAGTATAGAAAAAATGCCTTTTATTTCTAAATTATGACATTTTTTAATGTAAAAATCATACTAACAATATAAGTACACCACAGGAAACATTATAAAATAATAGAAAAATGCCATGCCATGGGACCTTTAAGAAGCTGCAGTCTCTAACAAAATTACTTTAAGTGATTTGTAATTAAAAAGCATATCTTGGGATCCCTCCACTCGTGACTGGGTCAAACATACATCACGTACAAGTTAATTATAATGTATGTTTAACAAATCTAAAGTTGGACACATGTATTAGTGAATCAGAGCCTCACCTCTGTTTTAATGAATTTGAATTGGCTCTGCACTGTAAAAAAACAGATTAGTTGACTCAACTTAACTAAGTCAGGTCATCTTGTTGCTTTAACTTAGTTAATTTATAGCTGCAGTCCGTAGTTTTTCCTCTTTGTCGCCATCTCTGTTCGAAATCTGCAATTGCAGTTATCCGCGGAATTATCAACTTTACGTGATTTGTACCTCGGCACGGCACAGCACGGAGGAATCCAATGTTACGCATATTACGCAGATCCGGCGTTCGGACATATGACCCAGAAGCGATTTGTTTACAAGCAGAGGAAGACGCGCGTATCTAAGCTGTTGAATTCTACATTGATTGTGCTTTAGGTCTCGGCGTAGTTCTCAAAATGGGGTTAAAGTGTGCATTTCATGGATTCCCGAACCCCGGCGCTACGTCATATTCTCGCGCATGCGTCGTGGAGGCATACACGGAAGACAAGAAGAGGTTGAATAAAGTCGTTATTTTGATTTTTTTTTGCGCACAAAAACTATTGTCGTCGCATCGTAAAATTATTGTAGAGTCACTGTGGTGAGATGGACTTTGTAACAACGTTTTAAGTGCCTTTTATGGGTCTTGTGAGTGTAAATGTACTGAACGCCAATGGAGGCCTATCTGAAGCCTTTCTCAGCCATCAGCTTTACACAAAAATATCTTCATTTGTGTTCCGATGATGAACGGAGGTCTTACGGGTGTCGAACGACATGAGGGTGAGTAATTAATTACATGGATGATTTGGATGAACTAACCCTTTAAAAACATTATTACAAGCTTACCGTTGTAAATCGAGCTAAGGTAAGCAGATAGTATATTACGCTAGCTGGTTATGTACTTGCTCAAACATTTATTTTGGATAATTTTTAACCCAAAAAAGTTACAGACTGCAGCTTTAAGTCAACTTACAGTGTTAAGTTTATTACACTTTAAAACACGAGTTGATGCAACATGCAGTTTGTTCAGTCAACTTCCTGTATCTAGTGTTGTTTTCGTCAACGAAAAGTATGACTAAATATCGTCGTCAACGAACCTTTACAGGGTTCCCGCGGGGTCTTAAAAAGTCTTAAAATGTCTAAAATAAAAATCTTAAAAACGGCCAGATTTTCACCGGAGGTCTTAAATTTAATTTTGTTAGGTCTTAAAAAAAGTGTTATCCTCGTTAATTTCCAGAAATGCTGGCTGCAGAAAGTTATTAACGTTACACAGGAGCAAAAAAGTATCGAATCGCGAAAGCGGAGCTCTAGAGTCTTTGCTGCGCCGCGCTCAGAGCGTTCGTTCGGGGTGTTGTGATCTTTCTGGGGGTGTTGGTACACGTACTCGGTGATAAAACCACAAATCCCGTGATAAATGCAATTACCTGCCGACAAAATACGTCTACATTTAATAACGTTGTATTTTTCTGAACAGAATGAGGCAGACATGCATTGTTTTATATTATTCTAAACAGTGACTCAATCTGCACTGCATACCTTATTATTATGAAAATAGTGAAGGCTTGAAGAACTCAAATACACCATAGCTTGATGCAGTCGTGTTTATTGTCTTTTTTTTCATCAGTCAAAGCGTTTCTATATTCAGTTTATCCTACATCGCTAGCTTAGCTTCACATTAGGGCTAAGGATTACTTCTCTGAGGGAAATGTGGAGTTTCTGCTCGAGGGCGCCCTCTGGCTTCCAGTATGAATGAAAGTTTGGGTAACAAATATGAAAAATAACTTCTCTCTAAATAAATTTATATGACAACCCATATGTTTTTCTCCAATGTACAGTTTTCCCCCCACAGTGGATGCATAAGAGGCTCATATTTCATATTAAATACATAGACTTTTTATTTTATTTATTTATTTTTACAATAAATCTTTAGACCTTTCTAATGATTTTTAGTCATAGGCTGTCTGCATATTAACAGGTAACCCAGCAGGTTTTTTTTGTAAAATAAGTTTTCTGTAAAATATAAATGTTATTTTATTAGTATTATTATTATATTGTTATATTTATTCTTAAATACTCTATTTTTAATTTTTTAATAATTAAAATGTTATTGTAATAGTAATATTTCAAATTGTGTTAAATATTTGTATTTTTTGAATATAATCATTATTATTAGTCTCGTTAATATATAAACATTCATATATAAAATGTTATATGCATACACTTTTCATTTGTAAAAAAAAAAAGCATTTTAACCAGGATAATCGCTATTAGATATCTACCCCAAATCGTGCATCCCTAGTTTATCCTATCTCCCTAGAGCATCCCCTGTTCAATCTCTATTAGGCTATTAATATGCTGTTTTGTATTCTATTTGGCAAGTTCTATTAAGCAAGTTTGTTTTAGCCTATTTTCATTTTGGGCCTAAGGTTTTGGGCATTTGGCACGTTGTTGGCTGTGGAGGGTTACTAATGTCATTGCTTTTTTTATTATTTCTTTGATTTAAATAATTTTGGTAATGCGTCGTATAGGTCTTAAATTTCAATCTTTATGGTCTTAAAATGTCTTAAAAAGGTCTTAAATTTGACTTTCTGAAACCTGCAAGAACCCTACTTTATAATGTGACAAAAACGAGACGAGACGCAACGTAAATGCTGGTCATGTGACAATGACGAATAAAAACGAGACTAAATGTGGTTCACAAAATAAAAACTATGCTAAAATGTCTCTTCATTTTCGTTGACGAAAATGAGACGAGACGAAAAGTCGCGTTTTTATTATTATTTTGCAGTATTTCTGTGCGTCTCATTCAGGGGCTGCATCAGGTCTCACTGCGCAGACGCAGGCCACATCACTCTCTTCAAACCCCACTCGCGCGGCATTTTAGAAGATTTAGCTCCGGTGAGTGAACGAGACCGATGGGCGGGCAGTCGGGGTTCATAAGCACTATTCGGACGGTAATTGTTTGTCCAGCGGTCGTAAGGTGTCTTTATCATTTACAGAGGCTAGTCAGTGATTTTATTGTCGTCTTAATCCAGAATATCAGTGTTTTTCTCCCACCACCCGTGTAAAAATCTCCGGCCGAATGACCTAACTTACTGCTTGACAAACACCAAGGTCGTGTGGTGCCGTCTGAATCCACATCTCTGAGTTTTCAATAATATATCACTTCAGAATTCACTGTTTATATCCTTTTTGGCCCCTGCAGAGCACCGTGCGGTTGTGTTTCGCTGTTATTTGGATGCATTTGAAAGATCTAGACTTGTATTACTGAAATACTGGCAAGTATTTACAAGAGCAAGATATTTCATCACCGCTCCAAAAAAGAAAGAAAAGCACGCAAACATTTGAAATGTGCCGTTATAACGGCAGCAATTAGATATGTTAAAATAACCGCAGCATTATGATTACCTCCATTGGCGTAGGAACCGGGGGGGATGGGGGGGGGGCGTGTCCCCCTCAATATTTGAAAATGCTGCATGTGTCCCACTCAAAAATTAGCCTATACCTCAGGGACAAAAACTGTACATTTGAAACTTTTATTTTGAAAGTGCGACAAAGATGATATTCGGTTTTGCCAGCAAGTCAAAGCCAGAGTGATATGTCCCATTTCATGCTACAGTATTTGAATAATCACCATTCACCCACCAGCTTCATATTCTTCACTTTTCACCTATAGTCGGACTCGGAGCATCTGATTGGCAGAGAGAAGTTAACATTACACATACAAATACGTTACCGGTGCGCACCAGCTTTTAAATGGAATACGACTCGACTTTGTATGAGGTAAATTAGTCTCGGTCAAGCGGTTGAAATTACAGGGTTCCCGCGGGGTCTCAAAAATGTCTAAAATTATAATTTTTTTTAATTTAAGGCTTTAAAATGTCTTAAAAACGGCCTGATTTCCATCCGAGGTCTTAAATTTCATTCAGTTAGGTCTAAAAAAAATGGGTTTTATCCTTGTTCATTTCCAAAAACACTGGCCGCAGAAAGTTATTAAAGGGGTGGTAAACCACGATTTCACTATTCTAACTTTAGCTAGCGTGTAATGTTGCTGCTTGAGCATAAACAACATCTGCAAAGTTACAACGTTCAAAGTTTAAAGCAAAGGGAGATATTTGCTTTTAAAGAAATCAGTTTCTAAGGACTACAGCAAACGGCCAGTAGGCGACTACACACATTCCTCCAGGGCTTGCTGACATCACCAGGCTCAATATTTACATAAACCCCTCCTCCGAGAATATTAAATAAGGGAGGGTGAGGCCATTTTGTATCGCGGCGCTGTTGTGGTATAAGTTAGTTAGGCTGGAGTGTTGTTGCCGCGATAACGAGGAAACGCTGTTATTTCCATCCGGATTGCAGGTCTGGGGTACTTGCTCTGTTCAGCCTTCCTTGGGACGGGGGTGCGTTGCAGAGCGTTTAACACACAGCATGTTATATGCACGTGTGTTTGAGTCAGCGGGGAACAGGCGCGCAGGGCTCCTGCAGCACATCTTCGCGATTTCAATGCCGGATTTGCACAACGTCAGCTGCGTGAAAAAAACACTGCCGGTGCGTGGATGCACGACGCGCGCGCTGCACATTTCACGGAGGACAACACAAACTTCGCGAGTTCAATGCCAGATTTGCACAACGTCAGCTGCGTGAAAAAAACACTGCCGGTGCGCGGATGCACGACGCGCGCGCTGCACATTTCACGGAGGACAACACAAACTTCCACAAACTTCGCGAGTTCAATACAGGATATGCACAACGTCTGTCCTGAAAGCTGGATTTACAAACAGAAGCTGTTCACGGGCCACAACCTGTAAGTCTGATTTATATTTCATCGATGTGTTTTCCTGTAATAGGTTGTAGCAAGGAAGTAAACAGATGACAACGCTGTTCTGCAAACCAGTCTGTTAAATGCTTATTCATACTTAACGTTATCCGACGAACACCTAACATTACAAACACTAACGTTAAAATCTCAACAGCGAACCTGACATTAGTGTAAATGATTCTTTGATTAGAGCTTTTATGTATTGTTTATCTTCAGGCATGCTAAACATGGTTCTGTGTGTGATTTGGCTACTATAGTAAAGCCAGTGCTTTGTGTTCGTTTTGGGTTAATAGTTCTTGTGACAGATATTTGGCTATAATCGTTCTAAAAAATACAAAAGTTAAAGTGCCATTCAGTAGCGATCATTATAGATCCGCAGTCTTTACACTTGAGGACTGAACAGGTTCTGCTCGATCATCTTCACTCAAATGTTCTCATATGGTTTTATTGACGCCGACCAAAGCACAGTCTCCAGGTATGGGGCGTGACGTTTCCGACAACGGTGCACTGCGGTTAGCGAATCAGAACACACTAGGCCAGCTAACCAATCAGAGCCCACTGCGTATTTTTGAGGGACTGGCTTCATACAACCCGGAAAGCATCAGACCGTTTTACAAGGAGGGACAGAGCAGTGTAGAATAAAGGTCAAATATATGAAAAATAAGGCAATTTTTTTTTAAACGAAGCATGAACACATGTTACAGTGCACCCCACAAACACAGTCAAGCCTTCAAAAGAATGTGTTTTACCACCCCTTTAACGTTACACAGTAGCAAAATGGAGTCGAATCATAGACTACAAAGCGGAGCTCTAGAGTGTTTGCTACACTGCCCTCAGAGCGTTCGTTCGGGGTGTTGTAGAAATTCTGGGGGATATTGGTGTTGGTACACATATGCGGTGATAAAACTACAAATCCCGTGATATAGGCAATTACCTGCCCGCAAAATACGTCTACGTTTAAGAACGTTGTATTTTTTTGGACAGAATGAGGCAGACATGCATTGTTTTATATTATTCTATACAGTGATAAAGTCTGCACTCAATCAGCACTGCATACCTTATTATTATGAAAATAGTGAAGGCTTGAAGAACTCAAATACACCAGATCTTGATGCAGTCGTGTTGATTGTCTTGTTTATTTCATCAGTCAAAGCGTTTCTATCTTCTGTTTATCCTACATCGCTAGCTTCACATTGGGGCTAACGATTACTTCTCTGAGGTTAATGTGGAGTTTCTGCTCAAGGGCGCCCTCTGGCTTCCAGTATGAATTAAAAGTTTGGGTAACAAATAAGAAAAATAATACTCATCTCTAAATAAATCTATATGACAATCCATGTTTTTCTCCAATGTACAGTTTTTTTCCCCCACAGTGGATGCATAAGAGGCTCATATTGCATATTAAATACATAGACTTTAAGAAATTGATATCACAGATAAAAAGCACAGAATTTCATTTATTTTTTACATTAAATCCTTAGACCTTTCTAATGATTTTTAGTCATATGCTGTCTGCATATTAACAGGTAACCCAGCAGTTTTCTGTAAAATATAAATGTTATTATTATTAATATTATTATATTGTTTATGTATTCTTAAATGCTCTATTTAATTTTTTTTAAATAATGAAAATGTTATTGTAATAGTAATATTTCAAATTTTGTTAAATATTTGTATTTATCAAATATAATAATTATTATTAGTCTCATTAATATATAAACATTAATATATAAAATGTTATATGCATACATTTTTTATTTGTAAAAAAACAACAACAATTTTTTTTAACCAGAATAATCGCAGTTTGGAGTAGTCTGTTCAATCTCTATTAGGCTATTAATATGCTGTTTTGTCTATATCTATTCTATTGGAGGGCAAGTTTGTTTTAGCCTATTTTCTGCCAACAGAATAAAAGCCTATTAACAAAGATTGCATAATTTTATAGTTAAATGGCAATGGGATTAAAAATTGCAGTTTTAATGGGTTCCAATGAGGACACTTTTGTCAAAAAGACGCTGAGGGGAAGTATTTTGTGTACCTAGTGCAACATTGATTTTTTAAAGGAAATGGGGCTGAAATAAATGAGCACTTACTGCACATTTCAATATGCAGAATGTTGTTTTCCCGTTACATTATCACATGAGCAAAACATACATGTTGTACCATGTCACCATACTGTATGTTACTATTATGGTGGGATGGACGTTGATTCATAGTGGCCAAAATGTCCCCCCCAAAGTCAAAGTCGTTCCTACGCCCCTGATTACCTCATAAGCGAATAAGAGGCTGTATTCACTTATTTCCGCTCATTTCCATGTGGAATAAAATTACATCCTTTATTTTGAGATAAAATACAAGACAGAAAAACATTTTAACTATAATGTGGGCCTAATTTTAAACAGATTTAAAGAATTAAATAATAATTTGGATACTATTTTCCTATTATTAAATTAAATAAAATATGCATTTATTCTTAAGACATTTGGAAAAACTTTTATTACATTGAAGTGGAAAATAAAATGGGTGTTGTGGAAAAAGATGGGGAGAAATATGGCCAAAAAAAAATTCACAGGAAAAAACACCACGAACCTTAAGAGACATCTCAATGTTTTTATTTATTTTATTTAAATGTATGTGTGTGTGTACTTCTAACATGTTTAGTTGGTAAAATAAATATGTTGTAACTTCAAATCAGAGCGTCTTCCGTGTCTGGAATGGATGCATTCTTGAGTCTATAAGGTGACAATAATATAATAAGATAACATTGTTTGAAATGGGTTTGGCTAAAAGAAGATTTTGGTTTTGTCTATAATATGTACTTATACTATATTGACTGGGTTAAATAGAATTGCATTACTAAAAAGAGACTAAAATACAATTTTCAATGACTAAAACTTGACTAAAATGTCATCAGTTATCGTCGACTAAAACTAGACGAAAATAGTCATAGATAATTCTGACTAAAATAAGACTAAAATGCTCAGACATTTAGTCGACTAAAACTTGACTAGACTAAAAAGAGTATGACTATGACTAAAACTAATAAAAACTAAAATGACAGCTTGACACAAAGACTAGACTAAAACTAAAATTAAAACAGGCCGCCAAAAACAACACTACCTGTATCAAGTTAGTTGGAACTGAAAACAGTTTTTGAGACAACTTTGAGATGTTGGTTGAATTTATTTGATCAAGTTCCTACAACTGTGAATCAAGTTGGCTCAACATGGAATACATAATTGATACAACTTGCGATTTGTTGACTCAACTTTCTGTAGCAAGTAATGTGGACTGGAAAACATTACTTAAGAGAACTAAAAAAGATGCTGGTTCAACATATTTTATCAAGTTAGGGCAACTTGTTTTTTTTCCCTCATGCTCTATTGCCAAGTTACTTGAGTTTACAGAAATTGCTAGGTTTAAAAAAATGTAAGTGTAGCACAGGTGATTTTAGCTACATAGTTACAAGAGATTCAATATACACACAGTAGTTCTTTAATTCATTTATTTTGATTTTATTTAAATGTATAATTTATTTGGTTGCTAAACAAGAAGAAAAGTATTTCTGAAAAGAAAGAAACAAAAAGAAATTGTTTTTGTATGTGTTTAATTTATTTTTGAGGTTTTTCATTTGGTTTCGTCAGGTTATGTGAAAATAGAGTACTGCCCCTTTAAGCCTGCTCTTCTAGAACGTGCTCGCGCCTCGCGTGCAGCGCGAGAGCTGAATCCTCCATTTTGAGCAGATCGTTACAGCAGAGCTCCTGTGGGTAAATGTGTCTGATCATCGTTGTTTTGAGACCAAATATCTGATATAAGACAACCATAGACACGGATTTGTCTAGTGTTAATGTTTTTTTGTATGTTTATGTTTGAAGTGAGAGAAACGATGGTTTAATATCAATTGGTAAATGAGTTGCAGGGAATTGTGTGACGAAGTTCTATGAAGTACGTTAGCCTATTCACTTTATGTGAAGTTTTGAGTTTATTATTAATGTGTTTGTATGATTTAATGTGAGTTTTATCTAAACTTACTTTATGTGAATATGTAACGTATGTAATTTGATTTGAGTTATTGCCAGGGACGTCACTAGGATTGGAAGACAGGGCAGGGTATTTGTAATTTGCGTTTGCAAAATCTTTGCACTCTCACATCTAGAGCTACACTAATGTCAACAACCAGTCAAGAAACCAAGATGTTAACAAGTAAAACGTGACAGACATATCCTCTTCTTCCATTTCTACTCTGTTAAAGAAAAGTTACTATAATGTTAGCTTTTAGACACATCAAAGCTGCATGGGGGAATTTACTTAGGCCAGACTTTGCTCCTGATGAGTTACTATAAGCAATGACTTAAATGACTTAAAAATCTGTCCGCTCATGTAAATGTATGATAAAGTAATAGCATACTATATCTAATTCCTCTCTATAAATTGTCCACAGAAGGCTATTTAATTACACAGAACCGCATGTATTCAACCTATTTTTGAGCTAAAATACAAATATACAGCTAAACCTAAATTGAGCTAAACCTATAGGCTACAAATACCACAGCAATTTTCACACCCTATACTAAATGTACCCTATACAATAGCCTACTCATCTGACACATATAGTGTTTTGACATCGACAACCCAACTGCATTTTACCTCAAACTTGCGACTAGTTAACTTTCTAAAGTAGCAATCGCTTCTCGGGTCGACATTGACACACTGACAAAAGTATATTCTGAATTAAAAATATTTTTATACCACTTTTTAATGTGTGATTGTGTAAAGGTGTTCACAAGATGCCAACCTTTCGCAAACTTCCTTTCAATGTCGAACACTCATGGGAGGGTGTGTGTGTGTGTGTGTGTGTGTGTGTGTGTGTGTGTGTGTGTGTGTGTGTGTGTGTGTGTGGCGCGTGCGTGTATGTGAGAGACGCAGGGAAAGGAAATGCAGCTGAACGTTATTTGCTCTATGTAAGACATTGATAAAGACGAAAACTAAGGACATTTAATCTATAATTTTATTTTAGTTAGTTTTGCCGAACACATATTACAGATTTGGTTAGTTATTGTTTTTTTTGTAATGCCTCGTTTTTATTTTTATTTCAGTTAACGACAACCCACCTAGTTTTTGTTTTTTTCCTTCATTTTCGTTAACGATTAGGCCTATAACCTTGGTAACGACGAGACGAGATGAATCCTCCATTACTTGCAGTAGCGCTCCGGTCTGCAACGCTCTGAAAGCTGCCACAGTTCACACCAATGCAACGAGACGCGGTGCATCATCTTGATAGCACAACGACTCTTTGTACTTCTGTCCAACTTCCGAGTTTTCGGATATTTTTTTGTAGCTGGATATATATAATTTGTTGCGTCTAAATATGAATGAGGATACGGTTTTTGATAAATCAAATTGTTATTGTTGTTCTTATTATTATTTAGGGGGGTTTAGGAACATTTTGGGGTAGCTTCAGCCCCCCTAAAATAGGCCTAACGATGTCCCTGGTTATTGCCGTAATGAGATAATAATGCAGCTTACCGCTGATTTAAGATTGTTATTTCCCTCTGAAATTATTTTGATATAATTTTGACCTAAAATACAGGTCAGGTTTTTGTTCCTGTGGACAAATATCTGGATATTCACTTTGATGGCGAGCCCCCATGGATCTGAACACTAGGGATGAAACGGTATGGAAATTTCACATCACGATTATAGTGACCCAAATTATCACGGTTATCAATATTATCACGGTTTTGTTCAAATGAGATGAAAGTGTTCAAAAAGAACAGATGCACACACTTAAAACATTTCAACAAGTTTTATATTTGAAAATCAACAAACAACAAATAAATCAAGCAGCTCTATGCACTTTTTTAAGATAGAATCTATTCTTTTGGATTTCCTTCCTTATAATGGTCGTTAATAGCAACGCATGCATAATAATTGGTGTAAATATAATATCTAATATTATCTCTGTAAATGTATTCTCAAGCAATATTCTCATCAGTGTTCTATCAGCTATGACACATTTAAATCAGCATATTTTGTGTACGAGCCCAAACAGTATCCTAGTGAAACAATGCATATCCATATTTTCATATGATTTGAAAGCTTATTTGATTATATATCAAAATTCAAAATGTGTGCATCATACCTGACACCTAGATGAACACTTAACAGCTGGTTTTATGACTGCAAGTCATTCTCCAAATGCTATTGAAGTTAGAAATGTGTATATCAATGTTGTATGTAGCTTTAGAGTCAAGCCAACTTTATGTCAGTCATATCAGATGCGCTGTGGTTCTGCTGTGTTTGTTTGAAACTATTTTCGCTGCTGAAATGGAACAAAAACAGTCAACCACTGTATGAGGAATGAATCTCCTGCGTACAGCGCACGTTTTGAGTGCAGGTTTCAGTGATTGACAGTGCGCTCCGGTTAATCTGAACGCCTCTGATTATTAGAAACACGTGTGGTTAGTTATAATGCGCAACGCGATTATAACAGATGGCTTTTGAGAAGACTATAATAAGTTCAACCGCCAAAGAGGCTAGTGTGAGTGGTAGTAATATCAGACGTAGTTTTGGTATTGAGATTAACCCTTAATCGTCCCTTGGGCTCCAGCTGACCCCACTGGACTTTTCCTCCATTTTTTAAAAGTGTTCCCTTCATCTCAGGGCCATGAGACTCGGTGACTTTTCCTAAATAATCTATCTAAACATGCACAAAAAATCTGGGCTTGATTTGGTTGTTCTAAAGGTGTGTACATTTTTTTTTACCGTTTAAGTCCCTCGAGGTCAGATTGACCCCACATTGAAAATGAATGGGAAAGTGTAAAAAATACATTTTTTTCACCTTTTTTGTCAATTTTTTTTTACTAAATCCAGTATAAATCTGAAAATTTCCACATTTATATCAAGGTCTGGTCCTAGAGCATAAACACAAAGTAGAACGAACTTTCTGTCTCATACACGCATGCACGCACAAATCTTTGATTAAGTTTCCCTCAGGACTTTTGTAAAAGCCAAAATATGACCACACCTCAGATTTGGTCCTTTTAGAGGCTGAACAATCCCCTGAGTGCTGTCACTGCCTTCTGCCATTTCTTCTCATTCAAAAGACAGCGGTGCGCTGCACCAGACTGATGCTGACTGGACAGGATTTACCGCAAGTTTTCAAAATCGTGATAATCACGCGCGGTTTTAATGTTAATTAATTTTTAAACTATATTTCTAACCGTCGGTACATTTTATCGTGAAACCGGTAATCGTTCCATCCCTACTGGACACTAGACTGTCGGATTGAGCAGGCCTAAACCCATACTGCAAACTTTTATTTATTCAAATTTGAGTTGGGATCTTCACTCACAATCTTTCCTCAACTTTTTCCTATCACTTTTTTTTTTCCTCTCATTTTTTTGCGCTTTCACGCAATAGGACTGGACTTGTGGTTTTTCCTGAAACAGTTTTTTTCCTTTATTTTTTTAGGGAAAGCAAAGCTAAATTTGTCTGAAAAAAATAATCAGAACTGTTCAGGTTGAATTTTACTGACTGAGAAATATTTCTGGTACACATTCATTTTTGATTGATCGATTTGAATTTGGTATTCAGACTGATATTGAATGAATGTGAACAAAATTGATTTGCCATACTTTTAAGTGTGTGTTCATTTAGAAAGGTGCACCTATAGGGATCTGTGAGCTCTTATATTGTTGTTGTTTTTTCATTGATGTTATTTTTCTTGTAATTGGTTATTTGCAAAATCACCAAGAGTGTTGAGAACGTCCGGTCTGTTTTAAGAAATGAGCCAAAGCAATTGAGAAGGATCTTTGCCACTTTGGTGGCACTGACTATTTATATGGGAAAGGAATTTAGTTTTGAAGCATGCGTGAACAGTTTTGGGAGAGATATTAGCTTTTGCAAGTGAGCTATAGTGTTGTGCTGAACTGTAAGACCGTTTTGCCAAAGGATCTTACAATTTTGAGAGTGTAATTTCTGTTTCAAGAAATGAGCCAAACCAATGGAGAAAAACTGTAAAACATTTGGATGCGGCGTGGTGGTGTGATGGCTTTAGATGGGACACGATGTGCTTACCGTATTTCTTAAATCGATTTGGTCAGATTTGTACGACTCCGTGTTTTCAATTTTAATTTCCATCAGTCTTATGGCTTTACTGTTCTCTGCCTCCTTTTTGTTCCTCGAGTATAACTGCTTTATAAAGTTGTCTATCTTCTTCTTGCTGCACAAAAACACACAAGACAAAAAGATGGTCAAACACTGTTACTGTCTTCAGTTCCCAGATTTCCCACCGATTGAGAGTGTGTAGAACACATGGTTGTGCACAAGAAACATACATCTTTTCCTTTTCGTCCTGATAGCGGTCCAGTTCGTATTCATGGTCTTTCATTAAGTGCATATACATCCACCCTAAGTGCCGTTCAAAGTCCTGTTGCACTGTGCATATGCAACATCATACATTAGGGGTGTAACAATACATAGCTTTTTTATATCTTGATATACGATGTAAATTATATGATTTGCGTTATAGAGTTGTTTTTATCCAAGGCTCAGCTGTGTTTACAAGGTATAATTCAGCCAGAAATGTAAATCCTGTCATCATCTACTCACCCTCATGTCGTTTCAAACCTGTACGATTTTCATTTCTTCAAACTTCAAAACACAAATGAAGATCATTTTCAAGAAACCAGAGAAAGATTTCTGTCCCTCCATTTAAAGTCCATTCCTCTCAAAAAGATCCAAAAAATGTCATGAATGTCTCATGAACCCTCACCGGTCAAACAACGCTCACTCAAATCCCTCAGACATGACATTTATCAGTACTGTAGCCGACTATACTTGCTGTAGCCATTACACAATGTATTTTGCTTTATATTTATGTTTAAATATTATAATGTTATTTTTTGAGATGTTCCGATACCCTTTTCCCCTTCCCGATACCGATTCCGATACCTGGGCTCAGGGTATCGGCCGATAGCGAGTACTGATCCGATACCTGGGTGTGTATCTGTATATACACAGCTGTATTCACTACTAGCCCTGTATGAACTGCTAGAATTATTTTATGGTGTGCTTCAGACTTATCCCTTAATAAAACATGGTAAAAAAAAACGTTTAAAAAGTGAACTACTGTATTTATTACAGTATTTGTATTATCTGACATGCATTTGACAGTAATATTATTTATTTTTCTTAAGTGAAGAAGAACTTCAAATGCAGTCACAAATCTAACACTGCAAACTGAAAAAGGTATTTTAGTTTTACAATATAACTGTATAAAAAACAGTATAATAAATGTAGGAATATAAAAAAATTATATATTAATCAGAAAATAATCTCTTTACAACCTTCTAGGCATAACTATTATTATTACATAAAGACGCAGCTAAATCTACAGTAGGCTACAACAGTAGCCTAACATATTCTGAAAATTTCTTCACGTTAAACCGAAACTTTTATTTTGACGGGTTGCCGTGAACACCTTTGAGTGTCTGTGTTCATGATATGACACAGTAAATTCTCATGAAGTGACGGTTTATGGGTTTGTGTCCTCATATAGTGCCCATAGACTGTAAAAACGCACGTAGAGGTAGAGAAACTGGGGGAGGACAAAGACAGCAAGCGAATGTCACGCGTGCGTGCGTGCGTGCGTGCGGGCGCCCGCCATCCTCACAGAGACGAAATACTGCTAAACAGCGGACATACTGCTAATGCTTTTTCATTTCTTCTTCGCTGCTCTAAACGGGTTGCTTGTGGCAACACAGCACAACTTCCTGTGTTTGCAATGCATTCTGAGCAGCGAAGAAGAACCGCGCAGTGGTTAGGCAAAGCTCGCGGTCATAATAACCAGGTCTTGTTTAAGAAAATGGTATCGGATCGGTACATGGGTTGAAGTACTCGCCGATACTGATGCCAGAATTTGTTGTGGTATTGGGGATATTTCCGATACTAGTATCGGAATCAGAACAACTCTAGTTTTTTTTTATTTCATCTGATTATGAAAAGTGCAAAGATGCACTTAAGTTTTGTTTTGTAGAAAGCCTTTCTTTAAAGTGACTTTAGTTTAGTATAAATTGTGTCTTAATTTTAATCAATGTTTCCTCAGCCAATTGCCTGGATTTAATAAATAAGAAGCAAATCGGCTATAGCAGACAGCAATCGTGACATGGAGGCGCGGGAGCGATCTTGATTGCTCTTGAACATCTCATAAATAAACCCAAACTCAGCCTCACAGACATGAGAAATGTGTGTATAGAACG
Organism: Gobio gobio; assembly: GCF_949357685.1. Classification (NCBI taxonomy): domain Eukaryota; kingdom Metazoa; phylum Chordata; class Actinopteri; order Cypriniformes; family Gobionidae; genus Gobio; species Gobio gobio. The sequence continues at coordinate 50,480,741 of NC_137106.1, forward strand.
CTTGAAGTGTCCACTTTTAAACGAAACAATTTGAAACGAAAATAAATATTTAATCATAGCGCAGTGTTCCCACGAGCAGCTCATGACTGGCGTCTCAGAGCGGTTCTGTTCAGATGCTGCGCTTCATCAGTTTAGCACACATCTCTAATCCAGACTTGAGCAACTTTGTACACATTTGTTGTAGTATTAGTTCTTACTTTGCTAAAAAAAATATATTATTTCTGATTCAGGCATAGCTTTCTGCCCATTCAATTAGGCTAATAAAGTAATGATAAAAAAAACAAATGCTTGATCAAGGCAGAGAACCTAAACTCTACTTTCTTATGATTAGATCTGTGACTGACTGCATTGATCATCTGAAGCGCACACACACTCCTCAAAGTGAAAGCGCAAACATCATTTAAATCACCAGATCACATCTAGTTTTAGTAATATAATTATTCGAAGAATTTGAGATGGTTTATTCTTATAAAAACAGGAGTGCGCACGGATGAACGTTTCAGTGACATTACTAGGGCTGTAATCTCCCAGTCGATTAGTCGATTTTTAGTCGATACGTTCTGGCTCGACCAAAATTCTGATTGGTCGATTTTTTGCCGCGTTCATTTAATCAGTTTTGCCACGCCGTGTTCATTTCATCAGGTGGAAAGCTCTAATTGCTAATGGGGGTGTTTTCAGAGCACCCCTGTTTCAAAGGTAACAGTCTGCCTTCAGAACACCCCCATTGTTTTCACTTCTTTTGGATTAGCCCAACCAACTGGCGAAGAGAAGTCTCTCGCTGGTCCTTTGTTTTTCATTCCTCGCTGGCTCAAACGCACACCCATAGCGGTAAACTTGAGGAACGCCCATCAACATACACATGAGGGGAAGCGTCACAACACCGCGCTAAGTGGATCTGTACTGTCAGTTTTGCCGCGTTCATTTCATCAGGTGGAAAGCACTAATGGGGGTGTTTTCAGAGCACCCCTGTTTCACAGGTAATAGACTGTCTTCAGAACACCCCCATTGTTTTCACTTCTTTTGGATTAGCCCAACCCACTGGAGAAGAGACATATTGAAGAAGGCTAGTTTTCTGTATATTAACGTTATTTATTTAATGGTGAGAGCGTTTTTTCTGCTCTTGTTTAATAAATATTCATTTTTTATTAAAGTGGACGTGCCTTTTGTGTTTAAGAGTAAAAGCTTTATGTTAATAGTCTATTCGTGTCTCAGCCGCAAAGCTGAACTCATGTTCACAGAGCGGCTGAAATGATACTGTCTGTCAGTTATTATAATACATATGACAAAAACAATTGTCTAAATGATGTTGCATATTCCTCAAAAGTTCTTGTGATGATATCTAGTTGACAACATAGCCTATGATTTACGAAAATATTGTACTATGATATTGCGCAGGTGCACGTGATGCAACGCTGTCAGAGCCTCATTTCAGTGCAAAGTAATCTGGTCAAAAACTATTTAATATACTGCAAATAGCCTACTAGTTTTTTATGTTTATTTATAATTCATTTAGGCAGACAACAAGGCTACCAAGTACTGCGCACAGTGCGCAGCTAATTAATTTAACTTTTTTTTCCTAACGTAATTTTTAGTCGAAAATTTCAGGACTTCAGTCGACCAAGATTTTCTTTGGTTGATTACAGCCCTAGACATTACTACATTAACCACTATATGTAGTGTTGAATATAATACATAGTAATGCAATGGGGGAATATTTGTTTGTCCTGATAATAATATAATAACAATAATATCATTTAAATAATAATTTAAAAAAACATCTCTTCTTTATTTATACCGCGATAAATATTGCATTGCGAGTTTAGTCTCAGGCGTTTGCATGGAATCGTGACACGAGTGCATCGTTACAGAGTTATACATATGCAAAACATCCATTGTGCACATTGGCATGACAGTGCTTACCTTTCCAACGCTTGTGGTGACTTTTCCCACGCTTGTGCTGACCTTTCCCACGCTTGAGATGACCTTTCCCAGGCTTTAAGCTCTTCCATGTCTTCTACCGTTTCTTTTTGTGCTATGGTAAAAAACTCAGCTCTGAAACATGACGAAATAAAAAAAACAATAAATCAGTGTCTGGCAACCAAAACTGAAACAAATTAACATGTAAAAGTACTTACATTAGTTCGGCCTCCAGGTCAATCGTCTTGCTTCCTGGTGTTTTCTGAGACATCTGATCGGCCACTCCGGAGTCCTCACACTTTTCCGAGCTAATATAATGAAATAGCTTGGGAAGTGCGTACCGTTTTCCTGTTTTTATCTCTAATCTTTCAATATGAAAAAAGTCCCGAATCTGGAGAGAGAATTACAAAAACATCAGCTCGCGTGTTGCATTTTATCACACATTGCTGTGTGCTGACTTTACTGAAAAAAACATCATATCAAAAACAAATACAGTTTCTTTCAAGATTGGCAGAATTATTTGTGCATTATTCACCACTTCCAGCTGTTTCAGGGGGTCATCAATTTCCGGGTGGCTACAGTCCATGATCTTATCAAACGTATCCTGAACCCAGGACTTGATAATATAATCATGGCGGTTCTGGAACTGAAGTTCACTAACTTCCCTTTGCTGTAGAACACATGAATAGTAAGTGATCTTAAGAGACAGAACTGTACAGAAGACATCAGTGAGTCTTTTTGTCTATGTAAATGTATGTGTGTATTTACCAAATCTCTTAAATTACACGATAATCTGAACATCTTATCCTCTTGTGCTGCTACCCTCCACTGGGAATGTGTGTTCTTGGAAGTAATTTCATTGAGGACAGACCTCATTTCCTCTAACTCCTTCTGCATTTCATTCTGCCGATTTAAAATACTCTTCTCTATGTTACTAAAAACTGCACTCCTTGGAACCTTTCTTTTAGGCACATTGATGCTCTCTTCTTCTCTGCCCTTTTTTTTCTGTCCTTTTCTTTTCGGCCCTTTTCTTTTCGGCCCTCTTCTTCTCTGTCCTTTTCTTCTCTGTCCTTTTTTTTTTCTGTCCTCTTCTTCTCTGCCCTCTTCCTCTTCTTTCACTTTCATACCCGGTAAATACATCTGAGAAACAACAAGTGAGAAAGGTTAGAAGAGAACATATGCTACACACAAATGAAAAACCTAATGCACACAATTTACAAGCAGTAGATATATTTCATATGTGACCCCGGAGCATAACACCAGTCCTGCGTCTCACGGGGATATTTGTGGCAATAGCCAACACTTCATTGAATGGGTCAAAAAAAAAAATTATTTTACGCCAAAAAATCATTAAGATATTAAGATCATGCTCCATGAAGATATTTTGTACATTTCCTACCGTAAATATATCACAAATGTATTATTAGTAGTAATATGCATTGCTAAGGACTTCATTTGAACAACTTTAAAGGAGATTTTCTCAATTTTTAGATTTTTTTACACCCTCAGATTTTCAAGTGGTTGTATCTCGGCCAAATATTTTCCTATCCTAACAAACCATACATCAGTTGAAAGATTATTATTTTTTAAAATTTCATTATGACTGGTTTTATGGTCCAGGGGTGACATTAGGGCTGAAACAATTCCTCAAACTTTCGGATTCAGCTCATCTCAAGATCCGAGACTGCATGATTATTGCTCAGTAGCGCGACCCGTTTAGCGATAGCATCACGCTTACCACGGACAATTTGAATAATTGTAATGTGACAATCGGGTGCGGATCTAGAGAAAATCATATGCGGGTGGATGGTTTGTTTTTAACAGCAGATTCGGTGACGTTAGAGCTGATCCGCGCATCTCTACTCTTGTTCTTGTTCCAAGTTTCCTTCCTGTCCAATCATTTTTGTTTCTTACAAAAGCCACAAAGCCTTCAGAAGACAGTAAAGGCTTGTGTCATACCTGAGCTGAAGCTGAGACTTGAAAGTTAAGTTCACAACATAAATGCATGTTGTGGGATAATTATGTTTTATGGGACAATTATGTGTTATCTAAAAAGGTCAACTATGTTTGGTATATTACAATATGTTTGGAATCTTTTAATATGCTTGTGTAACCACTTACAGCAGAGGCCTATGGTGACTAAAAAGCCAGTCTCCATATGAATTAACTTGAGGCACACTCTGATAGCGAAAGTATTTGAAACCTTGAACTAGCAGTGGGAGAGCGGCTATGCTTGGTATAATTTTGTGTGCAGATGCCAAATAGGGGAGGTCGAGAGGATCAAAGGCCATTGGAAGGTGTCCATCGGACCAGGAGAAAGGCGTCACCAACACAAGAATATAAACTGCATACTTAGCCTTGAGAGACATTACAGACGGCCTGTATGGCATTACTGATATTGCTGTTCTGTAATCCTGAGCTCAGAAGCTGATCTGATTTTGCTTTATTAAACTTTCAAGTTACTTTTAGACTTTTACTGAATCTCTTGCGTCTACTTATTGACAAACCAAAGAACTGGGGAGGAAACGGCAATTTCCAACAATTTGGAGGGGGCACCCGGATTTGTCACGACGCTGAAGTCATCATTGGGGGGCGATCCGCTTTCAACCTCTCTGCAGAGCATCTAACATAAGGTAAGCAGACACCTTTTTCATAAAAGATCTGCATAATTGGATATACCAAATTATCAGGTTGAGAGGGGATTGTGTACCAATGTTTATGGTCCTACAAAATCAGATCAGTTGTTAAGGTTAAAAGCCTGGCAAGGTTGGGAAAGAGTTGACCAGGCTTGGTTAAAATGTTATGAAAACTCTGTTTATCCTGTGAAACCCGGCGTGGTGAAAGATAAAGGTTAAATAAAAAAATAAGTTGTAAAAGCCTGGCAAGGTTGGGAAAGAGTTGACCAGGCTTGGTTAAAATGTTATGAAAACTCTGTTTATCCTGTGAAACCCGGCGTGGTGAAAGATAAAGGTTAAATAAAAAAAAAATAAGTTGTAAAAGCCTGGCAAGGTTGGGAAAGAGTTGACCAGGCTTGGTTAAAATGTTATGAAAACTCTGTTTATCCTGTGAAACCCGGCGTGGTGAAAGATAAAAGTGTCTGAAGTCTAAAGATCTCAGTATGTGTGATAACGAGTGTGTATAATTCCGTATTTGGGAAGTTCGAGTGCTGCGCACCTTCTCTGGACCGTCACTTAAGTGTGACCTGGTAGGAACGGACGCAGTATTCGGACAGCTCAGAGAGGAAGAGAGATTGATGAGCCCTCTTGAAATGAGAGGGTCAGAGTGAATGTAATAAAACCGAGTGATTGAGTGTGTGTGAAGAGATCATAAATAAATGGTATTAGAAGCATTGCTACCAAGACAGAAAACGCGTATCAAGAATGTACCAAAGTGTTGTGTGTAGATTGTTAGGACATAGACCGGTCTATTAGATAATTCAATGAATAAGCAGGCCTGCAAACAGGGATTGATCCGGAGGATTGAACAAACTGGTGGCCACCAAAAAACACTGGAGTTTTCTCTTTAGTATAAGTGGTTTGTGCAGTTCCCTGAGGAAATCCAAATAATTAACAAAAAGGATTATAGAAATATCTGATATACAGAGATAGAAATATATGGAGAGAGAGACAAGCTAGATGTAGGTACTATGACTGTATTATACATTGACCTGTTATATGAAAATACAATTTTGAAAGTCTGAAATTTTTATCTCGTTATCCCTGGGAGAAATAAAAATTGTATCCATTGCAGATATTCAGAGAATCTTTGGATTATGTTAATTAAAATCAAATTACATTTTGTTGGATGAGCAAAATTGGGTGACCAAGTTAAACAGACATTTTTAACAGACATAATATACACATTTTACAATAATGAGAGTCATTGATTTAATCCTAACAGGGTTTGAGAGAGTATAGGAATCAATATAACGAGAGATAAAACATTACAGTATATATGAGACTGAATATAAGGCAACCCAGACAGACTGAAAAGCTGCTATTTCCTGCATTCTGCAAAGAAGAACTTGCTTTATTAAAATAGCATGGGGAAACTGTTGTTATCAACCAGATGATACATCTGAGATTAAGAGACAATTAAAAGAGATGGTTAAAGAACAGTTTCAGAAACAGGCAGGAGATAGACTAGACCCCAACATGACAACAATAGAAAGCACAAAGGAAAGTGCTGAATGGAATGAGATTGACCTGAGAGAAACTTTAGGAGCAGGGGGGGGGGGGGGGTCAATTGGGAGCCATACTGGTAGCCAGTATGGAGACGATAGAGATCAAGTTACGGTAAGAGGGTATGAACTAGACGTAGAATACGGAAACAAAAAGAATAAAAATGAGGAGGAAGAAGATAAACTGGAAAACAGCGGCCCCAGATACAACACCAGGTCTAAAACAGATAGAAAGAACGGGAATATCTTACAGACATTCAGAGGGGGTGAAGGTCAAAAATGTCAAATGATGTGCCCTTTAATTCAAGCCAGGGGCGGGGTAGGTAATGAGTACAAACCATGGGGACATTCAGACATGAATGCAGTTTTGAGTAAACTCCCTGATATAACAAAGGGAGGAAAAATGTGGTTGGCAAAAGTCATAACATTAACCTATGGAACAACCTTGGCATTAGGAGATGTTAGGGCATTGTGGGGAAACCTAATGACCCTGACTCAGGTAGAGCAAATCGAAAAACAAGCCGATACAGTCAATGAGTCCAACCATACACCCCTACAGCAGCACATTACTGAAATAGAGAAGGCGTTGGATACATTATATCCAATGCCCAGATGGACTTATCAAAGCATTAAGTTCAAGCTTCAAAACGGAGAGTCAGCCTCAGCATACCTACATAGGTGTGAGGCGGAGTGGGAGGGAAGAACAGGGGAAACTCCGGATGATAAAGAAATATACCAGGAGTTTTTTAGACAGGCAGTAATGAAGGGGGTTCCAGATGTTGGAGTCGAGGCAATGGAAAACAGTCCCGATATGGTAGGAGGGGATAATGCTACCTGGACGAGACATTTTGTGTACCATGTAGATAGAGCCATAGATAAACGAGGAAAGGAGGACACTGAGTTAGAGAAGCTTAAAACTCAGCTGTTAAAAATGCAGATAGAGGTGGAAAAAGACAAAAATAAGAAAAAAACGAAAGAGAATTCCCAGTTGTCAGTTTTTCCAGTGGCAGGGGTCCAGGAGAAGGCTCGATCACCTGCACACAATGTGCATCCTGTTACTGGGCCATACAGCCCACAAGGGTTCCCTGGGTGTCCTGTCCCTGACCCAACTCCAGACTGGCCACCACCATATCAAAATTTGAGGAGGGAATTGCCCTCTAGTGAGCAGGGGTGTTTTACATGTGGAGCTTTGGATCATTGGAGGCGTGAATGCCCACAAAATGCCAGAAGGCCAAGGGGACCACCCCTTGCACAGGGACGGGCTCCTGTTAGAGGGGGACCTCAGAGGGGAAGAGGTAGGGGTACCCCAATGGAAAGAGGTTCATGGTATGGCAACCAACAGGTGCCCAGACAAAGCCCAGTCTGGGGCCCGTCAGACCATGCGACCTATTGACGAGACCCACAGAGAACCAGTGAGGTGGCGTTGGCTGAGCCCCTCCTAACAATACTGGTGGATGACCAGCCAGTTGAGGCCCTAGTGGACACTGGGGCCACCTTCTCCACTATACAGCTACAAAGGGTGGAGAAGGGCTCACTGTCCACACAAAGTGAGGAAGTGAGGGGGTTCTCTGGGGAAACTGAAAAATGGCCACTGACCAAACCACTACAAGTGAAGGTGGCAGGACAGAAACTACTCCATTAATTCTTATGCTCGGCTAACACGCCCTCTGCATTACTGGGAAGGGATCTTTTGATTAAATTAGGGGCTAAAATTCTCTGCAGTCCAAAGGGGATTCCACTGATATTTCCAAATGGACTGACCACAAATTGTTCCTACGAAGCTCAGGACAGTCTGGGGAGGGGTCAGTACGTGATACAGGTCGAAAAAAAGGTTGTTGACAAAGTTTATTGGATGAGGTTAACTGAGTGTTCCAAATTGACAAAACTAATTTCTGAATGAGACGAATGGATAAAGTCAGTGCACAATTTTGAAGTCCCTCCAGACCCCTGGCACTGTACCTTGTATTATGACACCGCAGACGATGAGCATTATGAGAGAGAGTACAACAATGAACTGAAAGGTAGACTGACACAAGTCAATTGTACAACTTTATTCATAGGAGAAGAAGGAGTAGCCGTAGCAGTTCAGTTAACAGAAGAACAGCAGGGGTATTTTGAAGAGGGAGACACATCCTCCCCACACGTGTCCATGCTGCTCAATTCAACCCACGAGGCGCGAGCATTAGGCCCCATGGTAAAACGACTACAACAAACCACTGATTGGGAACCAATAGGAGACGGTTGGGAGATGTCTAGAGCCGCGGATAGTTATAAATTCCAGTTTCAGGAACACGTCGAAGCAGTATACCAAACGCAAATAGTAACTCGAACTGTTATCATAACTCAACCAGACGGTGAAGGGACCGAGCGAATGTTAAGAGACCTACCAAACACACTATGGTCGTCAGGATCTGGAGATGTAGGGAACTGGAACATAGAACCTGTATAATTTGAGATAGAAAAAGGAAGAGTAGTAAATGTTAGGCAATATCCAATCAGCAGGGAAGCCTCAGGGGGCATTAGAGAAACAATACGAGAGCTAGAAAATGCAGGAGTTCTATGTCGTACAGTTTCTGATTGGAACACCCCCATACTGCCTGTACTAAAAAAGTCGACAGGGAAGTACCGGATGGTACATGATTTGAGACGCATTAATGAGATTGTGACCACCCCCACTCTACCCACCCCGAACCCATACACCATTCTGGCTAAGTTGACACCTGAGCACACCCATTTCACCTGTATAGATCTGGCGAATGCATTTTTCTGTGTTCCTTTGGCAGACCACTGTAAGAACCTGTTTGCTTTCCGCTATGAAGGTTGTCAATATACCTACAACCGCCTCGCTCAAGGGTTTATCCTGAGTCCTGGGATATTTAATCAAGAGCTAAGGGTGCTGTTAGAAACATGTGAATTGTGTGAGGGATCCATACTGGTGCAGTATGTAGACGATCTGCTAATAGCTTCAGAATCAAACGAGCGGTGTCTACTTGATACCGAAAAAGTGCTTCAGGTATTGTCAACAGCAGGCCTAAAAGTCAGGAAGGACAAATTACAGGTCAGTAGGCCTGAGGTAATGTTCCTGGAAAAAGTGATAGGAAGGGCTGGGAGTGGTATGTCAAATGAAACAAAACAAGCCATTCTGTCTTATCCAAAACTAACTAAAGTCAAGGACATGTTGTCATTCTTAGGTTTGGTTGGATACAGTAGACAATATGTCCCAGATTACTCAGAACGGACAGGGATACTGTATCAAAAACAACACCAACAGAGAAGAGTGTTAAGCTATGTCAGTGCACAACTGGACAAAATAGAACAAAAACAACCCCCGTGCGCCAGATATGCAGCTGGGCTGTCTAAGATGATAGAAAAAACGGAACACATAGTCATGAAACACCCATTGCACATCCTCTCTACACATTCTGTAGTGTCGTTCATTCAGTCATCTGCATTCACTTTTTCAGCACAAAGACAGAGTAAGTTGATAAAAACACTCACCGCCCCACACATAGTACACAGCCACCAAGGAGTCAACATGGCCGATTTGGTGGGGGAGGGAGAACCACACGAATGTGCACCAAGATCTCTGAAGGACGAGCAACTCAGGGAGGGGTTGAGTTCAGTACCACTGACAGATCCAGACATAATCCTCTACTGTGATGGTTGCTGCTTTAGGACAGATTTGGGAACTCTGTCAGCCAGCTACGCTATAGTCCAGCAAATAGGGTCAGACTATCAAACCATAGAAGCATGCTCCCTTAAAGACCGCCCTTCTGCTCAGCGAGCTGAATTATTAGCACTAATCAGCGCCTTGCACTTGGGCAAAAAAAAAAACCAAGAGAGTAAACATATACTAAGATTCGGCATAGTAGTCAGGGAAAGGTTGAACGATTGAATCTGACGTTAAAAAACAAACTCGGGAAAATTTGTTCCACCACAAACCTCAACTGGGTTGATGCACTTCCACTCGCGCTCATGTCAGTCAGATGTTCCATAAACAGAACCACTGGGTTCACCCCCTTCGAAATAATGTCAGGGAGACAATTTCAAGGCCCATGGGCAAAGTTTGATACTACGTGGGCCCTGGATGCTCCTGCTCGATATTATGACAAAGTAAGTGCAGTGGTTAACATGTTTTGTCCACAGAAAAGTTGGCCACAGGACGATACCCCGGAGATTGAACCTACTACAACCGAACTGTGGGTGAGGCTGAAACAAATTAAGAGAAAATGGTCGACTCCAAGATGGAGTGATCCAATGAGAGTCACTGCTAGAACCTCACACTGTGTCCAACTGGCAGGTAAAGGAAAAACATGGTATCATTTGTCTGCTTGCATGTTCTGTCCCCCTCCTGGCAGGTCGCTCGCTGCAACCAGAATTGACCTTGTGGAAGGTCAAAGAGAGGGAGAGGAGGTGACCGAGGAAATCCAGGAGGAACAGAGAGACACACAGGACAGCCAAGCAGACACCCGAACAGAAACTGAAACATCGCACACTCAGCTCTACCAGAAAACGCTTGGAGGACACTCTGCCCTCCTATTTAGGAAAGGTGATCTGTTGAATACACCAGCAGATGTACCCATAGCTCATTGCATCAGCGCTGATTACGCCTTAGGAGCAGGAGTTGAAAAAAAGAGATTCGTGAAAAATTTGGTACTGAAGAATTAGACACGACCATAAGCCAGCCAGGACAGTGTGTCAGAACTCAACACGGTACTAAAGTAATATATCATCTAGTAACCAAGAGGTGGTGCAGGGACCTGCCCACTTACCAAGACTTAGAGAACAGCCTAGAACAACTAAAACACCAATGCACGAAGAATAACGAAAGAGTGATTGCAGTTCCAAAAATTGGGTGTGGGCTGGACAAACTACAGTTTGAAAAGGTAGCAGAAATACTAGAGAGGGTGTTTCATGATAAAAAAGTACAGGTGGTGGTAATCTCAAAATGAGGAAAATACATGGGGTGGTGACATGTTGGACGGTGGGTGTGTTGATCTGTGTAGGAGTAATACTGTGGGGAATAGGGGAACAGCAAAATAGACATAAGAGAGGTAACAGTCTGGTAAAACAAGGAGGAAAAAATGGAGCAAAACTAACTCTAGAGAGGGTGAAGGGAAAGGACGGACTGTGGGAGTTTGACCTCTGCCAAGTGATAGATTGTGGCAAAGATCCGATGAGATGGAGGGGTTATGACATATACGGATGTTTATGGCCATCCACCTCTGCCACACCAGTACCATGGTGCCACACATGGCATGATGTAAATTGGATGACAAAACCAGGGTATACCAAGACAGTTCTCACTAACAGCCCTTTGACCAAACCAGATCACATACAGCATAGGCTGAAATTATTTCGAGGGTACCAGCGTAGTTGGGGAAATTGGAAAAACACGTTAAGGATCTCATTGAAACATGGAAATGATCAAAAAGAAACATATATAACTCTAGGTGTAGATGTCTCGGGAAGAGATCCCTTGGGAATGATAATGATAGAACTCCAGGAACCAGAACCCACCTCAGAACCAACAAGTAAAAACCTAACCAAAGGCCCTAGCAAAACAATTAAAAGCATTGATTATAGCAGATTAACACCATTAGATGTGCTGACCATGGAAACAGGATATTATGACAGCAATTTGTGGTTAGAATGGGTAGTGTAGGCAGAAAGAATAGGAGGATGTTTTGTTTGTTATTTTTATAAAAAAGAGCCCCTTCCCACACAATGTTTAATTATTTTTATATATTATTTTCATTTCTTATTATTTTACTCATAACATTTTCAAATGTAAATAAGAGGGGACATTTGAGAGTCAGAAGCAGGTCATTATCCATGTTACAAGATAATACAACAAGATTTAAAGGGAATGATTTGAAAGGTTATATATTTTCTAGATCACATGAATGAGGGAAAAAGCATATATGAAAGTTTATATTGGAATTTTGAAATATGATGTGAAGTTCTATGCAAGCCAAAGAGGAAGAGGATCGACGAGCACATCAGTGCTTAGCAACTGGGTTGACTCTACTGGTGGTTTAAAAACCCGCTGTCAGCCCCAACACCAAGTAGCACTCAAAGCAAGACTGAGTACACTTGGCAACGGTGGAGCAACCCAGATAGCGCTCCAGGCCACCGGAAGCGTCTGTGAGTTCCTCTGGCATCATGAGACATATATAACCTACTGATTAATAGTATGAGTCACTGAAAATGAATCTACTGAAGTAGTGATACCCTGGTATAATAATCGAATTATAGTGAATGTAATGCACTGAAATTTGATGTGTGGTTGTCATCCCCTAACAGATCCATTAGATTAGGGAGGTGGGGTCTTTTACTCCTCTCTAGCCAAAAAAGGGGGGAGATGTTTGACCTCATACTCCAGTTAAGTCTTGTCCACATGAGGGAAGTGATTGAGAATGATGACTGGCTGGATTCAGCCATGACTTGAATGTTGAAAGAAAGGGCTGAACTTATGGGGACAGGACTTAACCAGAGGGCATAGGTATGGGACTCGCCTAAAGTCCCAAAGGGGGGATGATATGGAAAGTCATGTGGAGGAGATGTGATCTCGTTGAGATCAAGAGAGGGAATTGTGGGATAATTATGTTTTATGGGACAATTATGTGTTATCTAAAAAGGTCAACTATGTTTGGTATATTACAATATGTTTGGAATCTTTTAATATGCTTGTGTAACCACTTACAGCAGAGGCCTATGGTGACTAAAAAGCCAGTCTCCATATGAATTAACTTGAGGCACACTCTGATAGCGAAAGTATTTGAAACCTTGAACTAGCAGTGGGAGAGCGGCTATGCTTGGTATAATTTTGTGTGCAGATGCCAAATAGGGGAGGTCGAGAGGATCAAAGGCCATTGGAAGGTGTCCATCGGACCAGGAGAAAGGCGTCACCAACACAAGAATATAAACTGCATACTTAGCCTTGAGAGACATTACAGACGGCCTGTATGGCATTACTGATATTGCTGTTCTGTAATCCTGAGCTCAGAAGCTGATCTGATTTTGCTTTATTAAACTTTCAAGTTACTTTTAGACTTTTACTGAATCTCTTGCGTCTACTTATTGACAAACCAAAGAACTGGGGAGGAAACGGCAATTTCCAACAATGTTTAGCCATTATTATCATCTATATTACTATTATATTGATTTATAGGTTGAAGGTTTTGTTTTAGGTTCTACTATGTATTCCTTTTTAAAGTAATTTGAAATTGATTTTTATATATTTTTTATTCATATATTTGTATTTGCATTTTGAATATAATATGGCAATTGAATGCACTAAATTGGTTTAGTTTTCACAGATATTAATGTATGCAATTTCAGCAATAATACTTAAACTTTTTCTATTTCCAAGGAAACAAATTAGTTGTTCATTTTAAGATGCACGTCTAATTTTCTCTTGTATATTTAGTATTGCTCTTTAATAATGAAAAAGTACTTCTTATCCGATTACGCGATGGAATAATTGGTAGAATACTCGATTACTAAAATAATCGATAGCTACAGCCCTAGGTGACATATTACAAAATGTCATATTCATTTGAACGGGAACAATCAGAATATAAAAAATTCACTTACTTCATCCTCAACATTGATGCCGAGAATTGATTTTGTTGGATCCCGTTCTGCATAAAACATCAGATTTATTTCATGTTAATATGGTACTCATAAAGGAACTTATGCTTACTTCATACTCAAGTGATATGTTTTAAATTCAAATTTTACATACCGGTTTGGCGAGGGCCAAAGCTGGGAGGACGTGTGAAAGACTTTTCACTCATGAGAACTTTGTTCCGCTGCGGAGTGAGCTCCTGTTGATGATAAATGAGGATAAACACCATAATACTATGCTCAACATACAGGGTTAGGATTTCATGAAGGTAAATTTAAGACCTTTTTAAGACCTATTAACAAATGTAAAGAATAAAACGAAGGGAACACAACATCAATGTGTTCTCTAAATGTAGATGTTTAAGGAGAAACACTTCCAACAGATATCTGTCACTTTTTCATTCATTTGACTAAAAAAAGCATGAATGGTTTTGCTCAGAACCACTACAATATGGAAATAACTTTTACTGCCCCTTCTGATCACACTGCAGAAAGTGATTTCTCTTTTTCCAGCAAAAATACTGTATCTAAAGATTCCTAAATCAAGACACATTTACTGCAGAAATGTGAAGTTTTCTGTGAAGTTTGTGACTAAAACAAGAACTCAGAAAAATCAGCTTCATTTAGAGATTTTGACAGATATTTGATGTTGTTTTAACCCCTTAACTGTCACTGACGGGACGCCTGGCGCTCTTTTTATTTTTAGCGCCTTTTTTAGCGTCTTTTTTTCATATCATATTTTAGTAGTCTAATTATCATAAATTAGGTATCATTCGAAAGCTTACGAACTCAAAATTCATCTTGTGAAAACCGTTTTAAAATCGGACGTTGCATTACCATGGAAACAGTATTCTAAATTCTTCTAACGGGCTCCTCCCCCAGTGGGCGGTGTCAGGTTTCATATTACAAAATTAATTTGAACCACTTTATAATAAAAATATTTTCTAATCTTGACAAAACACATTTCGTCGGAAAGGTCTGAGTCTCAAGGTTCCATATTTGGTTACTGTTTTGTGCTGGAGTGACATTTGGACAGAAATTTACAGGAAAATACATCATAAAAACAATCAATGGAATGTGTTTGACACCCGGTGGCTGTTTTTGGTACAGCGCCTAAACAAAATCTCATGGGGACTTTTTGAATTTTTGTGATATCAACTTCAAATTTGGAACACAACTTGTTTAGACATAAGGCTTTGATTTTATAGTAATTAAAACTACACTATGTAACTTTTCCGTCCACTAGAGGTCGCCTGTTCAAAACAAAGGCGTAGTTTGATGACGGCACGTTTGAGCGCAGAATCTCGGGACATGTGGTCTTCACCTCACAGCCGGTGGGAAACAGTCAGGATAGGACTCGGGCAGAAATCATGTTCATGGATGCGATTATTAACATTACTGTAGTGAAGCAGAGCAGGAGCGAGTGTTGTGGAGCTGAGCAAGGCCGCAGGAGCGATTGAAGAGCGGGACTGTTATTATGGCATAGTCGCTGGCAGGACTTTAATTATGACACGGTTGCCGGCGCAACTTCCTCTTTTCCAGTCATGAGTTTGAGGTAACGCAACTCTGTTTATCGTATAAGATATATCTGAGTGTGTTGAAAAGGAAGTTATGACGTTCGCTCGGCGGCTGCTATGACACTTGTTCACACTGCAGTGAGAGTAAAGTGTTTCACTGAATAAAACCGGAGACCGAGGGTGACGCAGATATGACGCAATCGACAGGCGACTCCCTCACACGCATAGCTCACACGTCCCGGTTCCTTGGTTAAAATAGCAATTTTCTCACGATTTACAAATAGTTGAAAACATTTGGGATATTTTAAGTACTCAACTGAACAAAATATATAACACTGGCCTAGTGGTTTCTGGATATTTTACTGCAAAAATCCTACATAGTTCACCTTTAAAGAGGTAAAATAAGGCAAAATATTTTATATAAAATAACAAATATTTATTACAGTATTTGTAATTTTTTTAAACTTCCATCTTATGAATTGCTTTCACTTCAGGAATAATCTGCCGAGTGTCTACCAAACCTAGGTCTATATGAAGTATTCTTCAATTACAGCCATTTAAGTTTGGATAGTGCATTTTACATTTCATTTTACATTTGCGTCTCAAGTAAATTTATTAGAGATGCACCGATATGATCATTTTGGCCGATATTTGGCAAATATATTCTTTATATTTGAAAGCTGATAACCGATATATTGGGCGATAAATCTAAACCCATATTTTTATATAATTTTGAGAGCCTGATTATTAAAAAAAAGTCTCACCATTAAAGTCATGCCCCACACACACACAGTTGTTCTCGTTATAATTTTATATAGCCGATATGACAAACTTTATTTTCCTTTTTTTTTTTTTTTTGTGATTCATAACCATCATGGTGAATAATTGGCATTTGAAGTGTCTCAGCTGAAGGAAATAATACATATTATCATTACATTTTACATAATAATACAATTTACATATTATCGGTTTTAATATATCGGACAAATGTTCTTATCGGGCCGATGACGATATCATTAAAAATACGCATATATCGTCCGATACCGATATGGTGGCTGATATTTCGCGCATCCCTAAAATGTATCTTGTATTGGAAAACAGGACATAAATACTGAGGAAGAAAATATTTTTTTGCAATGTATGCAGCCATGACTTTATGAATGTGAGACTTTCTGCTCTGATTTAAGATCATTTTAAGGTCTTTTTAAGACTCAGAGAAGCCCTGAACATATGAACGCAGGCTTAATGTTAATAATGACCCATGATGGTTGAAAAACACATTCAATAGTATGATAGGCTTTTTACCTTCTTCGCCGAAACCTTTTTTTCTTGCGTTTTTCTATGCGGTGGTTGTGTCCGCAGTCCAGGTGTGGCTGTGGTGCTCATAGGTGGTCTGGCACCTATAACCTGAACACATGAACACAGGATTAATACTGATAATGTCCCATGATGGTTGGAAAAACACATTCAATAGTATGATAGCCTTCTTACCTTCTTCGCCGAAACCTCTTTTTCTTGCCTGCTTCCATGCGGTGGTTGTGTCCGCAGTCCAGGTGTGGCTGTGGTGCTCATAGGGGGTCTGGCACCTATAACCTGAACACATGAACACAGGATTAATATTAATAATATCCCATGATGGTTGAAAAAACACATTCAATAGTATGATAGCCTTCTTACCTTCTTTGCCTTTTCGTCTTTCTCGTTTCCAAGCGTTGATTGTGTCCGCAGTTCATCTATGTATTTGGCTCTCCTTTCTAGTCTGGCCATAAAATCCTGAATATATGAACACAGGATAAATATTAATTATGACCCATGATGGTTGAAATAACACATTCAATAGTATGATAGCCTTCTTACCTTATGCCTCGAAAGTCTCTCATGAAGGATTCTTAATCTTTGTTCCCTCCACGGTGTAGGTGGGCCCATCACGCTCCTAATTGGTGTTCCAGTGCAGAAGCCCTGAACATATGAACACAGGATTAATATTAATAATGTCCCATGATGGTTGAAAAAACACATTCAATACACCCTTTTCCGTAAATCCTGCAACGGTTTTTGTATTTTCTTTTATGGGGTAAACGTACCTATCAGGCTCACCAAAATCTACACTGAGACATTTTAGTGCAAGAGTTTGAGTACAAGAAGTTATGTTAAAATAAAATATTAATCTCTCACACAATCATATTTAATGTTATTTTAAATGGCAAAAGCATTTCGATTAAGATGTACATCATTAAATGCAAAAAGTCAAACATGTTTGTACCCTTTACACCCCTTATGCCATTAAGCTCACAACGTGTTTTTTTAACTTGAAGTGAAAACCATGAGTAAATATTTAAAGTCTGTTTATGAAGTATTTACATAGACGTTCAATGTGGATGAGCTTAAAGCGAGCACACGGAGCTTTATTGGAACAGCAAACCTTTTTTAATTAATACAAATTTACATTTACATTTACATTTATGCATTTGGCAGACGCTTTTATCCAAAGCGACTTACATTGCATTTAAGGTACACATTTAACATTTTGTCAGTTCTTGCTTTCCCTGGGAATCGAACCCATGACCTTGGCGTTGCTAGCGCCACTCTCTAGTGTTTGAGCTACAGGAAAGCAATATTATTAAATATTATTATTTAATAATAAAATTACATACAAATTATTAAATTACATTTAAAAGGACAACTTAATGTATTAAGTTCCTACATATTTTAATATGAACAGATATTATTGAAAATATCTATGAAATTATACTTTTTCCTATTGATGTCACACTGAAGCTGTGATTTTCATAGTAGTGACCCTTTAAGCTCACCGCACAATAATATGATTTATTTAATAATTACTGCAGTGTAAAACCACAGAACATCAATAAACTGTACATTTATAATATAATGGATTTAAAAGTACAAGCCAGTAATGCCTGTGACAGGTGCACCTAACGTCCTTGCATCCGCTCAGCTGCCCCTCCACCTCCTTTGACTGAACTCACACACTCATGGTTGGATCATGTTGTGGTCTAAACCAATCAGAGACGGGGCGGGTCTTTGCCTCTGATTGGCTGTGGTCCAGATATTCCTGCTACGTGCTGTGTGTGTGATTGAAATTGCGACCTGAGCAGCACCAGAGAATTTCGACCCCCTGCCAGATTATTACCCCTCTAGTATTGGTCAATTTAGGAGTAGGGGAGGGGTTAGGATTAGGCAATCAGGCGACTTCAATGAGGGGGCTAATAATTTGGCACAACAATGTCTAACGTTACCATTAAAGTGAAAGAGTCCTGTACTCACATCGTCAAGCAAACCACCAAAACAAAATCATCGTGTGTAAGTTAATCATTTGCCGTTCGCCGTTTGAAATCTTCCTTTGAAGAGACACACTTTCATGAAGACACACTTTTCACTTAGCCTAAATTTGCAGTTGTGTGATAGATAAACAGCAGCGATGAAAAATTCTATAAAAAAAGACTTTTAAAAACTTGCATTAACGCGGGAGAGAACCCATCCATCAGGCCGCAAGTAACTAACGGTAAAACTTTTAAATTCCAGGCGCAGGTTAATTCTGTAAAGCCGGGAACACGCCATTGGTATCTGTCAGTCGTTGATAGTGTAGGGGTAAGATGCGTGGAACTGAGTTTTGACACAATTCGACCTGAGGTTCAAATCCGAACTCGCCGTATTTCCTTTTCTCATCACATATCAGATCTGAAAGGTGTTTATTTTCAATTAAAAATGAAGAAAATATTCGAAAAGTGGAAAGTAAGTGTCTTATGTTTGTTGTAACCGCTGCCCATGTTTTGTATGTGGACAGGTTGCAGCTGCAGTTTTGGTGTTTATTTATTATGAGTTGTATTTCATTGTTTATTATTTCATTATCTTTTAAATTAATTTATAACACTTTGTTAAAACTGTAGTTTTAAAATATTAATGTTCAAAGCATTGTTTCCCTTGATTTGAATTCCTGTGTAACTGCATATATTATGTTGTCATTTAAATAATGTAATTGAATGTATAAGCTGACCTTGAAATTGTGGCGTTAAAGCTACACTGTGTAACTTTTTTAGTTTATTCTTAGCTAAAAACACTTAGTTCTTTCAAGAATATATGTGCTCATTAATGTATATTTACTTCTTTCAAGTAATAAAGTTTTCTCGTAAGTTTATAATATGCCATTGAAAATACATACGGGTGAGGGGTTCGAATGCGGGTCGCCATGTTGCCCCTCCATCTTGAAAGTACATTAGCCAAAGAGGGACATACCCGTAAATTCAAGCTTCGCCTTTCGCGTTTTAACACTCGATGGCACCGTGTCCAATGTGGACGAGGTCGAACTGGAAGCCATGTTAATCTTGGACTAAATCGGCCACCGTAGGAGTTAAAACGAAATCGGAATTGAGAGGAAGAGAAACTAATATTCACTGGATGGTCATATACCTTTTTAACCGCTAGATGGGGGAAAATATCACACAGTTTAGCTTTAAAGGCGACGCGAGATGGGGGAAATTTTTGGGTGCACCAAAGTAAAAAAGTTAGTCTGGAGCCCTGCTGTGAAGTAATATACTAGCGTAGCACACAATCTTATACAAGTAAGCTAGTAAGCTAACAATGTTCTTTAGCATCTGCGCTATGTTGCTAAAAACTATCTTTTGGATCTAACTGTAATTATTTCCCACATCCAGGTTCCAGGTTATAATATTAATATTTAAACTTTTACATCTCTTAATTTTGCAGAAAGAAGTTATATTTATCAAAAATAAAGGTGTAAACATCCCCCTTATAAGACAACCCTCTTCCCAAAGCTTCCCAAAGAACCATAGACTGAAATCATAGAATATGGGTGTAGTTAGGGCTGGGTATCGATTCAATTTCAGATGTTCCGATTCGATACGATTTCGATTCGCAAGCTCTCAAATCGATTCGATTTCGATTCTCGATTCAACTCAATGAATATGGATTTAATACAAATACTATATTTATATATAAAAAAAAGAACAGTGAACAACTTTACAAGTGGGTAATTAAAAAGAAATTAGGAGCCACAAATTGTATATTAAACTCTCTCTATTTTAGGTACACTTGGGTACATTAAAACAGAACCCATCTCTAAATTTCAAATGCATATAATTATGTTAAATACAATACAATTTTGATGCAATTTATTCTAAAAAAATTATCTGAGAAGTGTTTTAAACAATTTCGATTTTTACGGATATTTTGATATATTTATTCTAAAACATAAAAAGGATATTGGATGATTTTCAGTAAAGGACAAGCTTTTCTTGCAATTTGCAGACCGTCAATCTGTTTTATGGAGGCTTTTTCCTCCAGGGGTGTCTGAGCTTTGATTCGTGCCCCGGATGGTGCATTATATTTCATCACTATCTCTGTTATTTGTGTGCCTTCCTTAGATGTGATTGCCATTCGATTTTATCTTTGCAACAAGCATATGCGATACCGGGCAGGATCGACTGGAAACCCCTGGAACGGAGAACCGTGACACGCTGGCATAGTGCTCAGGGGGACGAATCGAACGAGCCCAGTTGAAACTTTAACCGGCTATATCTCGGAAACGTAATTTGGGTCGATCGTAGTGCCTGACGAGGCCTTTCGAGGATTGAGGCCGTAACCAGGAATGGGTTATTTCCCGCAAAGAAAGCACCCATTCCCCCATAGCGCCATCACCGCTCGTTACTTTTCATACACGAGAAGCGCGTTCATACCTGGACACAAGTTAGTTGCCATGGTAATGAACAACAATACCTTAACGTGCTGACTTATGTGAACTAACTTTTATTTGAGGAAATCTGTTTATAATATAAGGCATTAGGTTTGAATAAATGGTCCTGCGCTGTCTATTGACTTGATTTGAATATGTCTATAATGGCTAATGTACGTGACCGCTCAAGTTTAATGATCATAATGCATTTTTAGCGGTTGTGTGCTCGGCTGTGGGGGTGTTGCAATGTCTGGGTGATATCTCATCATCTAATGGTTCTGCAGAGTTGTAGCATTTCACCTCAGCATTAAAAACGTCAATGCACCGAAAGCCGACATTTAACCAGTGAATGACTAAACCCTTTAGATAGGCCTGTGCCAAAAAAAAGTCAAAAAAACAAATCATGTCCATGAGTAAACACACATGAGTGTTGTAAACTATATTCTACTGCCGTCACATACAATAGTCCATTAACTGTTGATCACCAGGTGGCACCATTAACCCTTTAGATAGGCCTGTGCTAAAAAAAGCTTATGGAGTTATACAGCATATAAACGAAGGAGAAAAAGTTCAAATCTGATGCTGCACAAAAACTAACAATGCATCAAAGCCAATGTTGTTATAAATCTTTCAAAGGTCCAAGACAAAGATATCCAGTGCACAATCACTTACAGTCATTTTGTGTGTTTTATCCCCCAAATCAGTGACATCATTTATGAACTTGGCAAGCTTAAAAATCCTGGATTTTTTCAAACATTTAGTAAGGGTAGTATGATAGCCTTCTTACCTTCACATTGCCTACTCGGTTGAGTTTGGGAGGTGGTTGTGGTCGCGGTAAAGGCTGGTCACTTAACATTGGTCCGCTCTGAGCCGGACTGTCACTCGGGGGCCAGAACATGCGATGATTTTTAGTGTTAAAGCTATACATTCTGATCTCTAAACAAATACGGCTGATCCAAAATCGTATTAAGATCTAAAACCGGGATGTGCAATTCCACTGTCCTCGTGCACAGATCTGGAAATTAACAAGATCTGGAAATTAACACGATAACAAAAACAAGGCAGATGTACAATGCTGATGGAAAGTCGTAGATGTAGCTGGTTCAAATGGCAAACTGAACAAAAATGCAGATTCACAATAAAATGCTGAGATGTAGCTGGTTCAAATGGCAAACTGAACAAAAATGCAGATTCACAATAAAATGCTGAGATGTAGCTGGTTCAAATGGCAAACTGAACAAAAATGCAGATTCACAATAAAATGCTGAGATGTAGCTGGTTCAAATGGCAAACTGATCAAGAGCTGTAGGAATAAGATGCATAAAGTCGCTGATAAAAGTAGTCAAGAATGAGTGAGAGCCTTTAAGCCTCTACTACTGTGACGTCACGAATGGAACGCATTCCGCAGCTGCCGCGGTGATTGTTTTGATTTAAAAACGGTTCAAGAAAACCATAAAGATATACACGCGCTGCCTATAATACGACCTAAAAGTGTGTAGTCTTTTTGTGAGTGTGTAGCAGGAGAGTATGCAAGCTTTGGGACATACACCTTAACTCTGTCACCGCTGTCAATCGTCACACAGTTAAAATCCTCCACATTCAATTTGAATTTCACGTTGATCTGCCATCAGTGGGTGTTTATTGTAGAGACAATTTGATGTATTTAAAAGTTAATTGTCAAACATGTCATTACAAAAGTTCTCAGATGAAATATAAATGTGGATAACGTTAAATAACGCCCCAGTATAGTGATGGGGACACTATACTGTAACAAGCACCGTCCTTCGGATGAGACGTTAAACCGAGGTCCTGACTCTCTGTGGTCATTAAAAATCCCAGGATGTCCTTCGATAAAGAGTAGGGGTGTAACCCCGGCATCCTGGCCAAAAAAAATGTGCCCATTGGCCCCTGTCCATCATGGCCTCCTAATCATCCCCCCATATATATATACGATTGGTATCATCCCTCAGTCTCCTCTCCACCAATCAGCTGGTGTGTGGTGGGCGTACTGGCGCAATATGGCTGCCGTCGCATCATCCAGGTGGATGCTGCACATTAGTGGTGGTTGAGGAGATTCCCCCTTCTATGTAAAAGCGCTTTGAGTGAGTGCCTAGAAAAGCGCTATATAAATGTAATTAATTATTATTATTAATTAATTAAATAAATATCATTTCGTCAGGTTAGATACTGATAATTATTCACTTACACCCCTTTATCTTAACAGTCGGACTCGCGCATCTTTGCCATGTTTGTAGTTTTTTGACACCTTTTTATCCGCGTTTGTAGTTCTAATCGAGGCAATATCAGCCGTTAGAGCGTGAAAAAGTAGACCATCCGGGTATCTTTGGAATACTTCAGCATACTACGATTTGGGACGTACTAATTCTATGTTCAAATATTATTTATAGGATAGGAATGGGGAAATGAAGCCTCGTGAAGCAGCTGAGGCTTTCCCCTGACTGTTCCGGGAAAAGAGTCAAAGCTTCGAGAGTGTAGAGAACAGCGCCATCTGGAGCTTATTTAAAATAAAGCAGCCAGAAGCCTGTGGAAGAAGCTCCGTCAGATGAAGCAACCACAACACACTCCATCATAGTTTCACTGTCAGATGAAGCAACCACAACATACTCCATCGTTTCAATGCTGTGTGAACAATACACGCCTTACACGTTTGTGCTTAATGTGTCCATTAAATAAATTAATATACCCATTAAAGTGTGACAATAAAATATAATATGAGCTGAATATGATTCAATAAGATCTAACGTAGGCCTTCTCTCTCTCTCTCTCTCTCTCTCTCTCTCTCTCTCTCTCTCTCTCTCTCTCTCTCTCTCTCTCTCTCTCTCTCTCTCTCTCTCTCTCTCTCTCTCTCTCTCTCTCTCTCTCTCTCTCTCTCCCCCCCCCACACACACACACACTGTTTCTCTAAAAAAGTTAAGTTACTCTAAAAAGTAATTAATTAATTCATAATTTATTTATTATAATAAAAAATAATAATAAAAATATATATATATGAAATTTATTCATGGAAAGCCCCTTGAGATGCAGCATCTCGTTTTCAAGGGGGACCAAGAACATACAACAGATACAGTGCACTCAATACAATACAAAACAAACAAAACATTACAAGACAAATCTGCTCAAAGATCCCCCCTACCCTCCCAGGACCATTTCAGAGTCTGCAGAGTATACAAATGTTTACAAAGACAGTTGTTTCAGGAACCATAACAATTACAAAAACTGACTTTCAGTTTTTAAGAACAAGATATTTCAAGAAACCATTACAATTTAAAGCATTTACAATCAGTTTTCAAATAGTTTAACAAAGAAGTTCTAAAGGAGCTTAAAGTAGTATTAGATCTCACAGATGGAGGCAGATTGTTCCAGTCTGAAGGAGCATTATAACAAAAGGACCTCCGACCAACTACTTTGCACATAACAGGGACAGTAAAAGTCAGACATTGAGAATGTCGAAGAAAATAAGTTGGAGTATATTGTACAAAAAAACTTTTCAGATATGGTGGTAAGTTCAAATAGATGCATTTAAAGATAAATTGAAACCAGTGATACTGTCGTCTTTTATCAGGCAGCAACCAGTTAAGCTGATTATATAATACCCCTTTTCCACCAAGGCAGTGCTAGAGCTAATTCAGAGCCAGAGCTAGTCCCAGTTCATAGTTGGTTCGACTGTGGAGCTTTCTAAGAACCGTTTGCTTTTCCACGGGCTGAGAGCCACAACAGAGCCAGGTCTTACGTCACTGTATACGTCTCATCTCTCTCAGCAAAGCTAGCGAGGCAGCGGCAATGTTGCCAAGTCCGTGGTTTTGCCGCGGGCTGTTTTTTCATGTCCACGGGATGAAGCGACCCCAATTATGTGATATTTAGCCCCATATTGCGAATTTTAGTAGGCAACCATGCCAAAAAACACATATTTTACCCCCAAATGTGATTTTTACTGGGGAATCCCCCCTGGAACGCGATTGGGCTTGTTTTGAGCTTGTTTTGAGTAGCAATTGGGCGGGTTTGTTGTGAAAACCTAGCAACCCTGCCGGGAAACACACACACACACACACACACACCAGGCTTGTTCGAGACGCATCAGCGCTTGCCAGACCGATCCACATATGATATAAAAACGCATGAGTGAATCAAAAGCATAAGGAGTCATGTGCTCTCGCTGGACTCGTTATCATACGGCGATCGGTCTCTGCACAGCACCGCTGCGAACAAGCCTTCCATCAACAATGCAAACGTTGCGTTACTATTGATTCACATGGCTTTACGATCCTACATCGGCATCAAAACACAACGCAAACACAGCGAATCCAACGCATTCATGCAGTTCGCCGTAATTTGTATAGACGGAGATTACAAACGAACAGTAGCTGTTAGCTCCATTAGCTGCTATTTCACAATGGCGGATCTCAAGTTTGTGTTCATCTTGTTGACCCCGCCCCCAGCGCCTGACGTAATCGGTTCTTACTTCTAGCCCTGTTCTAGCCCAGCAATGTTTTGGTGCTACTTAAGAACCACTTTTCCTGGCTCGGAGCTAGGGCTTTGGGTGTGGAAACACAAAGAACCGATTAGAAACTAGGCTCTGGCTCCGATCTAGCTCTGGCTCTGCTTTGGTGGAAAAGGGGTATAATTGGCAATGATGAGTTCTATATGGGCACTTTAAAATATCACAGGACAAAGTGAAATTCCATTAAATAAACACACAATGTCCAATAAGACAAGGGTTTCTTCCATCAGGTTTGATCTGCGTGACCATGGGGAATAAAACTTTATTACCGTCTAATAGTCATTTTCACATTCAATAAACTGCAGGGAAAAATGAGTCCAGACCATTGGACTGGTGAGCACGTGAATTCATCATCTCTGTCATTCTGAAGCACAAAACATTCTCTAAAAACCTCTATAAATGTGCATATTCAACATGTTCAGATGCTGATTCTGCAGTGTTGGATTCAGAGATTGGAACACTCAATTGTATTTGTACTTTCCACATCTCTTCATTATGTGTATACATACAAGAAAATGTGTTCTGCTTTCCCTCCTACTTTTAGTATTTGTAAGAATGGATAGGCTACACTGCAAAAAAATGCTCTTCTTTCTTAGTATTTTGTTTCTAGTCTAAATTTCAAAAAATTCTTAAATTAAGATGCATTTAGATAAGTAAAATAACATAAGATATTTTTTCTTGTTTTCTTGAAAATAAAATCAAAATGAAATGAGTTTTTGCTTAAAACAGGCAAAATTATCTGCCAATGGGGTGAGAAGAAATAATCTTGTTTCTGATTGAAATCTTGTTTCTGTCCCAAACAGAAATAAGATTATTTTTCTCACCCCATTGGCAGATAATTTTGCTTGTTTTAAGCAAAAACTCACTTCATTTTGATTTTTTTCCTCCAGAAAACTAGAAAAAATATGTAATTTTATTAAATGCATCTTGATTTAAGAAGTTTTAGATATTTGGCCAGGTAAAGTGATATAGGCTAATGAATGAACAGTTTATCTAATTGCATTAAATATTTAAACGCATGTAATATCACTTTTTTAATAGCCTAATGTTTTTACTCTACAGTTGTGCAGTTTCAAGGGGACATATGGCAATTTTAAAATGTATTTGCCGAAATTAGTAATGATATTTATATACAGGTTATTTAAAATAGCAACATTTTATGTAAAATTCACATTAAATATCTAAATTTCTCAGTTGAATTCACGGTGAAAACATGAATGATCATAGTTTAGTGGAAGATTGCTGCCATCTACTGGAAAACAAACACTTGCTAGTTCTCAATGAATAGTTTGTGCATGAATTAGATGCAAGTACTCTTGCTATTTGTGTATTGGCTGTAATGTGGCGTAGGTGCTATTTTTGTATAGTTTAACTATAATCAGCCTTTTAAAAAATAATTATAATATCATGAACATAATTATGAGAACAAGAGCAAATTCAATGACAATGGTAGAAAGTGGGTTTTTGAGCGCAGCAAGAAGCTGTAGCAATGTTTATTCCTAATTATTTTACATTATACATATATTACATCATTACAAAAACAGATTTAAAACATGGACCAAGTTTTTTTTTTTTTTTACTAAATGGCAGGCCGCTTTTAAAAGTCTGCCATATTTATATTATATTAAAGATGAACAGTATGGCAAACAACATTCTTTAGAAGTTGTAAAGAACCTAATTTTAAGTGACATCAGTGCCAATAACTTTTTTTATGTTGTCAGTCAATAAGGTTGACACCACAAATTTAACATTAACAGCAAGGACTTATAAGAGCTGGATACGCCTGTTACGGTGACGGAGGGCAAAGCGTCCAACAAAATCATCCATGTTCAATGATCTTGCTCTCCGTCTTCCCTCAATGCTCAGTACTCCAATATTGCTCAGCCTCCCATCACTTACTGTTGTGCGCAAATGATTTTTTTATAAGCTTCACAGCTAACAAAAAGTTGTTGTCCGAACATTTTGTTAACATTCCCTTTAAGTTATGAAAACGTTATTTGGGAATGTTTTGTACACGTTGAAAACAGTTTTATGTATTAAGAACGTTTTTTGTGGGGTCTCTGCGAACGTTGCAGAAACATTCCATTCAATTATTTTGAAAACATTACGAAAACGTTATTACGGAATGTTCTTTAAATGTTTCAAATGTGCGTTTTCTTCATGTATTAAGAGTTTTTTTCTTGGTTTATGTGAACGTTGCAGAAACATTCCATTCTATCATCTTGAAAATGTTATGAAAACGTTATTACGGAATGTTCTTTAAATGTTTAAAATGTCCGTTTTTTTATGAATTAAGAACGTTTTTTCTTGGTTTATGTGAAAGTTACAGAAACATTCCATTCTATCATTTTGAAAACATTATGAAAATGTTATTAGTTAATGTTCTTAAAATGTTTAAAATGTGCGTTTTTTCCATGTATTAATGTGTTTTTCTAGGTCAATGTGAACGTTAAAGGAACATTCAATTCTGTCGTCTTGAGAATGCAAGGAAAAACGTATAAAACACTGCCCTGGGAACATTTTTTTTTAAGAAATATCAATTCAAACAATAACATTTGATAAAACATTACTACTTATATTTGTCAAAACCAAAAACTGTAAGACACTACACAAACATTTTTCATATTTTATTTGTCAACCTTTTGCCAAGGATAAGTGCATTGTAACATACAGTACATCTAAATGAAAACAATATCATAACTGATATCTTATTTTGCTTTCACATTTTATATCCTCAAACATTCCACAAACTGAAACATTCAAAATCATATATCGAGATACTTTGTGTGTAAAACAACTAATGAAGTGTGTTGTGTGTCCTCTTTTCCAGAAGTCTCTGCTTCGGGCTAAAGTGACACCTTAAATTGAGGCATCTGTAGAAACAAAACATATTAGTATATCATTTGCATTGTTTTCTTTATTAATTTTTTACAAACTACAAAAATTACAAAAGCCTTACCTTATCTCTGTGTGGAGCAAACTTCAGTGTTTCTGATATGAAGTCCTCATTTACTTTTTCCAGCACCTTGGTGTGTGTTCGACGACAGGCATCTTAAAATCCAGTAAAGATACACAAAACCGAAACATGTTACTGTTACTTACAATAAATTAAAACTAAGCATACAGTATGTACAATATACTGCTCATTGTCTCAATACCTCATATGCAGTCTTTGGACTAGCTTGCTCTGAAATATACTGTATCTGTTGACTCTGCAATCTTTTTGCTCTTTTCCAGCATTTGTTATAGGCCTGATTTTTTTCTTTGCATAATTGTATTTGTACATATATTTGAGTTGCTTTATTAAAAAATAAACTGGGGTCCAAAAATATGAGCTATGGGGCAAAAAAGGATCATACCCTGTTCATGTCGAACTCCATTTGGATAGGTTTGAGAAACTGTTGAAAAATCACTGTGTGTGTGAGAAAGAGTGTGTAAGTACTGACATACAGATGATACATTTTCTAATTAAACTAGCAACTAACAGTTACAGAAATGTATAAAAATTAAATTAACTTTAATAATAATTACTATTATAAAATATTAATTAATTAAATAACATGATTTCATTAAAATGAGTGATGAAATTTACAGACAAATAAACGTTTGTTTGTTTTTACAGACAAAGACATGAATGGCCTTTATATTTCAAAAGAACAAACAAGGGGAAAATATTGTTGACATTTTTTTACAAACTGAATGGAACTTTGATGGCATTAAATTTACAGGTTAAGACTAAACATACAAGTATTTCTAATGGTAATAATGATAGTAATGTTGCCAGAGCAACAGAGAGAGCACGCCCTGGCACACTTGCTTTTGGTCCAACAGGGGGAAAACGGCTAATGTAAATTAATAAGTATTTTAAGTTACAAATTGATGTTATGAAACATGTAAGAGTCACTAATTCATAAAATATAAAGCGGCAAAGCCCATCTGCACTCAAATAGTAGTTCAACTTAACACACGCCAACCATTTATAAATAAATCCCACATCACAACAAGTAACTGTTAGCCTATATTTGTCTCCCCCAGAAATGACTGCAGGAGTACTACTAGGGCTGTACGATTAATCAAAAAAATAACCAAAACCGACATTCAGAACCTCTAACCGACATATTTTTCCCATGTCGGTTATTTCGGTTTTCACGTGACCCCGCTCCGTCAGTCACATCAAGTGCAGTTTGCAGGCACACACCCAGCCAGCACAGTCATGTGGGGCCCATATGGGCGTCACCTGGGCTGTCTAACTGGGCCCAGCCAGTTTTGTCCTCAGTTTCCATGGAGGCCCCACATGGGCTAGCCCAGATGAACTGAACACTGCTCAGTGTGCACACTACAGGCTGTTAAATGTAACTGAATCAGTGTTGGAGTTAATGAGATAATTAAGTGATTAATAGAGTAATGACTGAATATTACTGAAGACTCCTGATGA
This sequence comes from Gobio gobio, assembly GCF_949357685.1. Taxonomy (NCBI): domain Eukaryota; kingdom Metazoa; phylum Chordata; class Actinopteri; order Cypriniformes; family Gobionidae; genus Gobio; species Gobio gobio. The sequence continues at coordinate 50,510,654 of NC_137106.1, forward strand.
TAACAAGCAGAATCACTGAAGGACAGAGAAACACAACAGACTTCCGACACAACTTCACAAAAGCATTATCAGCTTCCCTTTTTACCTATTAGATTGACTTTCTGTCATCATAGTTCTTATTGATAATTAACAGAGGTTTAGATATTGAAGTTGTATTGAAAATAAGAGTTGGTTTGATGTCACCATCGTGGTGATCAGTGTTCCCTTTCGAGGGAACTCGCACTGCATCGAGACGACACTTAGGGGATGCTCCCTTAGCATCAGCGAATCTGAAACCAGAATGCCAACTAGGCCAATCCGATTGGCGTGCGTGATGACGTAAACGTGACGGCATACCCGGAAGTATAAAAGGGGAGCTGGAACGTAATGTCGGCAGTTAATGCTCTTCAGCATAGCGCTCTGTGTCAAAACTGTCTGTCTATTTATTGTTGTACGTCAGTGAAAGTGTGTGATTGAAATGGAGTGTGAAAAAGTGAGAGAGTTCAAGCAGTGTGTGCATCCTTGCCCTCGCTACATGTCGGATCCGATTCTGAGGCGCAAACTAACATGGCGCCGCGCATTTCGCTTTATAGATCAACTAACACACATTCACTCACACATTTGAACATCAGATAGTTTGTGACACAGTTAAGAAGTTTGTGAATATTTTTAATAAAAATAAAAAATGAAATAAACCCGATACAGCTGAGCTGTCAGCGTTATTGCGGCCGCTGTTGTCATGTGAGAAACATGACGCGTCATCATGGAAACATTAAGGCGATGCGTTCTAAAATATTTAGCCAGAGAATATGATCATATTTCAAAATAAAGCTGAAGCTCGAAGCTGGTTAGTAGCATACCAAGAATACAGACTAGGCCTACTGCTGTTATTACTGTAACTGTTATTTAGAGTTATATTAGGCTTGTTGTAGTTGGGTTAGGTGGCTATTAGGTTTTACTGTGAATTTGTAAATAAGTCAATTATAATTTGTAAATAAGTAAATTGTGTTTTGTATTTATTTATATTCATACATTTAAGTATACATTAAACTTTTAATAAATGGTTCAATTTAAATAAAAAAATAAAAAGCCATTTAATGTCATCCACCTCGTTTTGTGGCCTTTTAAAAAAAAAAAGTATCGGTTCAGGCACCGTTTAGGCACCGGAACCGTTTTAAAAGTATCGGTTTGGCACCGGAATCGAAAAAAACCCAAACGATACCCAACCCTAGTGTTGACAGATGATGACATCCGGGAACTGCAGGTTGTGGACCCCTGTGCTGCAGTGCTGACAAGCCTGGAAAATAGTGACACAGACACTGCATCATCTGACACTGATTCAGAGGAGCATCCTGACTTACCTGAGCCTTTGACTGCTTTATTTGATGTAACACTCAGGGAACTCTCACCACAGGAACTGCAGGTGAAATGTGAGGATACATTTCACAGACTTAAAACTACATTACAACCTCATCAATGTGAGAAACTGGAATTTGTGACACGGCAACAGTCAAAGTCAAAGGACTGGTTCACCTATAGGGCTGGTCGAATCACAAGCACTAAACTACACCAATCGACCACAACTGACAAGATCAGCAAAACATACCTAAATGATATAATGCAGTATAAAAGAACAGAGTTAAATGTCCCATCTGTGCTCTGGGGTAAGAACATGGAGGAAACGGCAAGACAAGCCTACACTGCATATATGTCCCAAAGCCATTCAGATTTCAGCGTCAGCTCATGTGGCTTAGTAGTGCAACTACTTCTGACCCACACCTTGGATCATCTCCAGATGGGATAGCAAGATGTACCTGCTGTGGCAAAGGGGTGGTAGAGATCAAGTGTCCCTACAAATACAGCGATAGCCTTCAAGGATGTACAAAAGATGAGCAGTTTTGTCTGGACAAGTCATTCGCATTGAAGCATTCACACACATACTACTATCAATGTCAACTTCACATGTTTGTGTGTGATGTAAAATATTGTGACTTTGTGTTGTGGTCCAAGAAGGAGTTCATTGTGCAACGGATCTCAAGAAATGAAGAGTTTTTGAAGGAGGCTTTGCCAAAAGCACAAGACTTCTTTATCTCGAATGTGTTGCCTGAACTACTGACAAGAAGACATGACCCTCTCTTGGTATCACAGAAAGCCTGCAAATACTGTGAAAGGCCAGATTTTGGAAAAATGATCATCTGTATCAAATGCAGCAACCACGTTCACTACACCTGTGCACACATAAAAAGGAAGCCAGCAACTTGGTTATGTAGGGAATGTCTGAGAGTTGATGTTTGAATGATTAGATTTAGGACTGGGAAATCTATTGTATTGTGTTATGAATATTACCCAGTCCATATTACCCAGACCTACCTTTGTTTGTTTTCCTTCATCCTTTCCTACATTTATTCTCATTCTTCACCCAGACCTACATTTATCCTTTTCCTTACATTTTATGTTGTTATGGTATGTGTCGACGCACTTCTGTTTAAAGTTTAATTTTGTAATGCTATAGTACTTTAATAGCAACTATGTTGCTTGCATACATTTCTAAAATGGTTATTTTGCAATTAAACTATTAATAAAATCAGTACATTATACACACCAGTGTCAGTCAATATTGGCAGGTTTATTATAAAGCATTAAGTTTCAAGTACAATAAATATGTACAAATGTAAATCTTTTTACAACTAATACATGGTAATGTGTTACTCATTTGGAAACAACACTCTTACAGAGGTTTGTGAGGGCACCACATACAGTCACAACATCGTCTAGCATGTTTACCTGCGACACTGGAATAACTGTTTGCAAAATCTTAAAGTTCTTCCACCGACCAATAACTCGCTCCACATGGATTCTCACACGAGAAAGTTGTCTAGATGTGTCAACTTCCTGTGCAGAAAGCTGCTTTTTTCCTTTTGTGAAATGAGGGATACGAAGGGTTGCACCATAAGCTGCAAGCTCGTCTCTGATGAGAAATCCTCTGTCAGCTAAAACTTCATCCCTAGGCTCCAAAAGTTCTAAGAAACCTGACTCTTTTGTAATCTGCTTGTCTGAAACCCGCCCACCCCACCCAGGAGATAGAAATGAAATTGCACCAGCTGGAGTGATAGCGATTAAATATTTGATGGTGTTGTTGTGTTTATAATTTGACCATGTCTGGGCCCTAGCAGTCAGATTACTGGGTCTAGCTATGAAAATTTCTGTGCAGTCTATTATGCACCGGCAGTTTTTAAAGTTCTGCTTGAATGTTTTTGGCATATTTTTAAGTATTGCGCCCTTACTTGGCCATTTAATTAGTGGTTTAAGGATCAAGGCCATACCAGGAACCCAGCTCCGCAAAATATTTGAAATCGTGGTTTTTGATACCTTAAATGTATATGCCAAGTCAGTATTACATAGGCCCAACCTTAATTTCATCAATATAACCAACAGGTGGTCTTCTAGTGTAAGTTTTTGGATAATTATTTCTAAGCTGCCTGTTATTTTTGTAACCAGCCACTCAAAGAGCATGGAAGTCAGTCCTGTGAGAAAAAACAATTGTCCAATGTTGCACTTAACAGTGGTGTAGGAAAAAGTAGATTTCTGCAGCTCCTCTTTCAGCTTTACATTTTCTGCTTGTAGTGTGTCAAACTTGTGACACAGGTGTTCATAGTCCTCCTGAAGCTGACTGTGTCTCCGGTTCAGGTCATCATACTCCCTCTTTGAAACTGGGATGTCGTCTTCAGTTTTAATAAATAAAAGTAACAAATTAGCATATGCAGCAACCAATGCAGACAATTTCAGAAATGGGGGTCCTCACACATTTTAGCAATTATTTTTTTTTAAATTTCCATGATAGAAAAGAAGATACTTTATTGATCACAGGGTAAGACTTTTCGTCTGCATTTGACTCTTCCAGGGGCCTGTGTACTCATACACACAGATATGCAATTAGAGCAGTGTGCCTGGCAGGAGCACACACACCCTGACAATCAATCAGTTAAGATGAAATATAATCATACCTGGACAATGATCCATGCTGCATTCTTGTTTCTGAGTTTTAGAAGGAACACATAGGTTTGCTGCCGCGATAGGTCTGTCATCTCTCCTCCTCTTTCTATGGTACCTACAATAAAAACCAGCCAACATATTGCTGATATTGTTGCCCTTCGACTGCTCTAGCTGCTTCTATTGCCCCCATTTGTAAGTCGCTTTGGATAAAAGCGTCTGCTAAATGACTAAATGTAAATGTAAAAACAGCAGAAATGTACAGTTATGAAAGAGACAAAAACAACCTAAATAGAACAGAGGGGGAAACTAAATATTCTTACCTCTCCAACTTTGCTTCGGGGTTCTGGTTCTGTTTTTTGTACACAAACACAGAAGGCACAAAATCAGGACTAGTAGAGTCCAATGACACCTCACCTGCAAATAAAAAATAAAACACACGTTTGTTTACTAGCCAAATCTACCGACAGTTTGTCAAACTTTAGCTGCATTTGATTATTCTTCTACATTGTACAGACAATCACTAATGTAAACGAGGATTACTAGAGTCTAATTATGCCTCATCTGCAAATAACAGACACACTGTTTGTTTACTAGCCAAATCCAACGCCAGTTTATGAAACTAGATGCATGTGGTCATCAAACTTCAGCTGCATTGATACACTACACCGTACAGACAATCAATAATGTAAACCATGCTTTCCATTAAACTCAAGATTACATAGATAAACTTACCTGATATAAAGTGGGCACTGCAGACGCGAGCATTTTTTATTATGTCCTCGTTCCAATCAACGCGTTTAATCGCCTGCAGCCACAGTTGCCACCGGTTCTTCTGAAACGGCCGTGATCCTGTCGGAATCCTATAAAACTTCAGCCCATTGGTGGAATATCTATTAGTGCAACCGAAAACGCAACAGCCAGACATTTTAATGCTGGGAAACCGCTTTGTTAAACTTTCGGAGTTGCTAACACGTTAGAACCACTGGGGAACAACACCACTTCCGTTGCCAAAATGCGCGCGCAACTATTTGATCACGTGGGCTGTAAAAGGGTCTATAAATACAAATAGAACAGTGTCGTCTGATTAAGTACGGCTACATTTAATTCTAGGGAATTAAATAAATATAATCTGACTTTGAGAAAGAAAAAAGAGTCAGATATATTTTTTATTCAGCCTGTTATTCAGATCAGGTTGCACGGGTTTGGTGATTATGATGGTATTTAATTCCGAGGAATTGAGTGTCATGTTATCCGACTTTGATAAGTTGGATACTTTAATTCTGTCACCCAAGCGTGTTTAACTTGTGAACTGGATATTCATCTAAGATGGAGCCCTCCTGAAGTTGATGCCTTGTGGCCTGCGGGACACATCAGTTTCAGGCAATTGCTAATCGCAGTGTCCGCTCTAGTGTTGTGGCCCTGTTGAGCTGCTCCCTTAGATGAGGCCCCTGCTGGCCAGCCCCCTCTCCCGGGTAGGAGCGATCGAGGTCGTCTCCCCTGTGGAGTTTTCGGGAATCGATGCTGTGTTCCCGCCGTCTAGTACGCTTCGGGCCACATCATTTCCCCGTGCACGCGTGCTGCACCAGCCGCCTCTAGCAAGACTTGCGGTGGTCCAGCAAACGCGTACGCACACCGAAAATCTTCCTCGATTTCGCCCTGCCGGTTAGCCACTTCAGGGGGTCGGGGAGGAGGCTCGGTTGACACCCGAGACCGGCCTCGAGAGGCTGGTTCCCTTAGCAGATTATCTCGGCGCATGGTTATGCCTCCGAATATATCAGCTTGGGGCCTGCGACTGTAGAAAGGGGCATACAGACTGCAGTCCGGTTACCTTCCCCTGAAGTTCAGTGGGGTGGCCTGGACGGCAGTGGTCCCTGGGCAGGTTCGGGTAATGGAACAGGAAGTTCACTCCCTGTTGGTAGGGAGGCCACAGAATGTGCTCCTCCGCCAGACAGGGAGTCCGGGTTCTACAGCCAGTACTTCATAGTTCCTAAGAGGGATGGCGAGTTGCATCCACTTTAGACCTGAGGTACTTGAATCGTTCTCTGAGGAGATTCAGATTCAAGATGCTTAGCAATTCCTCCATTGTGATTCAGATCCAGTCTGAGGACTGGTCTGTCACGATGGGTCTAAGGAGGACGCATACTTCCCTGTATCCATCCTTCTGTGTCACAGGAAGTTCCTGAGGTTCGCTTTTTGGGGCAAAGCGTACCAATATCAGGTTCTTCCAGGCGGCCTAGCCCTTTGAGACTCTACACGCAGTAGCGTGTTGACGCCTTCTCAGAGAACTGTGTTCCTGGGAGTCGTATGGGATTCTCTATGTTGTGGGCACAATTGTCTCCCGAACGTATCGAGTCCATACGGGCGGTGGTCTCTAAAATGAAGCTAGGCCACAGCATCACTGTGAAGCAGTTTAAGGTCTGCTGGGGCTCATTGCGGCTGCGTCCAACAGAATATCTCTTGGCCTGCTGCATGAGACCCTTACAGTGGTAGCTGGGAATCAAGGGGTTTTCCTCGGGGGGAAAACCATTCTGTATGATCAGGGTAACGCGCAGATGCCTTCGTTCCCTAGTCATATGGAAGAAACCTTGGTTTCTGTCCCAAGGGCAAGTGTTGGGAGCGTCCTGTTGCCGGAAATCCGTTTCAACAGGCGCCTCCCTCACTGGCTGGGACGTGGTTATGGGAAGTAAACCAGGTGGCTTTCCTTGAGGGGAAATCCATTCTGTATGATCAGGGTAACGTGCAGTGGCCTTCGTTCCCTAGTCATTTGGAAGAAACCTTGGTTTCTGTCCCAAGGGCCAGTGTTGGGAGCGTCCTGTTGCCGGAAATCCGTTTCAACAGACGCCTCCCTCCCTGGCTGGGGCACGGCAGGGGGGTTTGAGGTTGCGCCCTCTTTGCAGACTGGCGCATCACATCCTCCTGTGGTCCCAAGGGAAACTGTTGTCCATCAGGGCAATGTATGTCCCGGGGGTCCAAAATCAGGGAGCAGACATCCTGCCGAGGCAGGGGCTGAGGCCCGGGGAGTGGCGACTCCACCCAGAGGTGGTGGAGGCCATATGCAAGAGGTTCGGCCCAGTGGAAATGGATTATTTGCGTCTCGAGAGACGTCCCACTGCCCACTGTGGTTTTCCCTCACACAGCCAGCCCCGCTGGGGTTGGATGCCATGGTTCAGACGTGGCCGAGGCTGTGTCTGTGCGCATTTCTCCTGATTGCTCTGCTCCCGGGAGTCCTGGAGAGGGTCAGGCGACAGGGGGTCAGTCTACTTCTGGTAGCACCCCGTTGGCCGACTCGAGTCTGGTTCTCGGATATCATAGCTCTGCTAGCAGGTCAGCCGTGGGAGATTACTCTGAGGAGGGATCTCCTATCTCAGGCGGCGGGTACGATATTTAACCCCCGCCCGGAGATTTGGAACCTATGGGTCTGGCCCCTGAGGGGACCAGGTACATAGAGGCTGGCCTATCGGCAGAGGTGATAGAGACCTTGCTCAGTTCTAGGGCTCCGTCTACGAGGAGACTGTACAGCCTCAAGTGGAATGTATTTTCCACTTGGTGCAGGGAGCGTGAGGTGAACCCAGTTAACTGCCCAGTGGCTTCAGTGCTGGAGTTCCTCCAAGATTGCTTCTCTGCAGAGCTTACCCCGTCCACACTCAAGGTGTACGTGGCTGCCATTGCGGCTTTCCACACTCCTATGGGTGATGGGCCTCTGGGTAGGCACCAGCTGGTTGTACAATTCCTCCGTGGAGCTCGGAGGATGAGGCCTGCGGCTCATTCCAGAGTTCCAACCTGGGACCTGGCAGTGGTTCTTGAAGGCTTGGCTGAGGCCCCCTTCGAGCCATTGAAGTCAGCTGAACCTAAGACCTGACCTTAAAGTGGCTTTTCTCCTCGCCATTACCTCTCTCAGGAGAGTGGGAGATCTCCAGGCCTTGGCGGTAACGCCAACCTGCCTGGAGTTTGCCCCGGGAGGAGTAAAGGCCATCTTACACCCTAGGCCGGGCTACGTGCCTAAGGTGCCATCAAGGGTGGTCAGGTCTTTGGTTCTGCAGGCATTCCATCCTCCGCCTCACGTGACGGCGGAAGAGGGGAGACTTCGCCTACTCTGCCCGGTTAGGGCGCTCAGAGTTTATTTGGCGAAGTCTGCACAGTGGAGGAGATCACAACAACTGTTGGTGTGTTTTGGCTCACCTAAGAAGGGATTGCCTGCGTCTACTCAGACAATCAGTAATTGGATTGTCTAGGCGATTACCATGGCCTACCAGGTGCGCAGTTTGCCTTCACCTGTGGCCGTGAGGGCTCATTCCACCAGAGGCATGGCCTCTTCGGTGGCCCTTCTTTCTGGGGTCCCCTTGCAGGATATCTGCGAGGCGGCCGGGTGGGCTACCCCACACACATTTATCAGGTTCTATAGCCTGGATCTCCCTACAACGCCTGGTGCTAGGGTGCTCCGGTCCTAGCTGTGCCCGGTCTCCGGCTTCACGCTAGGGCAGGCGCTACCCTTCGGTGTGGCCTAGTTGGGATTCGTTCCCCAAAGTGTCGTCTCAATGCAGTGCGAGTTCCCTCGAAAGGGAACTGCTCGGGTTATGTATATGCACTTTGAACTCCTGCGAGATTAACTCACACACAGACATCAAGAATCAGTCTATGAGTCTCAACCATGGTGATGGTGCTTGATGCCGCAATGCATTATGAGAGCCATGGATGAGTTTTGCATGATGCACCCAGAATGCATTGTGGCATGAATCATGAGATTCATAGACTAATTCTTGATGTCTGTTTGTGAGGAATTCCCGCAGGAGTTCAAAGTGCTTAATGCGTAATGTGTTAATAAACTGGAGAACCAACCTTATGTACATGCTTGAAAATCATTTACTTTATCTGATGAAAACACTGCTGGATCTCCTGCTGTAGAGACACAAAGCTACTATAATCAATGACTCTCAGGAGATCAGCAAATAAAGCCACTGTATGATGATAACGCCTGTATCATCAACAACAAACCAACATCATACACTTTCTCTTGCTGTTTTCATTATAACAAACAAATACAGCAACCAGAATTGTTTCTTTTTTATATGAAACAGTCAACTAAAGCAAATACTGATCACCATAATGGTAACTTTATCACTTTCAATACAACTTCAATATCTAAACCTCTGTTAATTATCTATATGAACTAAGATGACAGAAAGTCAATCTAATAGGTAAAAAGGGAAGCTGATAATGCTGTTTGTGAAGTTGTGTCTGAAGTCTGTTGTGTTTCTCTGTCCTTCAGTGATTCTGCTTGTTATCATCAGGAGTCTTCAGTAATATTCAGTCATTACTCTATTAATCACTTAATTATCTCATTAACTCCAACACTGATTCAGTTACATTTAACAGCCTGTAGTGTGCACACTGAGCAGTGTTCAGTTCATCTGGGCTAGCCCATGTGGGGCCTCCATGGAAACTGAGGACAAAACTGGCTGGGGCCCAGTTAGACAGCCCAGGTGACGCCCATATGGGCCCCACATGACTGTGCTGGCTGGGACAGAGAGATGCAGGACGGGTTATCTGTGTTTATAGATGCCCAGAATCACTATAGCATCTGCATGTTTTACACAGTTTATATACAGGTCAGTTAATCACCGTTCTTATAGCCTATACGCGCTGCCACCGACCAGGGCTGGACTGGTAATCTGGCATACCGGGCATTTTCCCGGTGGGCCGACGCACTTTGGGGCCTATATACAAGGTTATTTATTTATTTAATTTTTTTGCAACGGACTGGCCCATCATGCAGGGACAGCGGCCCATTGGTTTGTCTTCTGAATTGACAGGCCAAAGTGAGAGAGACCTTCCCTCCTCCATATAGACTGTGTCCATATTATGCGCTGTTTAAAAATTTGGGCGCATGAAACTGCAAAAGGCGAATATTCGCGCAAGAGCGCTGCCGCCGACGAACGTGCGCTGCGTTTCTGCTGCTCTATGAAGTGATGAACCTGCACTTTGACTCTGAATGTTGTTTTATACAATCGTGTGATATGGGAACATTAAAGGTTCTGTGGTGAATCAGCTGAAAACAGCCGAGACCATGTAAATACATCACGAGGTAAATTGGAAAACAGCAATACACACAACTACAAACTTGTCACTCTAGCACAACCAAATTCAATAGTTTATTATTTATTTATTTATTTATTTATTTTCGAAACCATATACCTATGGTAATGAGGAGCATGATTTTACCTGTGACTACCATACAGTTAAATGAAACTGACCTACAGTTTAACTCAGTTAAAATGTCATTAGACTCTAAAAAAAAGGTTCTATATGGCACCAAAAATCGTTCAAAAACGGCTCGTAATCATAGGGGAACCTTTTTTAGTGCTATATAGCACCAATTTTGGTGCTTCAGTGGTTCTTCAGTGGTTCTTCAGCGGTTCTTCACCTGTTCTTTGACTAAGGTGCTATATAGCACTAAAAAAGGTTCCCCTATCATTACGAGCCAAGAACCATTTTTGGTGCCATATAGAACCTTTTTTTTTTAGAGTGTAGGGTAATTAAATTATAATTCAACAAAACAGCTTTAAAGCCTGGATCCCATGCATTAAAGGGATAGTTCACCCAAAAATGAAAATTGTCATTATTTACTCACCCTCAAGTTGTTCCAAACCTGTATGAGTTTCTTTGTTCTGCTGAACACAAAAGAAGATTTTTTGAAGAATGTTTGTAACCAAGCAGATAGAGCAACTATTGACTACCATAGTAGGAAAAAAAATACTATATGGTAGTCAATAGTTGCTCTATCTGCTTTGTTACAAACGTTCTTCAAAATATGTTTTTTTGTGTTCAGCAGAACAAAGAAACTCATACAGGTTTGGAACAACTTGAGGTTGAGTAAATGAGGACAAAGCTTTTTTCTCTGTAAATGTTTTATGAACTTTTTAATAGATCTAATGAAATTTAACAAAATCTTATTTCAATGAGAACCTCATGAAAGATAGATATCATATAAGTGTGTTACATAAATTAGGTGTTAACTCTTGAACATTTTTTATTGTTTTTAAAGGGGTAGTTCAACCAAAACATGTGAACATTTACTCACCCTAATGTCATTCCAAACCTCAATGAATTTTTTGTCTGTATAAAAAAAACAAGTCTTTTTTTTGTCCATACAATAGGTTATTCAATGGTATAGCCTATGGTTTGGTTGCCAACATTCTTCAAAATATCTTCTTTTATGTTTCACGGAAGAGGGAAAGTCATACAGGTTTGGAACGACATGAGAGTGAGTAAATGATGACAGATTTTAAAAGCAGTAAATTCACTTTAATGTATCCTAGCTCAAAATCAGTGGTTTACTGTCAAGTGCATTTCTGTGTGACAAAAGTGCAATATTACGTTTGTTATCTGCATTTGCAGTAAATTCGATAATATCCATCATTAGTTGTCCCTGTCCTAGATTTATTTATTTACTCCAATTTAAGGCCCTAACCCCAGTTAAAACATTCAAGAGGAACTCATGGGCCGGATGGGCTGAGTTTGCCAGGGCCGAATTTTAGCCCCAGTCCAGCCCTGCCACCGACACACACACACACACACACACACACACACACACACACACACACACACACACACACACACACACACACACAGACGGCGCACGCAAGCCCCAAAGCCAGATCGCTATCACTTTCGTACTCATAAAGTTTGTCAAGTAAATGCGTGCAAAGACTTGCCAGTTTCAACATTTAAAGCGATTGTGCACTATTAAAAAATAACAATACGTATCCGTTCAGTGCTCAGCTTCTTTCTGTGACACAGCCGTGTCGCATCTCTGACAATGCGCGCGCGCCCTGAAGGCAGACCTCTTTCACCTGCGTCCTCACAAAGCTTTGTCAGTTGTATGTGTTTTAAGCCCTGCCAGTTTGAACATTAAAGCGAGTTTAGACCATCAGATGTGTATTATGTTGAACTAATGCCTGATATATTGTGACAAACGAACACTGAGACAAAAGCTCGCACATCACGTGAAGATCGCGCTGTTGGGGAAAAATTTTATCACAGAAGATTTATGTTTGAGTTTGAGTCCCACTGAGACCCAGGGGGGAAAACAGTGGGATATCTAAAGGTGTCAGATAATTTAATTAGTTCCAAGACAGAAAGGGGACCATTTGTGTATTGTGTCTCACCTCTTGATCAAGGCGAAACCTGATCAAGGCGAAACCTTCAATGGGTTTCCACAGATGTATGGAAAACTACTGAGAAGGGATTGTTTCGACATTGCGGGTATAAGAAGCTTGTGGTTTTATTGTGTCTCCAGTTCACACTCAAGGCAGCCTCGAATGGCTGCACTGACCGTGGCTCTTTCTTGCAAGAAATATAAATCTTTATAAAGACAATTGGATTATGGTTTGTCTCTTATTAGTGATGTCAATGAATTAATTTTTGCCATAACAATTGGTGTCAGAAGTTTGGGATTCCTTGGATGTGCCTTCTGGACCCCGAGAGCAGACAGTGACCGATCATCCTGGACTAAGAGTCACAGCCTTACCCTGAAGAATTGAGGAAGAAGGGCTGACTGCTCTGGGGTGTCCGGAGGGTCCAGACACTGGAATCAGAGAAAACGAATCCGATGGCAACGGGGCACTTCTGGTAAGAGACAAACTTTTAAAATTCTGGGGGAGAATTTTTTTTATTTTTTTATTTTTTTAAATAGAATTTGGTTAAATTGAAAATGTAACTAATACGGATAAACCATTAGGCGAGTCTGACTCTGTGGCAAATGCAGCGTGAATTTATGTTTTTTATGAGGTAGAAAAAAGAACTGAAATCACGTGGGCGATTAAATACCTAGATTGGTATAAATAAGACCTAGATTGGTCTGAGAATAAATAAGACCTAGATTGGTCTGGGGACCATAATACCTAGATTGGATTGGTTCCGCCCGCGGTCAGGTAACCAGGGGGAAAAAAATAAATGATCGGGCGCTATTGCGAGCGTCCGCCCGGCTGATCTTGGGTGAAGAGATCAGATCTGTACGGAGACGTCCAACAGATTAATAGCGCGCCGGCGAAAAGCCACAGAATCAGACTGCCAATATGGGGAAATCCCAAAGCAAGCTAGCTGAATAAGAGACACCGGTATTTTATCAAATGAGAAAATTATATGGCCAGAAATGCATGCAACGTATACGAAGTTCATTAAATGTCATGATTTGAGTGTCACCGCTGAGTGGCCAGACTGGGACTGTGAAAGAGTCAGTTGAAGGAAAAGGATAAATCGATGGGTTGTTGTGAGAAATGTGAGCAGACACTGAAATGCTGGGTGTGAGAGGTATTGACTGTGGAGAAATTAAAATGTTGTCTCATCACGCAGAAGCCACAGCTGTTTAAAGATCGCCGGTGAGTATGAACTTTGACTAAATTTTAGCTAACAATTTGAGTGATATGATCAGTAATTTGTTTAGACGGGATAAAGATTTTGAGAAGAAAGAGAGCAAATGCTGTAAGCAGCTCCGCTCTGAAGCCCTGACTTCAAAGAAATTTGCTGAACTGATGAAGGAAATGGGCAGAAATGTTTTTATTGTAATTAGAAAGTTGATCAGCAACTTGACTGGCTACAAACAAAAGAGAGAACAAGAAAATTCAAATTTCTTGCCAAATCACAGTTTGTGCTTATTCATTAATTTATAAAGTAGGTGAGGTATCATACTAAAAGGGAAAATCGCAGAAGTCACTGAGATATAAAATTGAGTAACTAAAAATGATGTTGGTGAAAAGAAGAGTAGAAAGTGTGGCAAATCAGGCCACCAGACTAAATTCTGTAAACGAAACTCAGTAAAAAGAATAAAACAGAGATTTACACTCTAAGAAAATGAGAAAATAATAGGCTTAATAAAGTCTTTAGTGATTACTTTTGAAGGACTTGAGATAAATTTAATATGAGGTTAAAATTAAAGATAAAGATGATAAAACATGTTGCAAAAATATATAAATCCTTATTAACCGAGTTTTAAATGAAAAAGATATAATAAATATGTTCTTGCTCTTCTCACCTTTGCAAAACTCTGATAATGATGATTTGACTGAATATTGGGTTGTTGAAATAACTATAGGTGTTAAAATGTTGAAAACCCTAGAAGCTGATGTTTTGTTTTCAAAAGATAAGCTTGTGCTGAGCTAATAAACAATTTGTTATCTCAATCCGGCCACCACGTGGCCTAACTTGAGTAACAGAGACTCAATCTGAGTGGAAATATAGTTTCTAAATTCATTATGGCGGCGAAAGACAAATATAAAGTTATGATCATTTGAAAATGTGATTTCTGTGATTTCGGAAAATGTCTGATGTTTATTTGAAAGCAAAGCCAGATCTTACACTGAGCTAGTGTGAAGAGTGAAATGTTTATGAAAATGCAGTGTACCACACTGCATGAAAAGTGGGATTTTCGACCCCATAAACGCCTGTATACTCCTGGAAATCTCCCTAATTTTCGGCAGTTTTCGACAATTTAGAGGCAGCGAACGTCGCGTTCGTCTGTGCCACAAATTGTCGTAAACGAACCATGACGTAGGTGGAGAGCCCCCGCTGAGAGAGCCTGCGGAGGTGCGACGCCTCTAATTAGCATATGAATAGCAGCGAAACCAGAGAGTCAACGGCCAGACTTGAATTTACTCACTCACTATTGGCTGAAGCCACTACATTTAAAAAAGAAAAATCCCTCGTGATTGGTTGGCAGATCACTGCAAACCAATCATTATTGGTCCCCCTGGCTCATTATAAATGTAAACCCCAATAATAATAATAATAAATATATAATTTATGTTGTAATAATTTGTTTCATATTAATGTTATTGTGCTATGAAGTATTCATACCATCAAGGAATATATGGGAAAATTATACGGACCGTGCCGTTTATTCAAACAAGGGGCTTCATTTATAAGCATACAGCTGTTCATTCAAAGAAAGGGCTTCATTTATAAAACACAGCGGTTTACTCAAAGAAAGAGCTTTATTGTTAAACACACAACTATGTACAGTGCAGCAGTAATGTCTCGTAATGTAAAGTTCGGCGTGCTCCAGGCTGCGAGAGCGCGTTGGCCGCACAATCCATCCAGACACCCCGTCAACAATGCCGTCTTCCTCGTCAAACATGAGTTCAATGGTCGCGCACTTCCAAACGTCCACCTCATCCAGCACACTCTTGCTTCCAGCAACTGTAATACAATCCATAAAGACAATAAGCAACCTGAAAAATACTCACATTGACAAAAAACGGATCTAATATAATAAATCTTACCCTTTTTCTTCTTGATCGACTCCGAGCTAAACTTCGCAGTTTCAGGTTGTTTGTATCTGAAGCTCCGGCGTGTCGATTCATAATACGTCTTACAGGCAGTTGGAAAACAATTACATGAGACTGGTATTAATAAAAACAGTCACGGTAAAATTAAACAAGGAATGAGAAACACATTAGAAGTTACTTACACACAATTTCGTCGTGATCAGCGGTTAAATCTGGACTCGCGGAAATCGCTCCAAGCGGATAAGAGCTCGCGGCTTCGTTATGAGGCGAGGATAGTCTGTGTAAACAAAATGTGCAGTTTTAAGCTCGGATCTATTAACGCATCCATTTCCTTATACAGCTGAATAAAAGCATATTCTTTAAATCGTAACGTTACATTACCCATGCTGTGGTTCATAGCGGCTGCAGTTTGCCTCAGAGTTATGAAGACGAAGAGAGCCTCCTGAAAATGATTCGAAAAAGTTTGTCGCGTCCATGCAGAGATTGAGTTGAAGACGGTGTCCTGTCATTGTTGATCGCGAAAAAGGAAAGCAGCAAAAAACATAAAAAAAAGTTTAAAGCTCGTCTTCTACGCGTCATGGCCATGACCTCGACCTCGCACCTCATTGGACTAGGGCTCTGATATGGAACGCGCCCGGGGCCAAATCTCTTTATACGAAACGCGTGACTTATGATCGTTTCAACCTTCAACACGCCCTGTTCCCTTTCGAACGGTCAGTTCGTACTGCGTCTTAAGACGCCATGGGTAGGTTCTCCTACTCTCGAATATACTGAAGTAATTGTAAAATCACGCAGTGCTACTGCCCAGTCAAAACAGTGTCGAGACATCTCGCACGCTATTGGCTGGCCAGTGGGAACTGCATGAACCAATGGCAGAACAGCGTAATCTGAGCGAACCAATGGGCACAAAGCCCGCGAAGCTGAGCGCAAGAGCCCGCGAAAGGGGCATATAAAATACGCTGTAACTGTCAAAAACGTCAGATTAATCTCCTTCAGCGACGATCTACGGTCCTCGCTGATAAACTCGAACTACACCACCTTCACCGTGAATTGACGAGCCTGCAGCGGAATAGCGAACTACCAGCCCGGACGTCCTGCGAGAGTCAGCGGACTGCTGTATTTTTCAGCGCGCTCAAATCGCCAGCGATCCCGCGAGCTGTCACGCCTTTCCCCTGCGCTCTTTGGTGAAACACTACGGTGTATCCTTTTTGTACAATACTGAGAAAAACATATCACTTGTGTGCAGTACTTACCTGCACTAGGAGGATAACCACGAAGGGTGCTTGATCTGTCTGGGCAAGGCCCACGCGGACGCTGCTCTCGCCGGGTCCGGCTGCCCTCTCACTGCGAGGGTATGCCCATTTCCTCCCTCCGTTCGCGGATAGCGCTCTTTTCAGAGCGCGACCCCGGCCCTCGCGCTCTCCCGTTCCCCTTTCCGCCCGAGCCTCGGCGGGAAAGAACGGCGGAGCCAGAGGGCTGAGTATACCGAGGCTAGCGAGTTCACGTCGGCCCAGTGCCC
Source organism: Gobio gobio (assembly GCF_949357685.1). Taxonomy (NCBI): domain Eukaryota; kingdom Metazoa; phylum Chordata; class Actinopteri; order Cypriniformes; family Gobionidae; genus Gobio; species Gobio gobio. The sequence goes on from NC_137106.1 coordinate 50,527,427, forward strand.
GCGTGACTCGTCTTCACCTCAGAGAGACGTTTCCCCTGTGACGTTCCCTCGATCGGACCTGCTCCCTCCGCTCGACGCCGAGGGCTTGGTCTCATTCGGCGGCAATGAGGAAGACGAATCCGCACTATTACCAATGTCTCGCTCTTCCTCTTCTCTCACTCGGGCCGCGCTAAGAAGCGCGCGGACAGAGAAAGCCAGAGTGGACGAGCAAACTAATGCCGGAGCTTCCCGCATTACTTTCTCTCAGACTGCTGGAGATATTGAGAGCGCGCCTTACGCTACAGGCTGTTGTCACTGCAGCTCGCGCTTCCTCAGCGGCAGCGCGTGCGCCCCTCTCTCTCTCCCAGCGCGCTCACTATCTAGAGCGCGACTTACGTCATTGCTGCCTCGCTGTCTAGCGCATAATGGCGTCGTGAATGGCGGCCAAGCCCTGCGTCTTTTTCACTCTATCACTTCTCTCAGTCCCCTATTCAGGCGACTGGAGAGGTTCAACAGTGTAGTAAACGAGCCTGTTATGAAACACGCACGCCACACACACTGAAAACACCGTCAAGAGCGCGACTTACGTCATAGCCACGCCCTCTACTGTTACGGTGTACTTCACACAGGGTTGCCGGTTCGAGCCCAGCTCTCACAGGTTTCTCAGTGAGTCTCAATTTAGTGAATGGCGGCCAAGCCTTCAACCACTTCTCTCAGTCCCCTATTCAGGCGACTGGAAAGGTTCAACAGTGTAGTAAACGAGCCTGTTATGAAACACGCACGCCACACACACTGAAAACACCGTCAAGAGCGCGACTTACGTCATAGCCGCGCCCTCTGCTGTCACGGTGTACTTCGCACAAAGGGTTGCTGGTTCGAGCCCAGCTCTCACAGGTTTCTCAGTGAGTCTCAATTTAGTGAATGGCGGCCAAGCCTTCAACCACTTCTCTCAGTAAACGAGCCTGTTATAAAACATGCACGCCTGTACACAGAACGCTGTATTATTGGTGATCCTAATAAACAATTAAGAGTTCTTTCCTCTGTTATGACTGCAGGCAGTGTGTCCCCTACATAGGGTGTACCCCTGCATATAAGCACTGTTAATTCAGCGCTATAGAACCACTCAAAAGTCCTGCTGTGGCCGGATTACCACTACAGACTTACTTTACATTCTCTCAATCCCCTCGGTTCAGGCGACTGGAGATGTAAATATTGCAGTCAACTAGCCTGTTGTCAAACACGCTCGCCTGCACATCAACGCTGTGTTTTAACAATGACTTTACTAAAATACATGCACCTTGCACATAAGCACTGTTCTCACAGATTACTGCTCACGCCGTGAGCGCTCTATATGTAGAGCACGCGCCCACTACAGGTGTGTGCCGCTACACATAAGTGCTGTCTGCACAGTGTCACATCTCTCCCCTCGGCCCGTTTTTGTTCCGGTCAGGGAGAAAAATACTGTTCTGAATGTTTTTCATGCAATGAATGTAAACTACGAGTCCGCTTTAATGCGTGCTCCCCTGCATTCTACCGCCATAAAGGCGAGTTAAAAAATTCCAGCTCAGAGCGAGTCAGGGTTTTTTACAGCCACTACTTCCTTGTTCCCAAAAAAAAAAAAAAAAAAAAGATGGCGGCCTCAGGCCCATCTTAGATCTCAGACACCTGAACAAGGCTCTATCAAAAGGCCTTTTCAGAATGCTGACATTAAAACAGATCATCGCACCAATCTGCCCGATGGACTGGTTTTTCTCATTGGATCAGAAAGATGCTTACTCTCATATCCAAATTATCCCACGTCACAGACCGTTTTTGAGATTCGTGTTCGACGGGAAGGCTTATCAGTACACAGTCCTGGCATTTGGCCTGTCTTTTCACGAAGTGCATGGATGCAGCTCTCTCCCCCTTAAGACAAGCGGGAATGCGCATTCTGAACTACCTCGACGACTGGCTCATACTGGCCCAGTCAGAGGAAGAAATAAAATCTCACAAATCTATGCTACTCAGCCATCTAGAATGCCTGGGTCTCAGAATAAATACAGCCAAGAGCTCATTGCTTCCCAGGCAGAGAACCTCCTTCCTGGGAACGATTTTAGACTCAGCCCAAATGAGGGCGTGGCTATTGGACGAACGCGCTCTGACTACACAGCAGCTTGCATGTTCATTCAAAATGGGAACCAACACACCCCTAAAAAATTTCAGAGAATGCTAGGCCTAATGGCAAAAGCTTCTCCAGTACTTCCGCTGGGTATGAAGCACATGCGCCCCCTGCAGTACTGGCTGAAATCACGGGGTCCTTCCCAAGCGTGACATTCAGTCCAACTTTGGATCAAAGTGGGCCGCGGCTGTGTCAAAGCCCTGGCCCCGTGGTCACTTGGAAACAGTTTCCAGACGGATGGTGGTCACCACGGACACCTCCAACTCGGTTTGGGGCGCTCTGTACGAGGCGAACCGGCCTTCGGCTCATGGTCGAGCACGGAGTCACGGTTGCACATAAACTGCCTAGAAATGCTGGCAGTAGTGTTAGCCCTCAAGACTTTTTTTTACCACGTCTCTCAGGTCACCATGTTCTAGTCCGCACGGACAACACGACTGTGGTCTCCTACATAAACCGCCAAGGCGGGCTCAGGTCGAGATGGCTCAACCAACTGGTCAGACATCTCCTCCTATGGGCAAAAGGCAAATTACATTCACTAAAAGCAGTGCATGTGCCAGGCAGACTGAACCAGGGAGCAGACATGCTCTCCAGGGGCCTCGTGTCCCCAGGGGAATGGGCCCTCCATTCCTAAATGGTTCAAATGATATGGAGTGTTTTTGGGAGGGCAGAGGTCGACCTCTTCGCCTCCGAAGACAACCGTCATTGCCCAATCTATTTTTCAAAAAGCAAGGATGCGCTGACCCACGAATGGCCCAGCTGCATACTTTATGCTTTTCCACCAGTACTGCTCATTCCCTAGATTTTAAAAAGGATCAGGGAATGCGAGCACACACAGTCCTGCTAGTGGCTCCACTCTGGCGAACCCAAATCAGGTTTCCCGAGTTGATTCAGTTACTATCAGCAGCCCCATGGCCTGTTCCCCTAAGGAAAGATCTCCTTTCTGAGGCGAACGGGACAATCCAGCACCCCCACCCCAAAATTGTGGGCGTTACATGTTTGGCCACTCAAGGGGGGCTCGAGAACCTCCCAGTGAGTGTCCTGAGCACCATCAGTGAAGCTAGAGCTCCGTCTACTAGACGTCTCTATACCCTTAAATGGTCAGTGTTCTCTGACTGGTGTTCAGTCAGGAACTATAACCCAGTGTCATGCGAGATATCACAAATTCTTGTTTTTCTATAAGAGATGTTGGATGCAGGACACACTCCATCCACACTCAAAGTCTACACGGCAGCTATCGCCGCATCTCATACGCCTATAGCTGGCCAATCAGTAGGCAGACACGACATGGTCATAAAATTCTTAAAAGGAGCCAGGAGGCTTAACCCCCTTCTCCCTCCTATGGTGCCATCCTGGGACCTTCATTGGTCCTAAGAGCACTAAAAAGACCTCCCTTCGAGCCATTGCAGATGGCTGAATTAAAGCCGTTTTCGCTGAAAACTGCCCTGCTATTAGCACTGGCATCTGTTAAGCGTGTCAGTGACATTCAAGCGTTATCCGTGAACGCGTCATGTTTAGAATTGGCCAAGGCGATTCTAAAGTCATCCTCAAACCAGGGCATGGTTATGTACCTAAAGTGCTTTCAACACTGTTCAAAGCACAGGTAATCAATCACTCTCTCTGCCCTCCCCACTTCGGAGGATGAGAGACAGTTACACCTGCTCGGCCCTGTTAGGTCGCTTGGAGCATATATTGAGCGGTCCTCCCACTTTAGACAGCCGGAGCAGCTCTTTGTAAGTTTTGGTGACCGAACTAAGGGACTTCCGGTCACCAAACAAAACCTAGCCAGATGGCTAGTGGACGCGATAGCGTTAGCATATGACACTATGGGCCTCCAATGCCCCATAGGTGTCAAAGCTCACTCCACCAGAGGCATGGCCTCCTCTTGGGCGTGGTCTAGTGGAGTTTCTAAGGGTGACATTTGTAGATCGGCAAGTTGGTCCTCACCATCTACTTTAACCAGATTCTTCAGTCTGGATGTCCCTGCACTGCAGGCACAAGTCCTCGCTGTATGAAAATACTAAGATGGCCTAACGAATATTAGACGGCCTTGTAAGCCCGTCCCCGCCATAAGTTGGCATTGGGGCCTTCATATGCTTCAATGCTTACACATTCCTTATAGTTACCGGCCTCTATGAGCCCAGTAGTATAAGACGTGTGTACATATATATTATATATATAAATGATGTGTCAGTAACTCTAGTCTTGAGCCCTTTCTAATAAGTGTTCAAACTTGAGGGAGTACATATCACTGCGCTTATCATAGCACGGCGGGATTTTACAGGTTCCCATGGCGTCTTAAGACGCAGTACGAACTGACCGTTCGAAAGGGAACGTACTCGGTTACTTAACGTAACCTCGGTTCCCTGAGATAAGGGAAGGAGTACTGCGTAGACGGCCGTGCTATGGCGCTGACTCGGGTGATCGTCGCTTCAGTCGATTTAACCTGACGTTTTTGACAGTTACAGCGTATTTTATATGCCCCTTTCGCGGGCTCTTGCGCTCAGCTTCGCGGGCTTTGTGCCCATTGGTTCGCTCAGATTACGCTGTTCTGCCATTGGTTCATGCAGTTCCCACTGGCCAGCCAATAGCGTGCGAGATGTCTCGACACTGTTTTGACTGGGCAGTAGCACTGCGTGATTTTACAATTACTTCAGTATATTCGAGAGTAGGAGAACCTACCCATGGCGTCTTAAGACGCAGTACTCCTTCCCTTATCTCAGGGAACCGAGGTTACGTTAAGTAACCGAGTACGTTTTCCGCTTCACGCACAGTTTTAACACAGAGAGACACATTTGAACGTGTTTCTTAACGCGCACATTCTGTACATGTCGAAGCGTAATATTTTTTTTTTTAAAGCAGACTTACCTTTAGATGTAGCCTAGGCTACATACATATTAATTTAAGATATTAATTAATTGCTTAACTGACTACTGTGCTAGAGTAAAGTAGCCTAATGTTACAATGTATATTAAGTAAATGCTTAATATTATACAATTATTATAATTTATCTATATGGGTTATTGTTTGTTTTTTAAAGTTAGGCTATATATAATTTCTAAAAGTATAGGCTAATTTACACAGCACATATTTATAACTGAAAACACACACAACTTTATTCACTTTCACATAATAATGTTTTTGTAATTTGGTGTTTAGTTTGTTGTATAGTTTGTTTATACTGTTCTGTCTCTGTTTTGTTTCCAGGAACATCTGATGAGTGCTATAATAAAATGACTTCATTATATTTAAAATATGTTTTGATATTCATTTTATTTATATTATTAATATTTTATTTACCCATAAACGTGTCTTTAGGAAGCCATAAGTTATAGAGACAAGAATAACTTTTGCCATTTAAATGCCACATTCATTTACTGAGGACCCATACAGCCAATGATCATGTGTGAAAACACTTATACATAAATTGATCACTTAGAAATCAAAACTAAGGTTTGAGAAAGAAAGAATATGCATACAACAAAATATATTGTTTCATAGCAGCTTCAGTAACAAGTTCAAAACAAATTCTGCTGTAAACCGGCTCTAACAAGCCAATATAGTGTCAATATTCAGCTCAAGTGACTTCAGTGTTGATTCAGTTCAGTTGATTTCAGTTCAACTGTAAATTCCATGTTAATCTTGAGTACCTATAGAGTAGTGTTGCGTCCGTCATATCTCTGTAGAGTCTTTAGTTTGATCATATTTATAACGCTGTACCGATTCTTTTCGAAAACACCCGAGCTCATGCAGGCGTGCAGAGCTAAAGAGTCACGGACACACACACACACACACACACACACACACACACACACTACATCATGACATTATCCCTGGATAACTTTCGATTCACTATAAATGCCACCCAGTTGTGCATTGTGTAGTTAGATATATGCAAAAACAACATTTTTGGAAATAGTTAAAATAGTTTTGCACAAAGTGTTGCTTTTGCAAGAGATGTCTGATGTTTTGTGTGTAGAGTTACAAGAAATGGAGCCATATTTTCAGAAATTGTGTGTAAGCAATTAGATAAAACTGTAAATGAATCCAGTTTATTTTAGTTCAGGACTCATAGTCCAGGTGTTAGTAATCTGTGCTTAATCTTTGTTCCAGGCAACAATTTTTTAACTCACGATTAACTAGATTAAGGCCTACTCTTGGCATAATTTAAACCAGGAAACCACCTATTGAAAATCTGCATTGATAATTCATAAAATGTGGTGTGAGCTCAATTTAAATGACAATTACAGAAAAACACAATCTGACTTAACTATAAACACACAAACTTGTACTTTTCACATTTATGATTAATAGCCATTTAAAAAATCATTCACAGTGCAGGGTGGAAAAATTAATGTTGGTATGTAAACTGTATGCTTTACTTGATTTATTTGTGTGCTTTGGTTCATTGTCTTGTTGCATCACATAACCTCTCTAAAGGTTGAAGACATGAACTGCTGTCCTGTATTTTTTTATTTTTTTTACATAACATTGGTTATCGCTAATGACATACAGAGTAATTAATCTACACTGTGAGCCCGGACAAGTTGAATCTACTTAAAAAATTGGAGCAAACTGGTTGCCCTAAAAATTTAGTAATGTGTACTAAAACGAGTACATTTTACTTAAATTTAAGATAACATTTTAACTTAAACTTTAAACTTGTTTTAGTCAAAAAAATTCAGAAGCTAGATAAAACTCCCCCTGCTGCTACTCTGATTTGCATTTGTGTAGCTCACAGCATCTTCATTTACATGATAAAGCCTCCCCTAGAATTAAGGGGAGGGGGGGTCATGGGGGGACAACTGCCAAGCAAGGCCCACGTCAATTTACCACAATTTACGGCAGTTTTCGGTGTTGCCTGCAAATTGCCGTGCACAGTCGTAAACCTGAAGTTTCACGGCAATCTACAGTGTCACATACTGACGAAAATCCCACTTTTCATGCAGTGCCAGCCCTGAAGGCCTCAGAGTCTCTCTCATCCCAGACCAGCTCAAAGCTGATATCTGAGCCTGTGCCACAGATGATAGAAGATATTGATGAGTAAAAGCACAGGGCATCATGTGAACATAATAGACAGTTATTTGTTAAGATATAAAAAAGATGCCATCAAGAGGGCAAAAAGACATGTTTTAAAAAATACAGACTTTTAATGTACTGAAATTTTGATTAATGTATGATACGACCAGTAACTTCTGTCTGCTCTTAGCCTTCACCATGTACAGGACTGATGGCCTTAGTCACAGATGTAGCAGAACATTAAATGGAATGGAGAGTTGTTTGGCTAAATTCACTGAGTGTAATCCACGCACTGTTACGCAAGACGCACTGTCTTTGAAGAAGTATGATGGATTTTAGTGATTAAGTTGTTATAATTAACCTGTCTCCATATTTTTACTAATTTGAAAGCAGACTAGATGGCTTTGGGTGACTCTTGAATGCACTTTCCAAAAGGCTCCAGAAAATATCTGATCCTGCTGAGGGTCAAAGATCTCAAGCGATGACCAAATGAGCACGAGGTGGTTTCCCAAAGACGGGTAAGACTTCCTATGGCCTGACGGGGGGTAACCCAAGCCAGGGAAATCACGATAAGTCATCTCAAAAAAAAAAAAAAAAAAAAGAGGAGGAGGAGGAGGAGGAGGAGGAGGAGGGGGTTTTATGTGAGGTGTGTATGAGAGGTGAGGCAGATGTCTGTGAGGCCAGCAGCATCACTGGTGTTGGGAGGAGAAGCTGTGTTTCGTAGGGGCCAAGGTCAAGACTGGACACTGCAGCCCCTGCCCTAATAATGGCCCCTCTATACCGCTCACCAAATACTGCATAAATTGAGAGCCAGGAAACACCCTGAAGAAAAAAAGAGCTATGAATGAGATTGGCATTCAAGAGCCAGCTGAGACCATGCTGTGATTGTGATTGATAACTTTGTGGAACAGAACAAAATTTATTTGGATCAGTAAAACTGTATGATATTGAACTAATATGTCTCTATCATAGTCTAAATCCTGCAGGTCATTAGGATGGCAGAGGATAATTTGGAGACATGGTGATGGCTTTAAGATGAGGACGGCTTTTGAAGTTTAAAGAGAAGGTCTGAATAACAGAGAAATCTAAACTAAAGATAACTTGAAACAATAAGTTATACTACGAAATTTCTAAACTTTGTGAAGGATTAATGATTTAAGGGTTAATGAATTTAACATTATAGTTAAAGTCTTAGAAGACTGTTGAAAAGATTATCTGGGAGAGAGAGAGAGAGGCTGGAAGCAGGGACTGTACTCTATCTGTTATCGCTCAGTTAAAGCTGAGACTACACAAAAACAATGATATCAGAACAAAACAACCCAGCTGACTTTTCTAAAAATAAATAACCAATGAACAGACATATTTGAAACTGGTTAAGAGACCATGTAAAAGCACATTTTGAGAATGAGCAGTTCATATTTATGTGTCCTGATTGAGTGTAGTGTGTCAATAACCTCTGGAATTAGTGTCTTTATCATTACAGATGGGTTAAGGCCTGTTCACACCGGGACGATTTTCGCACGCGTTTATCGCCGACGTTTAACGCCTCGGGACTAAACAATGGGCGCCAATGTGAGTGTTCACACCGACGCGCAAAACGCCAGGCGTAAAAGCGTCATTTTTAAAAAAACGCCTCGGGTTTGTTTTTTTATTTTGACGCGTCGCGTAAAAAACTGTCCGACCAATGAGATAGGCGCTTTTGTTCACGTGCCTGGAGCTGCTGAAGTGACAGTAAAACACGACTTGGTGGCGCTCGAGCACAAAACGGTCTTGCCGAGCACACATTGATACGACGAAGAAGTAGTAAGTAGACAAAGAAGAAGATGAACTGCTAATGCTGCTTGCCAGTTAGCAAAAAGTGTGTGAATGGTTTTGTCCATATACATAATGGCCCTCATTTATCAATCTTGCGTAGAAACGGGCGTATATATTGGCGTAAGATTATGCTTACACTCCTCTCACCGCCTGATTTATGAAGCTGTGAGCACCTCTGAAATCCAGGCGTACGCAAAACCTGCCTTTGATAAATGCCGCGGCTGAAAACGATCGTCATTAGAATAACACGCCCCTATATATTCAAGTCTCTGCCTCCCCCACGCCCTCATTTTACGCCATGGACACTCAGAAGACGGCAATGAAGCGAAATTTCTCTGACGTGGAGATCGAGACCATCACCAGGGAAGTGGAAAAAAACCTAATTGTTTTATTTGGGAGTTTAAAGAGTGGGATTAAAGGCGCCCACAAAAAGGTGTACGGTGGAAATCCAGTTTAAATAGCTTTTTGGATGAGAAATTACCTATCACAATTCATTATTTTACAGCATGTGTTTTGAAATAATATGCATTTAATTTCGTATCACATCACATGTATTGGGGTGTACAATAGTGATGATGATGTGATGTGGAGTACCATTCATTCACATTAATATAATTGCATGACAATTTGTTAGATTCTTATTATTATTATGATTTGTATTATTGATGACGCTTATTGTTATTTAGAACACTGTTAGACATTTATAAGAGATTTTACAGTAACTTACTGGCAACACTGTTGCCAGTAAGTTACTGTATTTGAGATTTACAGTACAATGACCGCATTTCAGTTTACAGTAACTACATGTTACTGTAATTTTGTAATACAGTACCATTACTGTAAACCTTGGTTAACAGTGCATTAATCCTAGTCCTATTCAATCATTAATACTTACTGAATTACATTAATTCTTTCATTAATCTGTCCTACAGAAGTAATCCAAACAGACACAATTATTATGAAATATAAAATTATTTATTTAAAACTTTTTAAGTGCTTTAACTTAAACATGTAAATGTGTGGAAAAAGTTCACTTTAAAACATCCTTGAATCAAATTTTATTTTCAGAAAATCATGTATAAAAGTAATCAGAGTGCTTTCAATATCACTTATTTTACATTTTATTTACATTTATGCATTTGGCAGACGCTTTTATCCAAAGCAACTTGCATTGCATTCAAGATACAAATTTTACAGTTTGTCAGTTCTTGTTGGTTCCGTCGCGTCGCTTCACTCACGTTGCAAGCGGCAGAAGTTGAAAGGTGTGTTGGACATCAGCTGTGGCTTGATGCAACCAATCGGCGAGAGTAGCCGCGTGCAGGCGGGGAGGAGCTGCAAACGGAGACGTGAAGTCTGACACTTTCTGCTTCCCGCAGTGATGCTTGCACTGTGTTTGCACACTTTATCAGCTGAAGTGAAATAAATGCAATATTTGTCAATACACAGATGTTTCAGAGACATTTTTTGTCATGTAATACTTTATGCACTGCTTAATACAGCGTGTGTTTGTACAAGAATAAAGTTAACATAGAAGCCTACACTATCAATGAAGTGGGGGTCTACGTTTTTTATCTGTTTTATTTTGATAAACATGACAATATAACATCGCAACTACATGAAAAGAGGTTTAACTGTTATAAAAAGCAGATTTGTGCGCATTAGAGGAACTGAAGGTTTTAGAATAAACATGAAACACATATGATCGCTGTCATGCGGAGAATCTGGCCAATCGTGGAACAGCTGTGTCATCATTAAAGTCCGTGCAGTCGCTCTGGAGAAACTGCACCGGCTGTATTAGCCGACTGCTCTCGAATCACTCTCGCGGTGCTTTGATGCCATACGTCACTGTCACGTGGCGTCGGCGCTGTCTCAAGTCAGACAAAATTAATAACCGACATGACGCCCTGTGTGAATGCAGCGTAAGTGTCTGTGTACATTACATATCCTATTAAAAAAGTGTCTCACCTAGTCCAAGTTTTTCCATTCAAACTCCATTAGGTGGCGATGGAAGGATGACACTCTGTTGTTGATTACAGTTGTCTTCCTGTTAACAACTTCCCCGGTCTTCCGACTCACTCCGGATTTGGTGGTGCATCTTGTTCCCTCCTCTGGGTTTTTCCTCACGAAAAAAGCTTAAAGCAAGAGAAAATTAAGAGAATAAAGATATTTTAAATTTCATCACTCTTAGTGCCTTTGCTTTAAACGTTTTTGGTAACACTTTAGAATAATGGTCCGTCATTAAACGGATAGTTCACCAAAAAAAAAGTACATTCTGTCATTTACTCGCCCTGTAGTTCTAAACCTTCCTTTTAAAGAATGTTTGTAACCAGACAATTTTGAGGCACCATTCACTTCCATAGTAGGAAAGAATTACTATAGAAGTGAATGGTGCCTCAATCTGTTAGGTTACAAACATTCTTCATCTTCTTTTGTGTTCAGAAATGTATTCAGGTTTGCACTTGAGCAACATTATTCTAAAGTTTTGCCATGTTTTTTTCATAAATTATATTTAATCTGCCAAAATCATCCAAAAATTGTCCAGGACTGCTTAAATTCCAGAAAATAAAATTATATTCTGTCAGTCCTGGACAAAAACAGTTTTGGATTATTTTAGTATAATATAATTTATGAAAAAAAAAACATGGTACATGGGTAGTTACAGCTAAAAAGAGGTGGAAAAACTAAATAATTTTGTGATTCAGTTAAACAGACCCGACTAAAACATACAAGAAAAACTGAATTAACAGTAATATGTGGAGAAACAAAGAGGGGTAACGTTACTTACCGTTGTATGAGTTCCAGTGTCGCACAGCACAGGCATGCTCCTGGTATTCTTATCTAAAATGTAAAGTAAATAATGTAAACTTTGCTTGTTAACGACGTTATTTTTGCAACTAGTGGCCAACGTTAATTTACTAACGTCGTCCTAATGTACGCTTAATATGCTCAATAAACAAAATCTTCATTGTATTGGTAAAGTTAATTCAATAAACTCACTAACGTTAAGTCTTTTTAAAAATAAAACGTTAGGTTTACGTTACCTCAGTTTTAGTACCAAAGCTGAAGCAAATGATAACCTAATGTTATGTAAAGTATGTTGTTCGGGCCGTGAGCTCTCTCCTCGGGCAAAACTTACGACGCTGGCTGCACTGGTTCCTAATCTAATTCAATAAACTCTTTTTTTTTATTTTTATAAAACGTTAGGTTTACCTCAGTTTTTAGCAGGAAAGTTTAAGCAAATGATAACCTAACGTTATGTAAAGTATGTTTACCGGACTGTGAGCTCTCTCCTCGGGCAAAACTTACAACGCAGCACCGGTTCCTAATCTAATTCAATAAACTACTTTTTTTTATTTTTATAAAACGTTAGGTTTACCTCAGTTTTTAGCACCAATGCTGATAAGCTAAAATTGGGGTGCAGACAACCGCGGCTAGTACAAATCACACTTACCTTGCTTGTTTGCTGTTCTCACGTGGGATGAAAAAATCTTCGCAGGGTGTCCGGACACAGCTCATATGTTCTCTGGAACCGTGAGCTCTCTCCTCGGGTGAAACTTTCAACGCTGCACTGATGGTTCCTAATATAAATCTAAAGCAAATCCTGTCGATCCCAATTGTGCCAAAGAGGCCGTTGTGGTAAATACAGTATTATACTTTATTTTTTAAAAATACAGGAAATCACTATATTTGGTGTTTGACGTCATTGAAAATACCCATGATGCAACGGGAATTACAGTTATTTACTGTAAAGAGAATTTACAGTAATATACTGGGTGATATATAGTAAATAACTGTACAAATTACAGAAATGTCTAACAGTGAAGAAGAATGTCGTTATTATTATTATTTATTTTATTATTATTTAAAAGAAGAAGAATGTCATTTTTATTATTTTGTCAGTCTGAATTATGTTCAGTCCCAGTCCGTGCGCAGCTGCCGGGCCTAACCAACGTCAGGTAAAGCGCACAGGCTCGCAACTGGAGGAATACATATCAAATGCTTTGGTAAAATCACACAAATTAAACATTGAAGTCCATGTTGCACAAAAATAAACACTGAAGTTTATAATTACTTCCCTATTCGCACGGGATTAGTATATGTGGGGAGCTCAGGTGATTTGTAATAATCGCAGAGAATGTCTGTGATCTTAATCCCGTGCAAATCGGCCATGTCTGTAATATGTAAAGTAAAAATTCCCCCGCAAATGACCTACCATATTTCGCCAAACACCGAGGTCCTGCGATAATATTAGTCCCTGGCGAATCGGCATCTATTTGGCCGGGATTAGGCGGATTGTATATAATTTTTGCAAGGTTTTTGTGTCCTGTGCGCATTTCTATCTTTATCTTTGACGAAGAATGGAGCTAGGCTGCATATAATGCACACCGTTATGGCTTCCCGTGCGGCCGCGCGGATTATAGGCTACTAGGCCTACTTTCACTTTAGAATGAGCACAATTTGGGAGTAAATTGCTTGAATGGTGTGTTTAATATTATTCTTAATGAAAAACACAAAAACAGAACAGTACAATGACAACTCACTTAAATGGGCACTTTTACATTAGCTTTGAAACTGAATCTTCCGTCGTATATTGTTATTATATTGCTCAGTTACGTTTTTAATTGCGTCTGTTCTCTAACTGAACGAAAGTATTTGTATTACTATAAAACAATCAAAATGATATCGATACGACTATTTATAATTTCATACAGCTATATAACGAAAAACATTTTCAAGTAACATCATATCCGGGAGATAAGTCAGTAAATTCGAGTAAAATCACAGCTTATCCCGTGCGAATGCGCCACACAAAATTCAGATGTGGGGGAGTAATTTCTAAATCACACGAGGTCCCCAGATAATACTTATCCCGTGCGAATAGGGCTTTATTTGTTGTTGTTTTTTTACAGTGGGTCATAATATAGCATATCTTTGTCAGTGCGTTTTGTGGTGTTAGGAATTGTTTTTCTGCGCATTTTCGCACTAAACTCAAAACGTGCGTACACCACCTCCTGAGCTGGTGTAGGATTTGAGCGTGCCGTACGCCAACGTCCATATTGATAAATCTCAAAGTCACCGTGGTTTTGGGTGTACGCCAGGTGTACGCTGGAAAATTGGTGTACGCACTTTTGATAAATGAGGGCCAATATGTCTATGGTTTTGGCAAGCACGTAAATACTGTCTCTCTTCTCCTTCTGTGTGACAAGCGAGTGTCAGAGGCTTAAAGTGCCGCAGCACCATCTTGTGTACCGGGAGCGCATCGACTGAATGTGCACGTTCACTCGGCGCAGCGCCAGTGAAAATCGCTTGGGTGTGAACACTCAAGACGTGCTGAAAAACGGCACGAAAAACGCTGGCGATAAGCGCGCGCGATATTCGTCCCGGTGTGTACAGGCCTTTAAGTTAAAAAAAAAAAAAAAAACTTTAGAGAAAGTTGATTATTCTGAGTGAAACTGATGAAAAGATGATCAGAACATTGGACGAGCTTTAAGTGGATTGGACATCCAGCTCTGTCTGTCACTAGTAATTATGACCAAATTTGTCATGGATGAAGACTATTTGAATTAATCTCTGGATTAATTAAGAGACAAAGTGACAATTTAACTGAAGTCACTATCCAAATGATCTAGAGACTCACTCATATTTACGAAAGGCCGGAGGGCGAACCAAAAAGATAACTTCTAAAAGAATATCTAGATAACTTCTAGACATATTTTGATTCATACAGGAAACAAAAAATAAATAAAAATAAAAATAAAAATTAGGATTTCTGACAGGGATTATGAACAACCAAAGTCAAATTAGGCTAAAATGGATATTGAAATATGAATGCTTTTTAAAATACAGATTGGTTTTAACCAGCGTTAAAGAAATTGATGTGGCAAGTTTGATGATAAGAATCACTGCCAAATGACATGATATAAGAGGAGTTTTAATGGACAGGGCATGGAGAAAAGGGTACTTTAAAAGAAATCCTAATTGATCAATTAATTAATTTTGTTTACTGATAACAGGAGCTGAAAAGATTTTGATAAAGAATTGGGTATTGAGTATGATTAAGTAGGATGTCACGAGATAAAGATGAGTGAACGAGCTGATTGAACGTAATACGAATTGATAATTTTGTCATTTTGATGAAGTATATTTAACATTAACAAATTTAGATTTATATTTGTTAATGGTTAAATATGATGTGGGTTATGATGAGTGAAAATGGGTCTGTTGGAAATAGTAAGTAGGGTAGTTTGTGAAGAATTGTGTTGAAATGACTGACTGAAGGAAGGTTGATAAGAATGTGATGCACAGTGAGAAACTGTGGGCAAAGCACAAAATGTAAACTGAAGGATGTTTTATGTAGAGATTTAAAGCGCTAAGATGGATTATTATATATCTTACTTATTTGTATTGTTTAGTATTGATATATTGTATTGTATTTGTATTGTATTGTTTATGAGTTTGTTTATGAGTTTGAGTGAATGCCAAAAAGGTCTGTTATGATTTTGATTAATCAAGAGAGCCACTGATTGTTTGTTTTTTTCATTTATGTTTTCTAAAGCGTTTAGTCTCTGAGGAGTGACTGTGGGTCTGGCCTAGGGATGTGTGTAGTCAAATGGTTAATAGCAGAAAGTTGGCATGTTTGGATTTTGGAGGTATCACACATAATGGGAGAGCAGTGACAGTGATTACTGACTTAGCCGGGCTTACAGAGATGAAATACGGATTTGTCTTTCATTTTATTGGATATTTTCAGTATGTTTATGGGAAACTTTCAAGTTAAGACTTAAATGCGCAGCGTAACTAACAACAAAGAGTTTATTTCAACAGGAAACCGTGAGAGCAGATGCGGCTGCGAAGGCCACGGCAGCACAGCAGTCAAAGGAACCAGAATGTATTTTATTATCTGAAACTAACACAAATGCTTTGATTTCCTTACAGAGTATGCAAGCATTTGCCACAGCAGCGGAGAAGCACCTGTGGAGACGTGGCTGGAAACTTATGAATGATGTGTGAATGTGCAAAATGGCGTCTAGACAAGAAGTGATGGCAAGCCTTGTTTACTGTTGTACTGCAGAGTCAGAATTGACATCAAGAATTCGACCACAGGGAACTGCACAGCGGTGATAGGCGGTATCACAACAGGTTTTACCTGTACGTTTAGCAAACCAAGTGACACTTCGCATGCGGTAGTTTGGGTTTGTGGTGACAGAAACCATTTCATGCCACAGAAAGACTGGACAGGTTGCTGTTACCCAGCTTTAATGAATGTGAATCTGTGTATTTTCCAGACCGTTACAGTGGTTATGTCTTGTCAGATCCATGGACAACACCTGGGGCAAATGCGGGCTGCTCTATTTTTCTGGGGGTGGGAACAGCAGTAACGATAAACAAATGTAATGGGTTGGCATTGAGTGTGTTAACTTTAGCCAATAGCACTGAATATGATATGACAATGGTGAATGAGGGAATGAGACAAATCAGAGATGCAGTTATTCAGAACAGACTGATTTTAGACATGTTAACAGCAGAAAAAAAGGGGGAGTTTGCTTATGTTTATGATAACTACAATGCGTGGATAAATGAATTTGATGAGATGACTAGCGAGGAGACGCCTAAAACAAATTAGGGGATTTTTATTTTCTTCATTTACAAATTTAAGAGCGTGATCATTTATACAAAAATCAAAGATGAAGAGTGTGTGATGAGCGACTTAAATGTGCCTGTTTTATTATTACTTTATTATCATTATTGTTTTATTACTACTTTTTATTATAATTTGTTCTTATTGTTTTATTATTACTACTTCTATTTTTTTTATATTCATATATACACATTTTAAATTTTTCTTTCTTGCAAGTTATCAAAGAATGATAAAAGGGGGAATTGTTGGGGAAAAATTTAATCACAAAAAATGTATGTTTGAGTTTGAGTCCCACTGAGACCCAGGGGGGAAAACAGTGGGATATCTAAAGGTGTCAGATAATTTAATTAGTTCCAAGACAGAAAGGGGACCATTTGTGTATTGTGTCTCACCTCTTGATCAAGGCGAAACCTTCAATGGGTTTCCACAGATGTATGGAAAACTACTGAGAAGGGGTTGTTTCGACATTGCGGGTATAAGAAGCTTGTGGTTTTATTGTGTCTCCAGTTCCCACTCAAGGCAGCCTCGAATGGCTGCACTGACCGTGGCTCTTTCTTGCAAGAAAAATAAATCTTTATAAAGACAATTGGATTATGGTTTGTCTCTTATTAGTGATGTCAATGAATACATTTTTGCCATAACATTAATCTTGACAAACTATATATCATTATAAAGGTCTAAACCCCAAGCATCGAGGACAGACCACTGTTTTTCAATGAAAAGCTTATAACGGCTGTATTTTTGCATTAATGTAAGCAATACACATCAAAACAAGCATAAAGAAAAACAGAGCACATACCAGTAGTGTCCTAATTACCAGCCACACACGCATCCACTGCTAAAAATTCCAGAATTTAATGGAAAGGTGAGGGTCCACTGAATAACATCCCATAGAGCATTTTTAATCCAACGAAACAATAACGGTGTAATATGGATGGTTAATCCTTTGTTTACATCGCATTTCTGCAGAGCGAAGTATCATACTAGACTGTTATGCAATAAAATAATGCACCAAAAACAGTCTCCCGGTAGCATAAAGTGACATGGGTTTATAGCTTAGAATGTTACGAACATAATAAAACCACTCGAACTCAAAAACATGCAAAGATAGCCGGGATCTAGTCCAAAATGTCCAACCATAGCACTCGGTTTAGCTGATGTCATGATGTGCTCATCCAATGATATTGTCTATTTATCTGGAGCCAATAAAAACATTGAATCGTCATGACTGACAGAAAATGTAGCCAATGAACACACGATTCCAACGAGACCTGGCATGTTTATATTCGTCACAT
Organism: Gobio gobio; assembly: GCF_949357685.1. Lineage (NCBI taxonomy): Eukaryota > Metazoa > Chordata > Actinopteri > Cypriniformes > Gobionidae > Gobio > Gobio gobio. The sequence continues at coordinate 50,545,329 of NC_137106.1, forward strand.
GGTCGTGATTATTTATTCATTTGAATCTGGCGCTCTCTCTCTCTCCACGAGTAGCTGCGACGTAGTCTGTGACACACCCCCTGCCATCTGACAGCTAACAGCTAACAGGCTAGTAAACAGACGGTCTCTTTGTAGTAACTGTTTGCTAGTCTTACTAACTGGACGGAATTTATTATCCAATGGATCGTCAAAAGAAGTTTTTTTTCTGCTGAAGATGTTTATTTGAGCTCACTCAAAGCAGCGATGTGGAAAACATTGAGGAGAGTGAAGACAGCGATGACGGTGATATGCTTGTTGACAGAGAAGTTGATCCAATTTTATACCGGTGAGTTGCTATGTGTAGTTGTTTATGTATATTGAGAATGTGTGTGAGAATGTATTTTCTTTTTTCTGTGTGCTAGAAAAAAATGCAATATACCAGTATAGATTATACATATGGTGATATTTTGCATTTTTCCTAGCACACATGGGGAAAAATTATATATATATATATATTGAGACTGTATTTATTTTATGTTTTTCTGTGTGCTAGAAAAAATGCAATACACCAGTATAGATTATACATTTTTTCTAGCACACACAGGAAAAAATTATATATATATATATATATATATATATATATATATATATATATATATATATATATATATATATATATATATATATATATATATATATATATATATATATATATATATATATATATATATATATATATATATATATGCATTTTTCCCCCTGTGCTACAAAAAACAAATTGACGAAAAAAGAAAAAAAAAGTTCTGGACGGCCGACCATGTGTGTGATTGTTGATTTTATGTCTGGCCATCAATATGAATGCTCACTGTATCACCGGCCATTAGATTGATTGTAGGACTGTGTGAGAATGTATGGGCCGCCGTCAATATGAATGCTCACTGTATAGCCGGCCGTTAGATTGATGCTTGGGCTGTGTGAGAATGTATAGGTGGCCGTCAATATGAATGCTGTCTAACCGACTGCCCATCAGTTTCATTGTTCATGGGATGGCCTGTAATTAGAGTGAATGATGACAGTGTGATTGTTGATTGAATGGGCAAACTATACAGAAGCATTACATGCAGTGCTAATTCTCTTTCCTTTTCTTGCCATTCTACAGGCGTCAGGTTGAGTCTTCAGATGAGCTATGGCATCCAAGCACCAGCCAACCAGCAGAAAAGAGAAGAACGCTTTCAGATTCTTCAAGATCTGCACTTGCTGTTGTAGACCTGAATCAGCCAGTAAAAGGCCAGTAAATGTTTTTTTTTACATTTGCAAATTGTGTGTGTTTTTATAGCTATATATTTATATTATATTGTTATTCATATTTATATTACTAGTTATATTTATAGTTATTATACTTATATCACTTGTTGTAATGTCTTTTCAGTTGCAAAGAAGTTTAGCACTTTTTATTAATATTTCATTTTTTTAATTATATTTTTATAAGTTCTGTTGTACAAATAAATCACTTATACAAAGTCTTATGGTTCTGCCTATTATTTTATAGTTAAAAAAGCATTCAAGCATCATATATGATGGCTAAAACAGCTTGCAGTACACTTCATAACATTAGGTTATCAAGTCTCCTGTAGGTTTCTTGGCACCTGGACATATTCTTAGAAAAAAGCATGCAGGAACCCCATTTTTCATGATATCTTCGTCAAATTTTAAATATAAACTGATGAGACTTGTGCCTTTCAATTCATTAACTAACTGGATTCCTCCAGGTTTATTTTCATATATTTTAACATCAAATAATAAAGTGTTCATTGTAGCACAAATCATCTTCAAGACACTTCAACTTCTATAACTGTTTGTCTTTCTAAGTTTTTTCTACTTTAATGTTTGGGTAATAAACTCTAAAGTGTCTTCTTTTTAAAGATGTCTAAATTGTGCATGTAGTGCAAATTGTTCAGCAACTGCAATTGTTTTAGTTGGGAGATGTCATTTCTGGGGATGTGCCTCAAGCAGGAGGAGGGAGAAATGGAACAGACATAGTCTTGGAAAAAAGCTTGCAGGAACCACATTTTTCATTATATCTTCCTCAAACTTGAACTATAAACTGATAAGTCGTGTGGCTTTCAATCCATAACTGAACTGGATTCCTCCAGGTCTATTTTCATATATTTTTACATGAAATAATAAAACATTCTATGTAGTGCAAATAATTTTTGAGACATTTCAACTATTATAATTTTGTATCTGTTTGAGAATTATCAACTCTGATTGCTTTTTAGTAGAGTCCCAAGTGTCTTCTTTCCAAAGATACCAAAGATACCTTAATTGTGCCTGTAGCACACTGTTCTCATGAGCTATAATTGTTTTAATTCAGGTAGGTCGTTTTCAGCTGTGAGCCCCCAAGTGGGGGTGCAGCTTAACAGGTTAAAAAGGTCCTTGAGAGCAGCGTCATTGAACCCCAGACCCTCAGCAGCACTGCTGAATTCCAGGGCAAACCTTCTTGGATGAGCCCCCTCTTAACGGAGGGAGCTCAAGGCCCTGAACTGGAGCATGCACAGGTAGAGAGGGCTGGAGACAGTGGAGGCTGGTGGATGGGGTGAGCCCTATTGTTTGTAGCCTGCTGTTGTGTTTGTAAAGCTTGAAACCTACGTTCTTTGGCTTCTTGGTTTGCTTTCATGCATTTCTCAAAAGCTTCCATTTCGAGTTGCTGCAGAGTATGTCCAGAGTCTTGAAACTCCTTCAGCAGCTCACTCTAATGGTGTAAGAAGGTCTGGAGGTCAAGACGGTCACTCTTTGCTTTCCTCTTACGTCCATGAATCATTGCATCCCTGTTCTTGCTTGCTTTCTCCACTGTCCTCAGTAGATCCTGCTCCCCCTAACAAGAAAAAGTCATACTGTTTTATGCAAAGACAAGTGTATCCAAATCTTTTGATCATATTCACTCTAATATTTCCCATTTCCAGATAACCAACCAACCCTCACTCACAATTTCAAACAAATTAAATAAATAAAAAACTGTGTTGACCTGAGGAAATTTTGTCTTGCATGGGAAAAAGACACTTTTGAACACGGGCAAGAAATCAATAACACATGATTTTTGTTCTGGTAAAGTGTGTACTCAAAGTCTGTTCACCTCAATTAATCTTGTTTTATTGTTAAGTTTTGTATTACTAATTTCTTGTTCTTCTGTTAATACTGATTGCGAAGCCTAAGTTCTAAATAAAATAATTTTGTTTGTTATCTTAAACAGCAACTGGTTTAAATGCTCTCCTGATTCTTCATTGTGTGCAGTTGAGGATTTTTCAGTGTCGTTCAGTTCCGAGGATTCGTCTGTAGTGGTCTCTGTGGACTCTTCAAATGACTCAATTATATTTACTGGGCTGGAAGTCGGAGGTCCCACATAAGACTCTAATCTAGATAACAAGATGGAGTTTTCGACAATGTCAAAGGCTGCTGATAGATCTAAAAGCACAAGAACCACAGAGTCACCAGAGTCATCTTCCTCAAACTTGAACTATAAACTGATAAGTCGTGTGGCTTTCAATCCATAACTGAACTGGATTCCTCCAGGTCTATTTTCATAAATTTTTACATGAAATAATAAAACATTCTATGTAGTGCAAATAATTTTTGAGACATTTCAACTATTATAATTTTGTATCTGTTTGAGAATTATCAACTCTGATTGCTTTTTAGTAGAGTCCCAAGTGTCTTCTTTCCAAAGATACCAAAGATACCTTAATTGTGCCTGTAGCACACTGTTCTCATGAGCTATAATTGTTTTAATTCAGGTAGGTCGTTTTCAGCTGTGAGCCCCCAAGTGGGGGTGCAGCTTAACAGGTTAAAAAGGTCCTTGAGAGCAGCGTCATTGAACCCCAGACCCTCAGCAGCACTGCTGAATTCCAGGGCAAACCTTCTTGGATGAGCCCCCTCTTAACGGAGGGAGCTCAAGGCCCTGAACTGGAGCATGCACAGGTAGAGAGGGCTGGAGACAGTGGAGGCTGGTGGATGGGGTGAGCCCTATTGTTTGTAGCCTGCTGTTGTGTTTGTAAAGCTTGAAACCTACGTTCTTTGGCTTCTTGGTTTGCTTTCATGCATTTCTCAAAAGCTTCCATTTCGAGTTGCTGCAGAGTATGTCCAGAGTCTTGAAACTCCTTCAGCAGCTCACTCTAATGGTGTAAGAAGGTCTGGAGGTCAAGACGGTCACTCTTTGCTTTCCTCTTACGTCCATGAATCATTGCATCCCTGTTCTTGCTTGCTTTCTCCACTGTCCTCAGTAGATCCTGCTCCCCCTAACAAGAAAAAGTCATACTGTTTTATGCAAAGACAAGTGTATCCAAATCTTTTGATCATATTCACTCTAATATTTCCCATTTCCAGATAACCAACCAACCCTCACTCACAATTTCAAACAAATTAAATAAATAAAAAACTGTGTTGACCTGAGGAAATTTTGTCTTGCATGGGAAAAAGACACTTTTGAACACGGGCAAGAAATCAATAACACATGATTTTTGTTCTGGTAAAGTGTGTACTCAAAGTCTGTTCACCTCAATTAATCTTGTTTTATTGTTAAGTTTTGTATTACTAATTTCTTGTTCTTCTGTTAATACTGATTGCGAAGCCTAAGTTCTAAATAAAATAATTTTGTTTGTTATCTTAAACAGCAACTGGTTTAAATGCTCTCCTGATTCTTCATTGTGTGCAGTTGAGGATTTTTCAGTGTCGTTCAGTTCCGAGGATTCGTCTGTAGTGGTCTCTGTGGACTCTTCAAATGACTCAATTATATTTACTGGGCTGGAAGTCGGAGGTCCCACATAAGACTCTAATCTAGATAACAAGATGGAGTTTTCGACAATGTCAAAGGCTGCTGATAGATCTAAAAGCACAAGAACCACAGAGTCACCAGTGTCTGTAGATATATAAATGTCATTTAACACTCTCAGAATGACAGATTCAGTACTGGGGGCAGACTTAAAACCCGATTTAAATTTTTTAGAGATACCATTGCAATTAAGAAAAAACTGAAGTTGATCAAACACAATTTTTTCCAAAACTTTTGAGATGAAAGGTAATGCAGAAATAGGGCGGAAGTTGTTTAAAACAGACGGATCACATTTACATTTACATTTAGTCATTTAGCAGACGCTTTTATCCAAAGCGACTTACAAATGAGAGCAAAAGAAGCAACTAGAACAGTCAAGGGCAACAGTATGCAAGTGCTGTAGCAAGTCTCAGTTAATCTAGCTCAGAACACACAGGACAGTTTTTTTTTTTTTTTTTTTTATAAATTAGACAGAAAATGAATAGAATGATAAGTGCTATTCTTGATTGGTCAGGTGCTGCTGGAAGAGATGTGTCTTTAGGTGTTTTTTGAAAATGGCTACAGACTCGGCCGCACGAATTGAGATAGGCAGGACATTCCCCAGGAAAAGGTCAGTGAGAGCGATTTCATGCCTCTCTGGTATGGCACCACAAGGCGTCGTTCACTAGCAGAACGTAAGTTCCTGGAGGGTGTGTAAGTCTGAACGAGCGAGTTTAGGTATATTGGTGCAGAGCCAGTGGTTGCTTTGAAGGCGAGCACCAGTGCCTTGAATTTGATGCGAGCAGCTATTGGCAGCCAGTGCAGACTGATGAAGAGAGGCGTGACGTGCGCTCTCTTCGGCTCATTAAAGACCACCCTCGCCGCTGCATTCTGGATCAGTTGCAAGGGTTTGATAGTGCATGCCGGAAGGCCCGCTAGAAGAGCATTACAGTAGTCCAGTCTGGAGAGAACAAGAGCTTGGACCAGTAGTTGTGTGGCATGCACTGATAGGAAGGGTCTAATCTTCCTAATGTTGTATAATGCAAATCTACAGGATCGGGTTGTTGCAGTGATGTGGTCAGTGAATTTTAGCTGATCATCAATCACAACTCCAAGGTTCCTGGCTGTCCTGGATGGAGTTATGGTTGATGAACCAAGCTGAATGGAGAGATTGTGGTGAAGTGCTGGGTTGGCAGAGACAACAAGAAGTTCTGTCTTTGCAAGGTTAAGTTGAAGGTGATGTTCCTTCATCCAGGCAGAAATGTCTGTTAGGCAGGCAGCGATACGAACACCAACCGATGGATCATCTGGTTGAAATGAGAAGTAGAGTTGAGTGTCATCGGCATAGCAGTGATAGGAAAAGCCATGTTTCTGAATGACCGATCCCAGTGATGACATGTAGATGGAGAAGAGAAGTGGTCCAAGCACTGAGCCCTGGGGAACTCCAGTAGCTAGATGATGTGACTTAGACACTTCACCTCTCCATGACACCCTGAAGGACCTACCTGAGAGGTAAGACTTGAACCACTGGAGAGCAGTTCCTGAGATGCCCATCTTCATGAGAGTTGACAGGAGGATTTGGTGGTTAGCTGTGTCAAAAGCAGCAGACAAATCCAGTAAGATAAGTACTGTGGATTTGGAAGCCGCTCTTGTCTGTCTGAGTGCCTCCGTAACCGAGAGCAGGGCAGTCTCAGTTGAGTGGCCGCTTTTGACGCCGAATTGGTTGATGTCCAGGAGGTTGTTTTGTTCAAGAAACGTAGACAGCTGGTTAAACACCACTCGCTCAAGTGTCTTTGCAATGAAAGGAAGAAGGGATACCGGTCTGTAGTTTTCTAAAAGTGCTGGGTTTAGAGAGGGTTTCTTAAGCAGTGGGGTTACCCGAGCCTGCTTAAATGCTGCGGGGAAGGTCCCGGTGTGAAGAGAGGTGTTGACAATGTGAGTGAGTGCAGGAGTAACAGAAGAAGAAATGAAGGAGGTGGGTGGGGATAGGATCAAGCGGACAGGTAGTGGGCTGATTGGAAAGGATGAGTTTGGAGACATCTGCTTCAGAGAGCAGAGAGAAGGAGGGGAGCGTGTGTGTGATGGTTGTTGAGATGTGCGTGTCAGTTTGTGGTGTGGAGAATTGACTGCTGATGGAGGAGGTTTTGTTTGTGAAAAATGATGCAAAGTCATCAGCATTAAGAGTTGATGAAGGAGGGGGGAGGGGGGGTTGAAGGAGCGAAGAGAATGTTTTGAAAAGTGCACGAGAGTCAGAGCAGTTGTGTATTTTGTTGTGGTAGTATGTAGTTTTAGCAGTGGAGACATTAGTAGAGAAAGAAGCAAGAAGAGACTGATACAGGGTTAGGTCAGTAGCGTTTTTAGTTTTGCGCCACTTCCTCTCTGCCGCCCGGAGTCCAGAGGGATGTTCGCGGAGAACATCAGACAGCCAGGGGGCAGAGGGGGTGATGCGGGCTGGCCTGGATGTAAGGGGACAGAGGTTGTCTAAGCAAGATGTTAGAGTGGAGCAAAGAGTATCAGTAGCACTGTTAGTGTCTAGTGCTGAGAACTCAGCAGGTGGAGGGAGTGAGGATGAAACCATAGTGGATAGACAAGAGGGAGAGAGTGAGCGTAGATTACCCCGAAAGGTGATCTGCGGAGGAGTGCGTGTTGTGTCCGGAGTCAGTATGAGGTTAAGAGTGATGAGAAAGTGATCTGAGGTGTGCAATGGAGTAACTAAAGTGTTGTCTGTGGAGCAGTAGCATGTGTAAATAAGGTCCAGATGGTTACCTGATTTGTGAGTAGCTGTAGTAGATACTCGCTTAAGGTCAAATGAGGTCAGAAGAGTGGTGAAGTCTGCAGCCTGGGGTTTATCAAGGCGGATGTTGAAGTCACCAAGCAGTACCAGAGGAGTGCCATCCTCAGGGAAGTGAGAGAGGAAAATATCCAATTCCTCTAAGAAGTTACCCAGTTGACCTGGAGGGCGATAAATAGTGAAACGCGTTGGGCTCGTGCAAGGTCACGTGACTAACAAACAACACTTCCAACAAACAGACAGCCAACTACACCACACAGACAACGTTCTGACTAACAGCTGAACTACAGATCAATTGAGAAAATGGAAACAGTACTCACAGACTAGTTGTTCTCCCTGAAGTTCGATTGCTTCTCTCTAACTCAAATGTAAACAACAAAGCTTTTAAACCACGCTGGCTAGCGGCCACGCCCAGTGAAACGCGTTGGGCTCGCGCGAGGTCACATGAGTAACAAACAAACAACACTTCCAACAAACAGACAGCCAACTACACCACACAGGATCAAATGAAGGCTTCTTGAGTAACAGAGAAACAGTGGCCATCTTAAAAGCAGCAGGGACAGAACCAGTAGAGAGACACTTATTGACAAGAGACACCAATCCTGGCCCAACAGAGTCAACAATTAACTTTAAAAACTTGGGGGGAATGATGTCAAGAGAGCAGAACGATGGTTTAATATTGACTATAATTTCTAAGAAATGGGTTCGAAAGCATCCCAGGAAGCAGAATGCAACAACGGAATAGAGGGTTCAGTATGAAGAGGCTATGCGTTAGGTCTCAACGTAGAGATTTTGTTAATAAAAAATCTCAGGAAGCTTTCACATAAGGCGTCAGATGCAGCAGACAAAGTATTTACTGAGGGATTTACAACGGAATTTATAACTGAAAATAAAACCTTAGGTCTAGAATGATTTGCCAGAATCAAATGAGAAAAATGTGTGGCTTTAGCAGACTTAACAGCATTTTGATAGGTCAATAAGCTGTCTTTAAACAACTGAAATTAAATATGTAATTTGTCCTTTTTCCATTTGCGCTCCGCCTTTCTACAAGCTTGTCTTAGGAGATGGATATCCGAATTAAGCCATGGTTCAGATTTAGGTTTGGGATCATAAGGCTTAAACGGAGCAATGAAATTTAAAGCATCCAGCAAAGCAGAGTTCAATAAACAAAGGTGTTGGTCGGCATCCAAGTCAATAGCGGTGAATCCAAGTGCAGATGAGAGCAGGATTCCATAAAGTGCTGATTAAAGTTTGAGCCAAACTGAGGAGAATAGGGCCGCGACAGTGTTATGGTTTCAGTAGCAGAAAGAGAAAGGCTAGGAAGGGACATAGAAAACCTTATAGGCTTATGTTCCAAAAGCATAAAATCAGATATGACAAAATCAGTAATTCCAAACCCATAAGAGAGTACAAGGTCCAAAGTCAGTGTTTCCCCTACCATTGTTCAGGGGGGGCGCCCCGCCCTCCCAAAACGACCCCCCGCCCCCCCTGAATGAGTGACAAAAAATATTTGTCATTACGGTCGACAATAAGAATTGCCCGATGGTTCAGTGCCAGCGTGAAAGACACTCCCAGAGCTGCATCTTCACGGAAACTGGTCATTTGCGCATTTTTAACCCTTGCCAATTTAAATATTCAAGTCAAGCACTCATAGACGAGAAAGTGTCTCTCAGTTTGATACTCGCGAAGGGCAGCAACACAACACACACACACACACGCACGGCCACCCGTCTCACAGCGTGCGAATATTCACACAAAATTATATCAAAATGCCTGTCTTGTTGAGTATCATCGTAAACATAGTCGGTTAGGTCTTTTAAATCAACGTAAACATGAAATTTGCCAGTCACCGCCAGCATTTATGGTTAAGTTTGTAAGTTTTAATGGTCCACAGAATATCTAAACATGCAATATATCAAAAGAAAGAACAGACCCACTGTTTTATTCCAGCTTCATATATTATTTTTTTAATCAACACTTGAATGTTGCAAGTTTCATGAAAAAGCAACATTTTGAGCATAAAGCTGAAAAAATCACGTTTTTGTAAAAGACTAACGTTACGTCTGAACGATGAACAAAACACAGATGTTGTAGATCGAGTCCATCAACACCCCAAAGCTTCACAGTCCTAGAACTCGTCCTGGGTTGACAGTTCATTCAAAAACATTAGGCAGTTGTGATGTATATGCTGTTTAATGGTGATGATCGCGTTATTTTACATATGCATCTGCTTATGATATCGCACGTTGCTTCTTCGGCAGTGTTTTGATCAGGAGATTCTGTTCTCGTGCAGGAAATGCGCTACAGCGCCCCCTACCGTATAACAGTGAACACACGGAAAGCCGGAAAATATCGTCATTGGCTATATAAATATTGAGATAACAAAAGACAAAAAAAAAATCTCTCACTGCTCTTGACTGAATAACTTTTAATAAGGATTAATCTGTATTTTTATGCAGTGACATATCATTTTATGCAGACTATGCAGTGATATTTTACATTTGATTACTATTTTTGTACCTGACAATCTAGTTTAGACCTACATGAAAATAACTGTTTATTTCATTTGTATATGTTTGTTCTGCTGTATTTATTTGTGCTTTTGCTCATAATTTGATTATTTGTTCTTATTTTATTACTGACGGTCTTTAACAATATAAAAACAATATATGAGTTAGTTTTTAGAGTCATAATCTTATTTATTACGCTTACATGGCTCAAAAACAATACTAGGCCTATTTTATTTTATTTGTCGTTTTTTTTTTGTGGTGGGGTCAGTGAAAATTCTGACAGGGTAAGTAAAAATTTGAAGCCCTGAAAAAAATCCTTAGCATTGAGCCCTTAAAAATACCCCCCCCCCCCAAAAAAAAAAAAAAAAACACGGATTTGCGTGTAGTAACTTTAATGGTAAAAATGTAAAAATGCAATGGAGGTGACGAACCTAAACAGGCAAAAATTAGTTTTTTTTCTTCTTAAAAGCATCAAAATCCAGAGCAAAAACTCAAGCTAAGCCAACCTCTGTTGTGTTGTAAATAGTTGTGTGATGTATAAAAAAATGTTGTTTATATTTATTTACCAAATTAATTAATTTATTGTCTATGGCAACACCGAGTATCCGTAACACTCCCGCTCCGCGACACTAGTAGTTTACACCCCCCCACCCCCCAAAGCTGTAAACCTAGGGGAAACACTGAAAGTGGTCCAATTGTTAAGATTTTTTTTTTTTAAATATGATACGTTTGATATGTTAGTGTTGTGAACTTCTGTTGTTTCTTGAAGTATAGAGACCAGGGGCCTATACCATGAAGGTAGTTGAACAAACTCAGGGTTACAGGATTGGTTTTGAGTTGACAAAACCAAACCGATGCAATCAGGCTTTATTGGTACCATGACGCAGCTCATCAACTTTCTCTGTCAACTCAGGCTTTGATCCTTAAGCTATGATTACTTCACGCGCGCGTGCACATAAAAGAGTGACGTCGGCACTAAACAACCAATCGCGTTCGATATGGATACAGCGAGAGCCATGTATTTTTCCGCGGAGGAGCAAGAGCTTCTTCTTCAGAAATATGAAGAATATAAAAGTGTATTTCAAGCACGCAGTAACACTGTCTCGGCTGCCAAAGCAAGAGAAGAATGTTGGAGGAAAATTGCTGATTGCATTAATGCGCAAGTTAAAAAAAAATTATGAAAAAAAAAACCACCAATCGTTTGCAATATACCGCTAAACATTCTCCCCACGATAAGAATTTGTCTTCCCACGATAATAACGATAAAGCCTAGTTGATGGCGCGACCCATCCGCAGTGCCGCCGCTGGCTGTGTTGATGCCCTAAGCGTTATTACTTTATGATGGCCGTGGTGGCTGCGTTCGTCACTTTATATAGCTGAACTTTTTTTGTGGTGCCCTACGCGCAGCGCGTGATGGGAGCGGCCGGCGGCACTGAATCCGCATCTCACGTGCAGAGCTGCGGAAGAGTTCATTGCTAAACGAGGGGCTACCTGAGGGCAATCTGAACCTGTACATACAGATGTATTTGCACTCGCTGAGCACTTGGACTGAGCGCTTAAGAGATTTGCTCTGTCTCAATCGATCGGTAAAGCATAGTATTTCAGTTAATCTCAATGAATGCGCAGTGTATTTGACGCACATTAAACACTAGTGTGAGGCGCGACTAAGAGCGCTCAGTGTTTCACACACACTCAAAGAGAGAGCGAGAGAGTCTTACACAACACAGAATTGACGTGCTACACGTAAACAATATCCTTTGTTGTATTTTCCTGTAAAATAATGGTGTTTATTTGGAATTATTCAGCCTTTCGTGAACAGGAAGAAACGAATGCACAAACGGGAATCTCATTGGCTGGCGTGCACCTATTACTGTGTTATGATTTCAGCAAATCAGTTCGAAAGAGCGCTGACAACGTGATTAATATTCATGAACCCAGAAGCTCATTAATCCTTAGTGCAGTTTATTTTTATTAGTTGAAGAATTCGTGGTATTATTTTATCAACTCAAATACTGCGGCAGTGGCTCAGTGGTTCATGTAGGTTGTCTACAAACTGGAAGGTTGGTGGTTCGATCCCCGGTTCCACCTGACCAAGTGCCGAGGTGTCCATGAGCAAGACACCTAACCCCAGCTGCTCCCGACGAGCTGGATGGCGCCTTGCATGGCTGACACCGCCGTCGGTGTGTGAATGAGTGTATGAATGGGTGTATGAATGGGTGAATGTGAGGCAAATGTAAAGCGCTTTGGATGGCCGTAGGTCTGTTAAAAGCACTATATAAATGCAGTCCATTTACCATTTTACTGAAGTTCTATCATTAAATCCGTATTTGTAACTTTTTTGTAATCTGAAGACATGGTTGGGATAATTACTTTTGCTGTTTCTGCTATTGAGAATGAGGAGATGTCGTCACGACACAGCGCCCCGCCCCCCTTCCGCCATTTTGGGGGTCTGCCCGCCAGGTAATGGATTCGGACAGAGACTGGAGAAGAGATATTCTGATGATTACTATGTACATAGTTTTCCAAACTCAACTGAACATGAAGTTTTAATCCACCCAAGCCAATCCGAGAAAGCAGCGGCTGGTAAACGTACGCCATTATTTCACCACAGGGTGTCAGACATGGTCTTAACTAGTGAGCGCGATGCTGAAGTGTGAGACACTTGATCAGTACGAACCTTTATTTATTTGTATTAAACATGTTGATCACTATTCTGTCATTTTTCATTGTCAGTCATTTTACTGTATGTTATAAACATGTTTATGCCCAAAACGCTTAATTAATATTTAGTCATTTTCCTCTACTGTGTGCACTGTTTAAGAATAATTCAATATTTAACATTGTTAACGTTACATCCATTTAAGGCATGTACCGAGCATTCATTCTACTTAAGGCTTGAATAAAAGCACCAGTGCACACAAACGATCATTTAAATTTTTTGTCAAATTAATTTAAAAATATAAACTCAACAGGAATAAAATATGACCAGTAATAGAAAAACACTGCTAATGATGACGAGCACTCGACTGCTGCAGGATAGTGGGGAGATATATTTATTATTCAGAATGCACAGGAAATATATTTATAGAAAAATTTCAGTGCAAGGTGGTAAAGAGTTCGGAGTTCTGCCGTGGCAGCTCGTAGGTCAACGATTTTGATATCAGCTTCTCTAAATACCTCAGCTTGGCGCTTGTAGTAAGTTTCTCCCTGTAAGAGACCTCTTCTTCTCCATTTCTTCGAAGTTTTCTCATAATTTCTCAGCTTAAACGCCGCGATGATAATTCCTAGAGCCGTCTTTCCTGCTCTGATCTCTGTATCGCTCTTACAATGTTACCCCTGGCAACCGATAGTGTGGGATCCCAGAATGGTGTACGGGCTCAGACTCGCCCACGACCATGACGTATCTCCTCATTCTCAATTTTTAACACTGTTTGAACCATGAGTCTATGAATAAATACAGAATCGGTTTACATGTAAAACTTGTCATTGATTTGAATTATTATTGTTTGTATTGTGTGATGTTTTTCAGCACAGTTGCACTATTTAAACATTACCTGCACTTTTATAGAAGACAATTATATCTGCAACTTTTCCATTTCTGAAAAGGCTGGTGTGGAATTTTACATTTAAAAAAATAAATGTGTATATATATATATATTATGTATTATAGGAGCCTATTTGATGACAGGTACGTTTTCCTTAAGATCATTGTTTGTTTTTCTGCTCTAACTGGTATCCAAAAACATGGAGAATGATACTACATTTATCGTCATAGATACCGTTATCGCAATAAATACTAGAAAATATCGGGATACATTTTTAAGTCCATATCGCCCATCCCTAATTCACTGGTTAAATGTCGGCTTTCGGTGCATTGACGTTTGTAATGCTGAGGTGAAATGCTACAACTCTGCAGAACCATTTGATGATGAGACATCACCCAGACATTGCAACACCCCCACAGCCGAGCACACAACCGCTAAAAATAGATCACACACATGCGAATGCTTGCCTTGCATTATGATCATTAAACTTGAGCGGTCACGTACATTAGCCATTATAGACATATTCAAATCAAGTGAGTCAATAGACAGCGCAGGACCATTTATTCAAACCTAATAGCTTATATTCTAAACAGATTTCCTCAAATAAAAGTTAGTCCACATAAGTCAGCACGTTAAGGTATTGTTGTTCATTACCATGGCAACTAACTTGTGTCCAGGTATGAACGCGCTTCTCGTGTATGAAAAGTAACGACCGGTGATGGCGCTATGGGGGAATGGGTGCTTTCTTTGCGGGAAATAACCCATTCCTGGTTACGGCCTCAATCCTCGAAAGGCCTCGTCAGGCACTACGATCGACCCAAATTACGTTTCCGAGATATAGCCGGTTAAAGTTTCTACTGGGCTCGTTCGATTCGTCCCCCTGAGCACTATGCCAGCGTGTCACGGTTCTCCGTCCAGGGGGTTTCCAGTCGATCCTGCCCGGTATCGCATATGCTTGTCGCAAAGATAAAATCGAATGGCAATCGCATCTAAGGAAGGCACACAAATAACAGAGATAGTGACGAAATATAATGCACCATCCGGGGCACGAATCAAAGCTCAGACACCCCTGGAGGAAAAAGCCTCCATAAAAACAGAATGACGGTCTGCAAATTGCAAGAAAAGCCTTGTCCTTTACTGAAAATCATCCAATATCCTTTTTATGTTTTAGAAGTAATATATCAAAATATCCATAAAAATCGAAATTGTGTAAAACACTCAGATAATTTTTTTTTAGAATAAATTGCATCAAAATTGTATTGTATTTAACATAATTGTATGCATTTGAATTTAGAGATGGGTTCTGTTTTACAGTTTTTCTCCATTGGTTTGGCTCATTTCTTGAAACAGAAATTACATTCTCAAAACAACATGGACAAATCTCCAAACCACTTGGCAATTGTTCACAACAGAATAGCATTTCTCATTCATTTCATCAAATTGCAAATGTCTAAGTACCAGTGATGCGCGGGTCAATGTATAAACAACCCGCACCCGACCGACGTTTTCAACTAACCAGCCCGCAACTCGGACCGCAAAAAAAAAAGAAGAAAATATTGTACCCGACCCGCTTCCTGACCCGCATTTTTTAAAAGTAGTAAATGCTCATCGTAGCGTCATTGGGCCATTGAGAAAATGTTTCAGGCCCTGACGTGGAGCTCAGAGGTGCAGCGGCGAGAGCAGGCAGTTCTTGAGGCGGCCCATCATTTTCCATTCCAGCTGTCTAGATGCATATTATTGATGAATGCGATGTTTATGTTTCGACCCGGCTTGAAGAATTCATCAGCCCACATTTGGAAAACATTTGGAAAAGTGTGAAAGCCCTTAGGAGCGCAAACTGTTATTTTTCTGAAAGCTGTATGATATAGCCTAGTGTTATGTAATACAGGCTTGATTTATTCATTTATTTCGTTTAATTTTCTTAACAATTAAGATGCTGCATGTGTTTATCCAGTCTAATCGAAGTGTGCGTCTCTCCCCCGACTTTCCCAACAAAAATCCCGCCCCCTCTCAGAAAATACATAAAACTGACTTTAAATGCGTTTAAAAGTAGCCTATTAAAATGGTACAATGGCATTGCTCAGTTCAACGTTTTGGGAAATCGGGCATTTTGTCCCGCGTCAGCATTTATTCAAAAGTTAATAACGCTCAACATTCAAACGGTAAATAAGGATTTATTGACGATCCGACCGACCGTGACCCGAATATCATTAAAAATATTTTTGGATGACTCGTAACCGCGGGTAACCGCGGGTGGCCGCGGGCACCCGCTCATTTTGGATCAACCCGCGCATCACTGCTAAGTACATGTCTCAATGCCTCAGTACATCTTTGCAAATGATTAAGTACAGGTAGCCTACATTTAGCACAGTTTGCAAGTGAATAGATCTTGTTGATATAAACTGATTGTTTGATTCTCAGTCTAATGGTCGTTCGTTCCAAAACGTATCAGCGTAATTTCATTGTATAAGTCATCACATGCACAATAGTCTATTCAATTGTCAAAATTAGTCAAGAACATAATACCATAAATACCATATATAAATCCAATGGAACATTTCATAAATTTATTACAGCAATTGACAGTCAGGTGAAACTAGAACTTGACTAACGAAGGAGGAGTTTCACACATCTCAAACAGTATGTTGACCAATCAAACAGTATGTTTAGTTACCTGACAGGTGCTGTCCATGACTGTGAATGCTACCAAACATATATGTAAAGAGCTTGACCATGCAGGACCAGTACAATTACTGAACATGGAGGCACCTGGCCAAGTAAACGAACAAGCGCAACTGCCTGCTCGAGGAAGAGGAGGAGGAGGAGGAAGAGGAGGAGGAGGAGTAAGGGGTGGAATAGGTGGTGGAATAGGTGGAAGAGGCAGAGGAGTACGAAGATACCATGCTGTCCCGGATGAAATTCGGGCCACAATTATAGACCATGTCATCAACCATGGCCTCCCAATGGCGGAGGCAGGTCGCCGAGTGCAGCCTAATGTGCCTCGCTCTACAGTCTCCTCCATCATCCAAATCTTTCGCAGGGAAAACAGGTATGTAGTCAGTCAATGATGGAATTATATGTTGTATAGGACAGGACACTGTGCATCGAGCAAGAAATATATTTATTTACACATTTACCTATTCATTTTGTGTGTGTGTGTGTGTGATAGGCCTACAGTAATATCTTACCTGATATTTATTCCTTCCTGCTTCGCTACTGTTCGGACGCTCTTGCTTACTGCTCCGCGCTTTGCTCTATCGCTTCTATATTTTACAACTTCAGCAAATCAGCACATTGCTCAAACGACAAAGCTTGACTCCAATGATAAAATTAGAAACTCTGGTGACTGAATTCCTAAACAAAAAGCGGAATATTTCAACCGACCAGCCTCCCACTGCCTTCAGCTTACATTCCGGAGAAGGGAAAACACAGCTGCCTACATTCAAAAGGATAAGAAAATGCCTCTTCTAGAATCTACTTGCTGCACAAACTGCCACAGACTTTTACAAAGGATTGCAGTTCTTGAAACAAAGTTATTTGCGGAACCATCCAACCAGACGAATCACACAGCAGAGCTTCATCATGATCGCCCTCTGCACACTGCCGGTGAGTCCCATAAATGTAGTGCTACTCAACATGTAGATAAATAAGTAACTGATCAACACACTAATCAATGGAACAAACAGGGAGCAAGACCCAAAGGCACTCGAGACATCAGATTGTCACGAGCATCACATATTGCCGCAGTAGCATGCTCTACCCCAGACACAAGGATTGCAAACACTAGTTTTCTACCACCAAATATACATCTTGAAAACAGATTTGAAGTGCTAATGAATGTGGGTGAGGAATCCCCAAACGTGATAAATGTGACCGAACAAAGATTGAATCAGCCCGCAGCTAACACTAATGCTAACAGGCGCTCAAGGTCAAGCAGACAGCGGCCCTCAGCTCAGAGCGCAGCCGAGCCCAGGACTCTGATAGTGGGCGACTCAACAATCAGAAACATTAGCAGCAGGGATACAACTACATGCTGCCTTCCACAAGCAACAGTTTCTGATGTCAACAGGGAACTTAAGAACATTCTGATGAAACACAAGACTGCAAATCGACTCATCATTCATGTGGGAAAGAACGATATTCAGAGAGAGGAGTCAGAACTCCTTAAGAGGGATTTTAATGAACTTTTTGAAACACTTAGAAAACTGAAAGTTCAGCCGTTCATCAGTGGACCACTTCCAGCAAAAGGAACAAATAGGTTTTCACGGCTACTTGGGCTTAATACATGGCTGCAAAAAACCTGCAACATGAAGGGAGTGAACTTTATCGACAACTTTAATCTCTTCTGGAGTCAGAGACAACTGTTTACATCAAATGGCCTCCACCCAAACAAACTCGGTGCAAGAGTGCTAAAGGACAATATTTATTTTTCCCTTCATCATCCTTCAGCTGTGTGTGCTAACCCACTCAACCTGGATGGCACACACACACCAGTAAAGTACGATCACAGGACTTCATTTCAGCATCTGAATGGACATGCGGTTGATACACCCCACAAGGACAATGATAACACCACGCAGCCACAACAACCACTTCTCATGGACACACTCCCAGCAGAGCCCCGCCCTCAGAGCTCACCACAGATAGACTGTGACGGATTAGAACTGCTCCAAATGACACAGATCGAGGAACTAAACAGTAACATCTCAGCCCATACTGTGGAGTCTGTGGAGGCACTGGTAAAAATGGGGACCATCAGGAGTGATACTGGTGAAATTTTAAAACTTATATGTAATATAAGCAATAGGCTGGAAGAAATGTCACTCCTTGAACCAGACGATAACATATTGCAGTTTCCGGTAACATCAGAGAAACAGCCCCCCTCACCAGACATGTTATTCCGCTCTACAGCATCCCCGCCTCTGAGCTTCACAGAGAAAATGGATTTTGTTTATACTGGAAACAGACAATCATACTCGATCGCTGCGAGCCCCCAGATATCAACCAAAAAGCGTCAAGGCCCACAACCACCAAAGACTGTAGGCCCAGCTCGCTCTGCACCTCCTCCTGTGAGATTTCTTCGGTCACAACGCCATGGCACACACCCTCCTCCATCTGCACCAAAAACAACTGATACCAGCTCTCAGTGACGTGTTCTGGGTCCTCGCAAAGTCAACAGCAATCTTATCAAATGTTTACAAAACATGCGTGAATCCAGTGTGTCTCTATCTTTCTCTATTTCTGTTCTGTTACGTGATAGAAAGTCCAAGGCTTTCTCAGGCCGTATGGCAAACCCATCTAATCTGCTGCCTGTTAATTGTCAAACTAAGATTACTATGGGGGAAAAAATTAAAATTAATACTGTTAAGTTAGCACTCTTAAACATCCGTTCACTTAAAAACAAATCATTTCTAGTCAACGACTTAATATCCACAAACAACCTAGATTTTTTGCTTCTAAATGAAACGTGGCTAGAAGACAGCTACAGTGCAACAGTCCTCAATGAAACAGCCCCTCCTAACTTTACTTTTATGAGTGTCTGCAGACCAGTCAGAAGGGGAGGGGGGGTCGCAGCTCTATTTAAAGATGTTTATCAATGTAAGCAAGTATCATTTGGTGACTATTTGTCTCTAGAATATCTGGGCATTGTGCTAAAAGGTGCACCACGCATCCTGCTTATCATTATTTATAGGCCTCCGAAATATTCTCCGGCCTTTATTGATGACTTTACAGAGCTGTTATCAGCAATCTCATCTGAGTATGACTGTTTTGCTATTGCTGGGGATTTTAACATTCACATTGACAATGCTGAATCCAGTACAACAAAAGATCTCATGACTGTACTTAACACTTTTGATTTGACACAACATGTTCACGGACCCACACATGATCGTGGACACACTCTAGATTTACTTATCAGTAAGGGTCTAAATATTTCATCAATAGTTATTAAGGATGTGGCACTGTCTGATCATTTCTGTATTTTCTTTGATATATCAATCTCTCCTGCCATTGAAACTAGATCTGTCTCTATCAAAAAGAGATGCTTAAATGAGAAGTGTGCTGTTTATGAAGGCTATATCTCTAACACCAAGCATATCTGCAGACTCTGTTGATTTTCTCCTTGACTCTTTTAACTCAAAAGTTAAGGGTGTAATTGATGATATTGCTCCTGTAAAAGCCAGGAAAAAGAGTGGCAAACAAAAAGCACCCTGGAGAAACTCAACAGCAGTGCAATTAATGAAAAGACAATGCAGGAAATCGGAACGCATGTGGCGAAAGACAAAACTTGTAGTCCATTATAAGATCTATAAAGACAGTCTTCGTGCTTTCAATGTGGAACTAGGCAAAGCTAGACAGACCTTCTTTTCAAATATTATAAACAGAAACATAAACAACACACGCACTCTTTTTGCTACTGTCGAGAGACTAACAAACCCCCCGAGTCACATTCCCAGTGAAATGCTCTCAGACAGCAAATGTAGTGAGTTTGCTTCCTTCTTCTCCGAGAAAATCATTAATATCAGAAATGCGATCAGCACATCCTTGAGTTTGTCTGGGGTGAATCAGAACAGACCACAGCCTCAAAAAGTTACTATGACTGATTTCGAAGCAATTGATGGTAAAATTTTAGAAGAAACAGTACAGCACCTTAAAACATCAACCTGCGCCCTTGACACACTCCCCACTTCTTTTTTCAAAAGTGTGTTTAACTGTTTAGAAGCAGATCTTCTCGAAGTGGTAAACTCCTCACTTCTTTCTGGGACTTTTCCAAACTCCCTAAAAACTGCAGTAGTAAAGCCTCTCCTTAAAAAGAGAAATCTGGATAACTCCATACTGAGCAACTACAGACCAATCTCAAATCTCCCCTTCATAGGCAAGATCATTGAAAAAGTTGTTTTCAGTCAGCTGAACAAATTCTTGAACTCAAACGGATACTTTGACAATTTTCAATCTGGTTTCCGACCGCATCCCAGCACAGAGACAGCGCTCATAAAGATTATAAATGATATTCGCCTCAATACAGATACAGGCAAAACATCAATTCTGGTACTACTGGACCTCAGTGCTGCATTCGACACTGTTGACCACAACATACTTCTTGACAGGCTAGAAAATTGGGTTGGGCTTTCTGGAATGGTCCTCAAATGGTTCAGGTCATACTTAGAAGGGAGAGGTTATTATGTGAGTATAGGTGATCATAAGTCTGAGTGGACATCCATGACATGCGGAGTCCGACAAGGATCAATTCTTGCACCACTCCTTTTCAATCTGTATATGCTGCCACTCAGCCAAATAATGAAGAATAACAAAATGGCTTACCACAGCTATGCTGACGACACCCAGATCTACTTAGCCCTATCACCAAATGACTACAGCCCCATTGACTCTCTGTGTAAATGCATTGATGAAGTTAACAGTTGGATGTGCCAAAACTTTCTTCAGTTAAACAAAGACAAAACTGAAATTACTACATTTGGAAACAAAGATGAAATTCTCAAGGTGAATGCATATCTTGAGGCTAAAGGCCTGAAATCAAAAAATCAAGTCAGGAATCTTGGTGTGATTTTGGAGTCAGACCTGAGTTTCAATAGTCATGTAAAAGCAATAACTAAATCCGCTTACTATCATCTCAAAAATATATCAAGAATTAGATGCTTTGTTTCCAGGCAAGACTTAGAGAAACTCGTTCATGCTTTTATCACCAGCAGGGTGGACTATTGTAATGGTCTCCTCACCGGCCTTCCCAAAAAGACCATTAGAAAGCTGCAGCTCATACAGAACGCTGCTGCCAGGATCCTGAGCAGAACCAGAAAATATGACCATATCACACCAGTCCTCAGATCTTTACACTGGCTTCCAGTTACATTTAGGATCGATTTTAAAGTGCTATTACTTGTATATAAATCACTCAATGACCTAGGACCTCAATACATTGCAGATATGCTGATTAAATACAAACCCAACAGATCACTCAGATCATCAGGATCAAGTCAATTAGAAATACCAAGGGTTCACTCAAAGCAAGGAGAGTCTGCGTTTAGCTATTATGCCAGCCGTAGCTGGAACCAGCTTCCTGACCAGATCAGATGTGCTCCAACAGTAGCCACTTTCAAATCCAGACTCAAAACACATCTGTTCAGCTGTGCATTTACTGAATGAGCACTGTGCCACTGTACGTGCTTTGTCCGAACTGCTTGCATTTTAATTTATATGCTTAAATTTAACCCTGTTTTTATTTTTATTTTTAATTATACTCTTTATTTTTATCTTTCAATATTTTCTTTATTTTTTATTTCTTTTAATTCCTATTATAACTGTAATATTTTTATTTCATTTCTGTGTAAAGCACTTTGAATTGCCACTGTGTATGAAATGTGCTATACAAATAAACTTGCCTTGCCTTGCCTTGCCTAGATAAGTACAATTTTAACTAAATAAGAAGAGCATTTTTTTCAGTGTAGTCAAATCTTTTGATAATTTAAAATATAATAGGCCTTTGTTGACTACATTCTAAATAAATGATTCTGGAGTTTTGTTTTGTAGAAAGTTATTTTTGTTTTGTTTTGTAGAAAGTGAATTGCTTTCTTTACAGTGAATTTTGATTTGTATAAATTGTATCTCCATTTTAATTATTATAAAAATTTTTTGCATGAGACTACTTTCAAAAACATAAGAAATAGTACAAAAAAGTAGAAAAAATACTCTTGTAATTTTTTTTACTTGTTTCTAGTCTAAATATTTAAACATTCTTAAATCAAGATGCATTTACTAGATAAGTGCAATATATAATATATGTCCTTTGTCCTGTTGCTCTCAGTCACCTACCTGAATTAAGCTCATTCATTATGCAGCTCATTATGCGGGCTATGATGTTCTTTTGTCATCTCCGGTGATATTCATCATTATTCATTAGCTATCACGCCTCCTCGCATACTGGCTTTGTGAAGAAAAACTGTCTTAAAAATGTTAAATCAGTGTATTGTTTTATGTGAATGAGTAGGTTCAATGATTCTCACATCAGTTTAAGTTTAAAGCAAAAACTCTAGACAAATACACCCATTAGTCAAAAGTTTGAGGCCTTAATTCTAAAAGTTTTTTTTTTTTTAAACCATGCATAAACATTTTACTCTCAAAAATACAAGCATGTACATACATGTTGCTCACATATTATGGTAGCCCAGTTTGTGCTGAATACAGTGTAATTACACTTTTGCCATTAATGTGTTTATAAGCAACTGAAAAAAAAAAACACAAATGTCAGAGCATGTCAAAACTTCTAAAGGGCCCCCAAAACAGCTCAGACTGTCAGGATTCCGGTGTGATCGATTGCTCTTTTTGTTTGTTTACCTTTTGTGTTCCATGTGTGCACTGTCTCCTCACTCCTCGTTATCCCTGATTGTTTTCCACAGCTGTTGTGTGTTTGTTTCTCTCTATTTTAGGTCCGGGTGTGCTTTGTTCTGTGCGCGTTCGTTGTATTTCTCCCGGGTGTTCGCTGCCATGCCTTGCGTGACTTTTGTTGGTGTTTGATCGTGTTTTCTTGTTTTCCACAATGTTTTGTCTCCAGGACTCAGTGGGGAAATTATGTACACCTCGGCTTCAGCTCTCTCTCCCGGCATTATTGTGAGTACTCAGTGTGACGCTTCCTTGTGGATTATTTCCTTACGGACTAGTCGGATTCATCTTCTGTCAGCGAGTCTTGTTTTTAGACTGGGGCTGACAACTCCTGGAACTCGGTACTGTACACATCAGTGAACAATTTATGTTTTTTTTTCCTGCTCTTCGGTGTGTCTCGTTTTTTAGACAAGATCCGTTTTGGGCATGAGCGGTACTCCGTACTGTTCTGAGTTTGTGAGATACATTCTGGATTATGCATCAACATCTGAGTTCCTGAGACCGTTCTGGATTGTGCATCGACACCTGAGTTCCTGATCCATTCTGGAGTATGCATCAACATCTGAGTTCCTGAGACCGTTCTGGATTGTTCATCAACATCTGAGTGTTCTGAGACCTTTCTCGCTATTGATTCTGAATAAACTTTTACTTGCATAAGATTCCTCTGTCTCTGTCCTCACACAGACTCCTAGGGGTTAAGGACCATGGTATCCCTGTTCTTAATTGGCCAGCAAACTCGCCTGACAAAGTTCGCCCCGCGGGCCAAATGCGGCCCGGGGATGAATTTCAAACGGCCCGCAGCGCGTCTATTAAAATGTATTATATGTGGCCCGCCACGGATCATTTACAAATCATGCAGTTTCACGATGTCAACGCAAGGTGGCAGTACTAGACTTTAGGCCAGGGAAACAGCGCCCAAAGAGGAACGAAACAGCGCTGCTTGTGCTCTGCGCAACTCACGCGAGCTCTGACTCTGAACAAATGTGTTTACCTGCTGAGTGTCTCGATCACATGACCACTAAACAGCCTGTGAGAAGCATTCGAGTTCGGCGCAGAGGTCTCCGGTACGAGCTGCGAATCTCTCGGTGATTTGATTTAATTTCCAGTTAAACAGCACTGACTTAATCAACAACACTAATGTGCAAATCAGATGAGCCGATTCAAAATACTTTTCAAACAACAATTCGCATTTCGAATTTATCATGGATTTACTGTAGTAACACTACCTGTAACCATGGTAATTTGTCAGAAATGTAAGTTAATATCTAATTTTATTTAATTTGTAATGTAGACATGTTTTAAATGAGTAATAAAGGCCGAATTGCAGACAATTTTTTGTCATAAACTTGCAGTTTTGTGCATTTGAATTTATATGTAGACTCAATACCATTCTAGATATAGAAATATATACATACATACATACATACATATATATATATATATATTACTTTTTGCCTTGTGTGCACTGCAAAAAATGCTGTCATTTAGTATTTTTTGTCTTGTTTCTAGTCTAAATATATCAAAAAATTCTTAAATCAAGATGTTATGAGAAGTTAAATGACATTAAATATTTTTTCTTGTTTTCTGGAAAATTAAATTAAAATGAAGTGAGTTTTTGTTTAAAACAAGCAAATATATATCTGCCAATGGGGTAAGAAAAATAATGTTTCTGTTTGGAATCTTTAAGGATGATTTTGGAAGATTATTTTTCTAATCCATTGGCAGATAATTTAGTTTGTTTCAAGCAAAAACTCAATTCATTTAGATTTTTTCCCCCCAGGAATCAAGAAAAAATATGTAATTTTCCTTAGTAAAAGCATCTTGATTTAAGAATTTTTAGATATTTGGACGGGAAAAAAGACAGAAATACCAAGTCACAAAAGCATGTTTTGTAGTGTAGTTTTAGTTTGTGGTGATCTAAATAGAGCACTTATTAAATTTAAATAAGAATAGAGTTCTACCTCTGTAATAATATAAAAATTTCACCCATTAAAACTTTTTGGTTGATGAAAGTTTTACAGATATTGTTAAATATCTATAAATTTCCTGTGTCCTATCTCAAGCTACTGTCAGCTCAAGCTTTTGTCAAATCTGTCATGTTTCAAAGAAACAAAACATGTCATTATATATATATATATATATATCCATCCATCCATCTTCTTCCGCTTATCCGGGGCCGGGTCGCAGGGGCAGCAGTCTAAGCAGAGATGCCCAGACTTCCCTCTCCCTAGACACTTCCTCTAGCTCTTCCGGGGGGACACCGAGGCGTTCCAAGGCCAGCCGGGAGACATAGTCCCTCCAGCGTGTCCTCGGTCTTCCCCGGGGTCTCCTCCCGGTTGGACATGCCCGAAACACCTTCCCGGGAAGGCGTTCAGGAGGCATCCGGAACAGATGCCCGAGCCACCTCAGCTGTCCCCTCTCGATGTGGAGGAGCAGCGGCTCTACTCCGAGTTCCTCCCGAGTGACTGAGCTTCTCACCCTATCTCTAAGGGAGCGCCCAGCCACCCTGCGAAGAAAGCTCATTTCGGCCGCCTGTATCCGGGATCTTGTCCTTTCGGTCATGACCCAAAGCTCATGACCATAGGTGAGAGTAGGAACGTAGATTGACCGGTAAATCGAGAGCTTCGCCTTACGGCTTAGCTCTTTCTTCACCACGACAGACCGGTACATCGACCGCATTACTGCAGAAGCTGCACCGATCCGTCTGTCAATCTCCCGTTCCATCCTCCCCTCACTCGTGAACAAGACCCCTAGATACTTGAACTCCTCCACTTGGGGCAGGAACTCTCCACCAACCTGAAGTGGGCAAGCCACCCTTTTCCGACTGAGGACCATGGCCTCGGATTTGGAGGTGCTGATCCCCATCCCAGCCGCTTCACACTCGGCTGCAAACCGTCCCAGTGCATGCTGAAGGTCCTGGTTAGAAGGGGCCAACACGACAACGTCATCCGCAAAGAGCAGAGACGAAACCGTGTGGTCCCCAAACCTGACACCCTCCGGCCCTTGGCTGCGCCTAGAAATTCTGTCCATAAAAATTATGAACAGAACCGGCGACAAAGGGCAGCCCTGCCGGAGTCCAACATGCACCGGGAACAAGTCTGACTTACTGCCGGCAATGCGGACCAAACTCCTGCTTCGGTCATACAGGGACCGGACAGCCCTCAGCAAAGGACCCCGGGCCCCATATTCCCCCAGCACCCTCCACAGGACGCCGTGAGGGACACAGTCGAATGCCTTCTCCAAATCCACAAAACAAATGTGGACTGGTTGGGCAAACTCCCATGAACCCTCCAGCACCCTGTAGAGGGTATAGAGCTGGTCCAGTGTTCCACGACCAGGACGAAAACCACACTGTTCCTCCTGAGTCCGAGGTTCCACTATCGGCCGAATTCTCCTCTCCAGTACCCTGGCATAGACTTTCCCGGGGAGGCTGAGAAGTGTGATCCCCCTATAGTTGGAACACACCCTCCGGTCCCCCTTCTTAAAAAGAGGGACCACCACCCCGGT
The DNA here is from genome assembly GCF_949357685.1 of Gobio gobio. Taxonomy (NCBI): domain Eukaryota; kingdom Metazoa; phylum Chordata; class Actinopteri; order Cypriniformes; family Gobionidae; genus Gobio; species Gobio gobio. Next base: position 50,571,861 of record NC_137106.1, read on the forward strand.
CTGCCATACCAGAGGCACTGTCCCCGACCGCCACGCGATGCTGCAGAGGCGTGTCAGCCAAGACAGCCCCACAACATCCAGAGACTTGAGGTACTCAGGGCGGATCTCATCCACCCCCGGTGCCTTGCCACCGAGGAGTTTCTTGACCACCTCGGTGACTTCAGCTTGGGTGATGGACGAGTCCTCCTCTGAGCCCCCAGCCTCTGCTTCCCCAATGGAAGACGTGACGGCGGGATTGAGGAGATCCTCGAAGTACTCCTTCCACCGTCCGACAACATCCCCAGTTGAGGTCAACAGCCGCCCATCGCCACTGTAAACAGCGTTGGTAGGGCACTGCTTCCCCCTCCTGAGGCGCCGGACGGTTTGCCAGAATCTCTTCGAGGCCAGCCGATAGTCCTTTTCCATGGCCTCACCGAACTCCTCCCAGGCCCGAGTTTTTGCCTCCACAACCACCCGGGCTGCAGTCCGTTTAGCCTGCCGGTACCTGTCAGCTGCCTCAGGAGTCCCACAAGCCAGCCAGGCCCGATAGGACTCCTTCTTCAGCTTGACGGCATCCCTTACTTCCGGTGTCCACCACCGGGTTCGGGGATTGCCGCCTCGACAGGCACCGGAGACCTTGCGTCCACAGCTCCGAGCGGCCGTTTTGACAATGGAGGTGGAGAACATGGTCCACTCGGACTCAATATCTCCAGCCTCCCTCGGGATCTGGTCGAAGCTCTGCCGGAGGCAGGAGTTGAAGATCTCTCTGACAGGAGACTCGGCCAAACGTTCCCAGCAGACCCTCACAGTACGTTTGGGTCTACCGAGTCTATCCAGCTTCCTCCCCCGCCATCGGATCCAACTCACCACCAGGTGGTGATCAGTTGACAGCTCCGCCCCTCTCTTCACCCGAGTGTCCAAGACATACGGCCGCAGGTCAGATGAAACGACCACAAAGTCGATCATTGACCTACGACCTAGGGTATCCTGGTGCCATGTGCACTGATGGACACCCTTATGCTTGAACATGGTATTCGTTATGGACAAACTGTAACTAGCACAGAAGTCCAATAACTGAACACCATTCGGGTTCAGATCAGGGGGGCCGTTCCTCCCAATCACGCCCCTCCAGGTTTCACTGTCATTGCCCACGTGGGCATTGAAGTCCCCCAGTAGAACGACGGAGTCCCCAGTCGGAGCACTCTCCAGCACCCCTCCCAGGGACACCAAGAAGGTCGGGTACTCTGCACTGCTGTTCGGCCCGTAGGCACACACAACAGTGAGAGACCTATCCCCGAGCCGAAGCCGCAGGGAAACAACCCTCTCGTTCACCGGGGTGAACTCCAACACATGGCGGCAGAGCTGGGGGGCTATAAGCAAACCCACACCAGCCCGCCGCCTCTCACCATGGGCAACTCCAGAGTGGTGAAGAGTCCATCCCCTCTCGAGGAGTGTGGTTCCAGAGCCCAAGCCGTGCGTGGAGGTGATTCCGACTATCTCTAGTCGGAACCTCTCAACCTCACGCACAATCTCAGGCTCTTTCCCCGCCAGCGAGGTGACATTCCATGTCCCAAGAGCCAGATTCTGTGTCCAGGGATCGGGTCGTCTAGGCCTCCGCCTTCGACTGCCGCCCGATTCGCTTCGCACCGGCCCCTTATGGTCCCTCCCGTGAGTGGTGGGCCCACGGGAAGGTGTCCCCACGTCGCTCCTTTGGGCTGAGCCCGGCCGGACCCCGTGGGGGAAGGCCCGGCCACCAGGCGCTCGCATACGAGCCCCAACCCCAGGCCTGGCTCCAGGGTGGGGCCCCGGCTGCGCCATACCGGGCGACGTCACGGTCCTCATTTTATTTGTCATCATAAGGGTTTTTGAACTGCTCTTAGTCTGACCCGTCACCTAGGACCTGTTTGCCTTGGGAGACCCTACCAGGGGCATATAGCCCCGGACAACATAGCTCCTAGGGTCATTCGGGTACTCAAACCCCTCCACCACGTTAAGGTGGCAGTTCATGGAGGAGCATATATATATAGGCTAGAAAAGGGGCCGGCCCCGAGGGATGTCCACAATATCGAATCCGGCCCCCTTTAAAAAAAGTTTGGACACCCCTGATCTATGGGGTATTGTGAAGAGGAAGATGCGATATCCCAGACCCAACAATGCAGAAGAGCTGAAGGCCACTATCAGGGCAACCTGGGCTCTCATAACACCTGAGCAGTGCCACAGACAGATCGACTCCAAGCCACGCTGCATTGCTGCAGTAATTCAGGCAAAAGGAGCCCCAACTAAGTATTGAGTGCAGTACATGCTCATACTTTTCATGTTCATACTTTTCAATTGGCCAATTTTTCTAAAAATCCTTTCTGTGTATTGGTCTTAAGTAATATTAAACTTTCGGAGATACTGAATTTGGGATTTTCCTTAGTTGTCAGTTATAATCATCAAAATTAAAAGAAATAAACATTTGAAATATACCAGTCTGTGTGTAATGAATGAATATAATATACAAGTTTCATTTTTTGAATGGAATTAGTGAAATAAATCAACTTTTTGATGATATTCTAATTATATGACCAGCACCTGTATGCTTCCCATCATAAATCAAAACACGAGACAGACGGGGGTCGGAGGAGAACACAGGAAAATGTGACAGAATGGACAATATTCGTCTGTATTTGCAATACACGAGCTGCGGTTCAGCTGCGTCATAGGTCCGGTTTACATAGGCCTAATCAAGGAATATCGTTAGCTGTTTTCAATTGGAATTAATTTGTTTAAAATTAGAAATTTTGTGATTTCTATCAATACATGTATCATGTTTGTATCGTAAAACAGTGATAACAGACATCAAACATCATATCAATAAAGTAAACTATGTACAGCAAAGCAGATGAGCCCAGAATATGAACGTAATGCTTTTAATTGCTTTTTCTCCCATAGAAAACTGTCCTAAAGAAAACCTTTAACGTCGCTTATGAAGTATGATTTATTAGTAGGCTATGTAGCCTATAGTGGTTACGAAGTTTGGTCTTTTAATGGCACTGTCTACATTAAAGGGGCTATATGCGTTTTTCTGAAATTTAAACTCGCGACTGACACCTGTGGCCAGAAAACAGAACTGCTCTTCATTTCTGCTCGCTCTCGCAGCGCGCGCTCGTACGTGCACACTTCACAAGTCATCTGCTGCAAGGAGGTCAACATTATGTTTACAGAGGTAAGAACAGTCAAATACATATATTGTTTGAGATAAGTGTTCTCTTATCAAAACATCAAACGTGTAGCTGACAAACTACACAAAAAATGAATACATTAAATAAATAAATAAACCCATTTCGCCATTGGCCTACACGCTGATGAAGGGCGCACAGACCGAAACTTCGTAAAATATTAAAAACACAAATCTGAGCACTGTCCTTGACGACTGAGCACTGTCCTTGACCACTTATTATACACAAGTAGCTTACTATCACCAAGTATGAAAGACACATATACATAATACTATTTAGCAATATTTATTGACTACATGTCTTATGTGAAATAAAAATGCATCACACTTTACATCTTCATTTACCTCTTATTTTTTGTTAAGATATAGAGACAACAAACAATATAATGTAGCTTTACATGGCTATATAATAAATAATCCATCATTTTTTTTATAGCGCTTTTCTAGACACCCAAAAAGACTTTACATTACTGATGCACTATTCATATTTATTTTTGTTTTATATATATATATATATATATATATATATATATATATATATATATATATATATATATATATATATATATTTATATATAAAATTCTAAATCTAATTCTAAATTCTAATTCTAAATTCTAAATATATATAATTTATATATAAAATTCTAAATCTCATCTTGATGCATCATTTCTGTGAGCAATTGTGTACTTAGCTGAATATCATACAGAACAAACATTTTTCTGTATGAATGTCATACAGAAAAAAAGCCATTTCTGGGTCACTTCGTATTCCCAACACAGATCTGAGCTTCCTCCAAGGCTCAAATGCGAAGCCGATGTTCACTCTAGTCCTTGCAAGGCGCCGATCTCTCTCAATCTTCAACCTTTTTTGACCACTTGTCAGGGGTTTAACTTTTTTAGTCTTCTGTGGAGTTACTGTTGGTGTCCGAGTTGTCCTGGGTCTCTTCTGTGTATTCGTTAAATCCATTGCACTGCTTGCGAGTGTAGGCTACTTGCTGACTAGCGGTGGTGGCAGAGTGATCTGAAACGTTTAACATGAACGCGATTGACGTCACATCCGCAGACAGCGCGGGAAAAAACGACCCGTCAGAAAATATGAAAAATAGGATACAGGCTTATAGGTGCACCCACTGTGAGCGGACAAGGTGTCAGTATGCTCATCAGGAGATGTTTGAGTCATAAATGGTAAAATAAAAAGGCTATTGTTACGTTTATTTTGGGGAAAAAGTTGCATATAGCCCCTTTAAGCCACGTTAAGCATTTTATTTAAGGGAAGAAAACGGCAATTATGAAAATGTGTAGGCCAATTATTAAACTATTGCATTCATATTCTGTCCTCGGTATAGAAGCCTATGCTTTATTAGTATGGTGTTTACTGGTTTGGTTTGCTAATAACACTGTTTTAGTAAATTAAGCCACGTTTTAGTTTCTGTTCAAGTTCACATGAAGACAGATGGCAAAAACACGTTTGTTATTATTATTGTGAGTACACAAACAGAAGACAGTTAAAGGTCCCGTTCTTCGTGCTTTTTTGAAGCTTTGATTGTGTTTACAGTGTGCAATATAACAGTATTTTTCACACTATTTACTTATCTGTATACCGCTGTGTCCACTGTCCTAAAAACGGCTGGTGATTTCCTTGTTCTATAAAGTCCCTCCTTCAGAAACACGTAACGAGTTCTGATTGTGCAAGCGGTTCCTGTGCTGTGATTCGACCACAGCTTAGCGCACGTGAAAGCGGTTCCTGTGTTGTAATTTGACAGCAGCTTAGCGCACGTTGGAAAGGTCACGCCTCTTAACGGAGAGATGTATGCGTTCAATAATCTCTACAGCGTCCCTGGGAAAGCCAAACAAAGGTGATTTGACTCCTGGATGAAAATAACAGCGTCTCGATGACATGGCGATAAACACACTCAACGCAACAGTTCCTTTTCTCCACGCGACCGTCCGCTTCTCCACGTGGGACAGCAACAAGACCGCGCCCCCTTTTTCGCGTTTCTTTGTGGGCGGAGGTTAGTCTGTTCTACTGCTCTACTGACGTAATTAAAGAAGGAAGTACCAGGATGTAGTCCAAGCCAGCCGTTCGCTGTAGGCTTTGAAAGGGAACTTCTGTTAAATAAAATATCTCGCTTGGCATTGAACTTTGAGCTTTATAATTTTACAGGTATTATTTATGCTCTAACAGCAACATTACACACTAACTAAAGTTTGAACAATGGAATCGCGAAGAAGGGGACCTTTAACAATTTTTTACAGTTGTATGATGCATTAGCTTCATCTGTATGACTAAAAACGATGGAGTATTTTAAATGATTTGAGTTATTCTGTGATAGCACCCGCGCCTCCATGTGCAGTAAAGCGCGCTAATTTAGCTTAGCTCTGCAGGTGCTGATAATTTGACAATGTGTGAATCCTCGTGTTCTTTTGTTTTGCTGTTTGCGCAAGAAAAATAAAAAAAAGTAATTTGATAACAAATCTGTAATAATTCATGATTCGGTTAGTCTTGACTGGTAGGCTAATTTTCTGCCTAACCTTTTTACCATAACTTGCATGGAACTTGAGAGCAGCTGAGGTGAAGTGTCACCCAACACCCTCTGTTATGTATTACCAATGGATAATGCGACCCACCCTACCCCCACCAATTAGGCTTGCCGCTTTTTGTAATTCCAGCTGTAAAATTATGTCTTCGTTCAGACTGCCAAAACAGGTAAGCTATATGGTGCTAATGTGACAGATTGAAAATGAACGTGTATTTTAAAAATGCATTAGTCTGTGTACACTTTAATATATATATATATATATAATTGCTATTTTGAATATGTAGAAAAGTTTATAAAATGTAAATATGTAGTTTATGGTTATTCTGAGTTTATCTGTGATCAGTTAGTTGGCATGACAAGTTAGACGATCGATTGCTCTGGTCTGCGTGAACACTAGGTGGGGAGCTTGTGGGATTTCTCCATTCTACATAAAGCTTGCAGTGGAGAAACAGCACAAGTTTTCTGTGATTGTAATATTCTCTCCTTTTCAGGTATCAAGTATAATAATTAGTCAAAATACATTGAAATTATGTTATAATATATGCTTAATAGTATGCAGACGCAAGTATTCTATTGATTGTGTGTTTGAAATGTTAACGTTAGTTAGTTCAGAAATGCGCGAGCTCAGGACTCCATTTTGCATTACGAAGATGGTGCCTTTACAATGTGTGAGGACCAAAGATGTAATATCGTGAAAAGTGTTCCACTGTTTATGTTGTAAACAATGTGGTAGGTTCTTTTGAAATGCAGATATATGTTGTCTTTATTAATGCAAGAATGACACTCCAAATTGTTTCCATGCTAGTCTTCACAGGATATACATTTTGGCCAAGGGCCCTAATGTTTCCAGTAGCCAAATGTTGGAATAAAATGCTCATTTTGGGAGATTCATTATTTGGGAGATACCATCTCTCACAAGGAGATGGTGAATCATTGATTTTCCTCCACTTCCATGTCTACATACTTTGTAGACGGTCCCTACCTGGCCTAAACACCAGTGGGTCACTTCCGGAGCATTTCTGTGTTGAAAACATTGAGGAGGATTAAAACAAATAAACTGTCATCTGTGTTCAGTTATACATCCTAATACCTTTCAGGTAAAACATTTTATACATTATTGTCATCCAATCCAAGCGGGTTTTTTAGCGGGTGAATATCTGTCTAACATTCAACGTCAAACCAACTTTATATTAGCTTCTTCTGATAGGAGTAAGATTTGCCAGGCAGTGTGCAGAAAACTCTCTCTTTTTCTAATCTCTGTCACACAAGTGTGAAAAAGACAAAAGAAAGAACAAGAAATGCAAGCTGTTTTACGGGGCAGAGCCCCAGAAGGGCTGTAGAGCAATGCAGAGCCAGAAGAACAAAAACAGCAGAAATAGAAAAGGTTCAGAAGGACAGGTAGGATGAACTGAAAATGAACAGGAGTTCAGATGAACAAAAACACACTTATTTCTGATTTAAAACGAGTGCAATACTTACCTTATAAAAGAATCGAAATGACACAACATTACACACAATTTTATGAAGTTGAACCCCAAACAGACAAGGGACAGATATTTGATGTTGTCGTGGACAGATGTGGATGATGTTTATGGTGACACAGATGTCAGCTGTGAGGCTCTGGGAGGTGGTGCTCTCTACGGGATATGCGGTGTCCTGGCAGGTCAGTTTATTGAATATTGTGTCTTTAGTTGTATTTAAAGATGTTTTGTCCTGATATTGACGCACTGAAACATTTGAAATCATGTACCATGAGTCTGTTGAAATTCTCTCTTCAGTTCCATTGTGGCTGTTGTGTCTGCAGCGGTGAATGTAGTATTTTTTAAAGGTCCCATGTCATGAAAATTTCATTTTTTGAGGTTTTTTAACATTAATATGAGTTCCCCTAGCCTGTATATGGTCCCCAAGTGGCTAGAATTTTTGATGGGTGTAAACCGAGTTCTGGCTGTCTTTCTCTGCCTTTGAGAAAATGACAGCTCAGACGAGCTGATCTGGAATTTTCCTGTTATGACATCATACCAGGAAAGGTTACCTCCCCTTCCTCTGCTTTGCCCGCCCAGAGAATGTGGAGAAAATGCGTGCAGTGCCTCGCTAAGCCACGCCCCCTCTGCAACATAATATAACACTCATTTCAAATGCAAAGATGTCAGCCAATCACAACAGTGGGCGTTTTCACTGAAGTCTCACAGCAGACACGCCCCTTGAAACAGGGCATTCAGCCAGAGATGTAATAGCAGTATAGAAAAAAATGCCTTTTATTTCTAAATTATGACATTTTTTGATGTAAAAATCATACTAACAATATAAGAACACCACAGGAATCATTATAAAATAATAGAAAAATGCCATGCCATGGGACCTTTAAGAAGCTGCAGTCTCTAACAAAATTACTTTAAGTACTTTGGCTTTGGATCACCTTTACCTTAAAAGTCACCTGCAATGGATGACAAGAGAAAAAATATAAATACAACAACACACCTTGCACTCTTCTTTGTGATGACTCTTTGTGTTGACTCAATCTAGTTGAGTGGTAGAGGTTAAAACATATAAATATAGCAGTACTTACCCTCTGATATTGACTCTCAATTTGATGAAATGATAGAATTGTATGTATAATCCAATTCACTGAGACATGTTACAGATGATTTGTAATTAAAAAGCACATCTTGGGATCCCTCCACTCGTGACTGGGTCAAACATACATCACGTACAAGTTCAAAGATAATGTATGTTTAACAAATCTAAAGTTGGACACATGTATTAGTGAATCAGAGCCTCACCTCTGTTTTAATGAATTTTAATTGGCTCAGCACTGTAAAAAAAAAGATTAGTTGACTCAACTTAACTAAGTCAGGTCATCTTGTTGCTTTAACTTAGTTAAAGGGTTAGTTCACCCAAAAATGAAAATTCTGTCATTAATTACTCACCCTCATGTCGTTGGACACCCGTAAGACCTCCGTTCATATTCGGAACACAAATGAAGATATTTTAGTTGAAAGCTGATGGCTGAGAAAGGCTTCAGATAGGCCTCCATTGGCATTCAGTACATTGACACTTCCAAGATCCATGAATGGCACTTAAAACGTCGTTACAAAGTCTATCTCACCACAGTGGCTCTACAATAATCTTACGATGCGACGACAATAGTTTTTGTGCGTAAAAAAAAATAAAAATAACACCTTTATCCAACTTGTTCTCGACTTCCGTGTGTGCCTCCACGTCGCATGCGCGAGAATATGACGCAGATCCGGCGTTCGGACATATGACCCAGAAGCGATTTGTTTACGAGCAGAGGAAGACGCGCGTATCTAAGCTGTTGGATTCTACATTGACCGTGCTTTAGGTCTCGGCGTAGTTCTCAAAATGGGGTTAAAGTGTGCATTTCATGGATTCCCGAACACCGGCGCTACGTCATATTCTCGCGCATGCGTCGTGGAGGCACACACGGAAGACAAGAAGAGGTTGAATAAAGTCGTTATTTTGATTTTTTTTTGCGCACAAAAACTATTGTCGTCGCATCGTAAAATTATTGTAGAGTCACTGTGGTGAGATGGACTTTGTAACAACGTTTTAAGTGCCTTTTATGGGTCTTGTGAGTGTAAATGTACTGAACGCCAATGGAGGCCTATCTGAAGCCTTTCTCAGCCATCAGCTTTCAACAAAAATATCTTCATTTGTGTTCCGAAGATGAACGGAGGTCTTACGGGTGTCGAACGACATAAGGGTGAGTAATTAATGACAGAATTTTCATTTTTGGATGAACTAACCCTTTAAAAACATTATTACAAGCTTACCGTTGTAAATCGAGCTAAGGTAAGCAGATAGTATATAACGCTAGCTGGTTATGTACTTGCTCAAACATTTATTTTGGATAATTTTTAACCCAAAAAAGTTACAGACTGCAGCTTTAAGTCAACTTACAGTGTTAAGTTTATTACACTTTAAAACACGAGTTGATGCAACATGCAGTTTGTTCAGTCAACTTCCTGTATCTAGTGTTGTTTTCGTCAACGAAAAGTATGACTAAATATCGTCGTCAACGAACCTTTATAATGTGACGAAAACGAGACGAGACGCAACGTAAATGCTGGTCATGTGACGATGACGAATAAAAACGAGACTAAATGTGGTTCACAAAATAAAAACTATGCTAAAATGTCTCTTCATTTTCGTTGACGAAAATGAGACGAGACGAAAAGTCGCGTTTTTATTATTATTTTGCAGTATTTCTGTGCGTCTCATTCAGGGGCTGCATCAGGTCTCACTGCGCAGACGCAGGCCACATCACTCTCTTCAAGCCCCACTCGCGCGGCATTTTAGAAGATTTAGCTCCGGTGAGTGAACGAGACCGATGGGCGGGCAGTCAGGGTTCATAAGCACTATTCGGACGGTAATTGTTTGTCCAGCGGTCGTAAGGTGTCTTTATCATTTACAGGGGCTAGTCAGTGATTTTATTGTCGTCTTAATCCAGAATATCAGTGTTTTTCTCCCACCACCCGTGTAAAAATCTCCGGCCGAATGACCAAACTTACTGTTTGACAAACACCAAGGTCGTGTGGTGCCGTCTGAATCCACATCTCTGAGTTTTCAATAATATATCACTTCAGAATTCACTGTTTATATCCTTTTTGGCCCCTGCAGAGCACCGTGCGGTTGTGTTTCGCTGTTATTTGGATGCATTTGAAAGATCTAGACTTGTATTACTGAAATACTGGCAAGTATTTACAAGAGCAAGATATTTCATCACCGCTCCAAAAAAGAAAGAAAAGCACGCAAACATTTGAAATGTGCCGTTATAACGGCAGCAATTAGATATGTTAAAATAACCGCAGCATTATGATTACCTCCATTGGCGTAGGAACCGGGGGGGATGGGGGGGACGTGTCCCCCTCAATATTTGAAAATGCTGCATGTGTCCCACCCAAAAATTAGCCTATACCTCAGGGACAAAAACTGTACATTTGGAACTTTTATTTTGAAAGTGCGACAAAGATGATATTCGGTTTTGCCAGGAAGTCAAAGCCAGAGTGATATGTCCCATTTCATGCTACAGTATTTGAATAATCACCATTCGCCCACCAGCTTCATATTCTTCACTTTTCACCTATAGTCGGACTCGGAGCATCTGATTGGCAGAGAGAAGTTAACATTACACATACAAATACGTTACCGGTGCGCACCAGCTTTTAAATGGAATACGACTCGACTTTCTATGAGGTAAATTAGTCTCAGTCAAGCGGTTGAAATTACAGGGTTCCCGCGGGGTCTCAAAAATGTCTAAAATTATAATTTTTTTTTATTTAAGGCTTTAAAATGTCTTAAAAACGGCCTGATTTCCATCCGAGGTCTTAAAGTTCATTCAGTTAGGTCTAAAAAAAATGGGTTTTATCCTTGTTCATTTCCAAAAACACTGGCCGCAGAAAGTTATTAACGTTACACAGTAGCAAAATGGAGTCGAATCATAGACTACAAAGCGGAGCTCTAGAGTGTTTGCTACACTGCCCTCAGAGCGTTCGTTCGGGGTGTTGTAGAAATTCTGGGGGATATTGGTGTTGGTACACATATGCGGTGATAAAACTACAAATCCCGTGATAAAGGCAATTACCTGCCCGCAAAATACGTCTACGTTTAAGAACGTTGTATTTTTTTTGGACAGAATGAGGCAGACATGCATTGTTTTATATTATTCTATACAGTGATAAAGTCTGCACTCAATCAGCACTGCATACCTTATTATTATGAAAATAGTGAAGGCTTGAAGAACTCAAATACACCAGATCTTGATGCAGTCGTGTTGATTGTCTTGTTTATTTCATCAGTCAAAGCGTTTCTATCTTCTGTTTATCCTACATCGCTAGCTTCACATTGGGGCTAACGATTACTTCTCTGAGGTTAATGTGGAGTTTCTGCTCAAGGGCGCCCTCTGGCTTCCAGTATGAATTAAACGTTTGGGTAACAAATAAGAAAAATAATACTCATCTCTAAATAAATCTATATGACAATCCATGTTTTTCTCCAATGTACAGGTGTTTTCCCCCACAGTGGATGCATAAGAGGCTCATATTGCATATTAAATACATAGACTTTAAGAAATTGATATCACAGATAAAAAGCACAGAATTTAATTTATTTTTTACATTAAATCCTTAGACCTTTCTAATGATTTTTAGTCATATGCTGTCTGCATATTAACAGGTAACCCAGCAGTTTTCTGTAAAATATAAATGTTATTATTATTAATATTATTATATTGTTTATGTATTCTTAAATGCTCTATTTATTTATTTTTAAATAATGAAAATGTTATTGTAATAGTAATATTTCAAATTTTGTTAAATACTTGTATTTATCAAATATAATAATTATTATTAGTCTCATTAATATATAAACATTAATTTATAAAATGTTATATGCATACATTTTTTATTTGTAAAAAAAACAACAACAACAACAACAAAAACATTTTTTTAACCAGAATAATCGCAGTTTGGAGTAGTCTGTTCAATCTCTATTAGGCTATTAATATGCTGTTTTGTCTATATCTATTCTATTGGAGGGCAAGTTTGTTTTAGCCTATTTTCTGCCAACAGAATAAAAGCCTATTAACAAAGATTGCATAATTTTATAGTTAAATGGCAATGGGATTAAAAATTGCAGTTTTAATGGGTTCCAATGAGGACATTTTTGTCAAAAAGACGCTGAGGGGAAGTATTTTGTGTACCTAGTGCAACATCAGAGATGTATAAAGTACTAGAGACACATACTTGAGTAAAAGTACAAGTTCCTTATCAAAAAAGTGACTTGAGTAGAAGTTGAAGTGCTCTTTAAGCACCACACTTAAGTAGAAGTACTAAAGTATTCAAAATTTTTTGTACTTAAGTATTGCAAGTAGTTTATTTTAAAATGTACTACTCAAGTACTGAAAGTAAAAGTACAAGTATTGTGTTATGTAGTTATTAAAGAAAGTAGTCAAAAGTTTGAACATCATATTGTTTTATTATTTCAAATGATTAAGCTAAAGGACAATCACAATGTTGGTAGGTAATTTTTCTACATATTGTCATATAAATAACCTGAAAATACTGTAGTTCATTAAGATTAAATCTTACTATAACCACTCTTACTAAAAAAAAATGGGGTAAGCACACTTATATTCTCATTTCAAGAGGTGTTCTGAGTAAAATATTTGTTTGTAACACTTTACAATATGGTCTGATTTGTTAACATTACATTAGTTAACGGGGTGGTAAAACATATTCTTTTGAAGGCTTGACTGTGTTTGTGGGGTGCACTGTAACATGTGTTCATGCTTCGTTTAAAAAAAAATTGCCTTATTTTTCATATATTTGACCTTTATTCTACACTGCTCTGTCCCTCCTTGTAAAACGGTCTGATGCTTTCCGGGTTGTATGAAGCCAGTCCCTCAAAAATACGCAGTGGGCTCTGATTGGTTAGCTGGCCTAGTGTGTTCTGATTCGCTAACCGCAGTGCACCGTTGTCGGAAACGTCACGCCCCATACCTGGAGACTGTGCTTTGGTCGGCGTCAATAAAACCATATGAGAACATTTGAGTGAAGATGATCGAGCAGAACCTGTTCAGTCCTCAAGAGTAAAGACTGCGGATCTATAATGATCGCTACTGAATGGCACTGTTACTTTTGTATTTTTAGAACGATTATAGCCAAATATCTGTCGCAAGAACTATTAACCCAAAACGAACACTAAGCACTGGCTTTACTAGTAAGTTAGCCAAATCACACACAGAACCATGTTTAGCATGCCTGTAGATAAACAATACATAAAAGCTCTAATCAAAGAATCATTTACACTAATGCCAGGTTCGCTGTTGAGATTTTAACGTTAGTGTTTGTAACGTTAGGTGTTCGTCGGATAACGTTAAGTATGAATGAGCATTTAACAGACTGGTTTGCAGAACAGTGTTGTCATCTGTTTACTTCCTTGCTACAACCTATTACAGGAAAACACATCGATGAAATATAAATCAGACTTACAGGTTGTGGCCCGTGAACAGCTTCTGTTTGTAAATCCAGCTTTCAGGACAAGCCGTTGTGCATATCCTGTATTGAACTCGCGAAGTTTGTGGAAGTTTGTGTTGTCCTCCGTGAAATGTGCAGCGCGCGCGTCGTGCATCCACACACCGGCAGTGTTTTTTTCACGCAGCTGACGTTGTGCAAATCTGGCATTGAACTCGCGAAGTTTGTGGAAGTTTGTGTTGTCCTCCGTGAAATGTGCAGCGCGCGCGTCGTGCATCCACGCACCGGCAGTGTTTTTTTCACGCAGCTGACGTTGTGCAAATCCGGCATTGAAATCGCGAAGACGGTGGATGTTTTCCTCTGTTAGATGTGCTGCAGAGAGCCCTGCGCGCCTGATTCCCCGCTGACTCAAACACACGTGCATATAACATGCTGTGTGTTAAACGCTCTGCAACGCACCCCCGTCCCAAGGAAGGCTGAACAGAGCAAGTACCCCAGACCTGCAATCCGGATGGAAATAACAGCGTTTCCTCGGCATCGCGGCAACAACACTCCAGCCTAACTAACTTATACCACAACAGCGCCGCGATACAAAATGGCCTCACCCTCCCTTATTTAATATTCTCGGAGGAGGGGTTTATGTAAATATTGAGCCTGTTGGTGTCACCAACCCTGGAGGAATGTGTGTAGTCGCCAACTGGCCGTTTGCTGCATTTGGTACTCGCTGCAGAGCAAATAGGTGGAGCTTACGCCTAGCTCCTCCCCGTTTGAGCGCTCCAGCAAGGAGGAGCTAACGGCACGCTCCAGCGAGGAGGAGCCAGGAGGACACGCATATCCGGTTGTTAAGCTTGACGTCACTCGGCAGCGCTTCCGGGTCCAAGCGCTCTATCTCATGCCACAAGAAAAACAAAACAAAAACGGTGCTAATATACGCACACATGTGGTGTAATACTACAAAGAAAGTATAATCATAACCTTTATCTCCATACCAAAATTCCAGATGGCCAGTGATAAATCTTTTATAAATCGTTAAAATATTAAAATCTGTGACACTGTGAGCATAGACTGTTGTGTAGACTGTAAGTATTTAAAATGTTTAACGTTTTTAAATGTTTGATGTTTAATATGAATAAATAGCGCTCATAAACGGTGTTTATTTTTTGCATTATATTTGTGGACAGTTTCTGTTGCTTTGGCAATACTGCATGTAAAACATTTATGCAAATAAAATAAAATGACAATATCAAGTTTATCATAAACTCAACTGACTACATACAAAACAGTACATTTTCAGTCTCTGTATCCCATATTATGCATGCAAGAAAAAAATCAAACTGATAACAGTGATAACTTTTATTAAAACGAAGCAGGTATCTCTTCTAATAGTTACAAAATTTACACATACAAATTATCACACATATATAATTTTATATATTATATATACATACACACATCATTTTATATATTATACTTATACTAATTATATATATACATACACACATCATTTTATATATTATACTTATACTAATTATATATATACATACACACATCATTTTATATATTATACTTATACTAATTATATATATACATACACACATCATTTTATATATTATACTTATACTAATTATATATATATATCTTTTTATATATATTATTTGTATATAATTATTATATATATATAATATATTTATATGTGTATACACACATTTTATATATTATAACTCCATATATAAATATTTTATATATATTATTTGTATATAATTATAGATAGATTTATATACACACACACATTTTATATATAATAATTACATATATATATAATTAATTACTCTGGAAATACACCTCCATCATTAAAAAAACATTCAACAGAGCAGTAGCCCTCAAAGTCCTTGTCGGAATAAAATCCACGCAGGACTCCCCTCCTGCCGTCACCGACATACCCAGGTGGGCAGTCCTTGAAAATTTCAGTGCAGTGCAAGCATTGAGATAATGCGTAGGGCACCCGAAACTCTTCCATGTGTTTTCTGGAAAATGCACACCAGTTCACGACACCTAATTTAAATAAAACACAGAACAAACAATGTTGAATCCTTTTGAAGAAAGGCATTAACAGGGTCATAGTACAGGGTCATACAAAGACAATATTATTAAGTATTTTTTAAATGCATTATAGAAAGATGTTAGACAAACATACGTGAGTGTTATTGGATTTGTCTGTAAAGAGACTTACTTTATGAACAACAAAATAAAAAATCATGACAAATACAGAAAGCCTAGCAGAACAGAATAGACAGAACAGACCAGACAGACCAGAACAGAACAGACCAGACTTACTGTCCAGCCATATTAAGTGTGCCTGTTCTCGAAATTTGGGATCGCTGACAATTTCCCTGAAGATTTGGCATGTCAGTGAAAGCCTCAAGAATGCCACATCACCATCTACTATGACGACTCCCATTAGGATCCGCCGCAGGATCTCACGTGGCATCTTTCAACAACAGCCAATAGTTAGTACAAAATGTAACTTTACATAAGATTTATTAAAAAGGGAAACTGATAGATTGATAGTTTATACTATACTTACCTTGGTCAAGTCATCAACAGGCAGGGGTGTTTCCATTGCCTCTAAATTTGAAAGTAAAAATAAGAATGGCATTATTTTCAAAACCCTGTTATTTGTGCAGTTCAAGAAATAAAGCAGAACCCATACCTGCTCTCGCTACTCTTCTCTTTTTCCGGGGTGCTTTTCTTTCAGCATCTGACCTTAAAATGTGTAAAATATAAAGAGCTCATGAAGACAGTTTGTTCTTAATGATTTTTCGAGGGCCAGGATTGAAATCCACTTGTTTAGATTGAAATATGTAATGAATTTATTTGCACTCCACAGTTAAAAAACACTTCTTATTACTAAAAAGCCATGTTCACGGTCAAGTTGACAACATTTTACATACAGTACAACTTGATCTAACTTACTTCAAAGGGTAATTACTGAGTAGAAGCAGGCACCACCACCTTCTAATTGTCATCATGTCACTCTGTAAAAAAGAGCACTGATTAGCTATTGTTAACTGGATTTTCAAAAAAACATTGAAAAGTTTTTGAAAATGAAGGCTTACTTCACTGAAATCAAAACGCCCCTCCATTACAATGTAGAGTGCATACTACAATATGAATTAAATCACATTAGACCAGACATTAAAGGAAATGTACAATAGTATACTAAAATGAATTTATATGTATTAAAAAAAATAAATGTGCACAATCTTTCTGATGTAGGACATTTATAATACTTACTGGTGTGACATTGGTTACAAAACTGACTTACCATCAACATAAACACTCCACAGTTGTTTGAATCCTGTTGTCTGGGAATGCCCTGAGAATTAAAAAATAGAAATGTTAACAGTTAATGCATCAAAAGCAGGTGGGACTGTTATGCTTGGAATGGTTGCTGCTTACTGTAATGTTGTCACAGCTGTACTCCCTCCATGGCCCAGGATTGACATGATTTGCTAGTTGTCTGTGAAATGTAATATTAAAACGGACAAATTAAGTATTTTGAGACAAACTTATGTGGGTGCTGGACAAAGCCTAATTTGAAAGTATAAAACAATTTTAAAAAATCTCTGATATTCTTACAGGGCCTACAGTCAGAGAGAACGATGAACAAAAAAATGCGAACGAATAAGTAAAGCAAAAAAAAGGAAACAACACAAAATGGGGATAAATGGTTTAAAACAGAACTACCATAACCCCGAACTCATGAACTCTGAACATTTCATTAGTAAGACCTGTAACTGTTCATGTAACGGACATCACTGAAGCCAGCTCCGCAGAAGGAATCAAGCCAAAAGATCTCCCTCTTTTTTGGCTTCATGATCTAAAACATGTGTAACTTTGACATCAACTGTCAAGAGCTAACACTTTGCTTTACATTTTCAATGTATGAAATAACTAAGCAGAAAGTGTAAACATTTTCTGATTATCTGAATATCAAAAAAAAATATTTTGAGACCTACACAGATCATCCAATGATTTACACTCCAGGAAGGCAGCAGAATGAAGTCATGACTTGCTAGATCCTTAAAAAAAAGAAAAAAGATATTTAGAATATAAAAATTTGTTAAATGCCTTTTTACTGCCTCAGTTACAAAACCTTGATGATACTCACAGGAACATTAGACATTGGGTCAGCATTCAAGGGAGGCAACCAAGTCGCCGTCACATACGAATTAAAGACATGAACCATTATGCCCTGTTAAGTAAAAGTGAAACAATTAAATAAGGAACCACATTCCTATATTTACACACATCATGCATACAGAATATTTGATCAAGGTATTTCTTTGCATTACCTGAAGGTCAGCAATGTCCTTCAAAACTAAAAGACAGGCATTCAAAATCTGTTAACATTTAAAGAAATGCATTTAAAATATGTTAACACTCAAGGACATATTTAATAGACCCCATACCATTGTACTGTGCAGTATGGGTAAATGGTAAAATATGTATTTTTAAGTACAAGTATGTTTGCTGCTTCTTACTGTTGCTTCAACATAACGATGATGTCCTAAAGCAAAGAAATCCTTCCTGGTGAGGACTGTGGTTCCAAGAGAAGCCAAAATTTCCCTTTTTGGTCCCGTCTCCATTAAGGCATGGTTTAGCTATAAAAATAATAGTGAAGTACTACAGTATGTCTCTGTTTTTGTTAGTCTTAAAATGATAGCAGAAAACTGACTGTAATAAAAAAAACTAACCTGGTTCAGCTGGACTGTACTGGGTGACTGTTTCCAGCATGCCTTGTTTGGTTGCACATGTCGAAGAGCAGTGATACCCACCGTGGAACACTTAACAGGGACTGAGGAGCACATAAAAGGGAGACTAAATTGATAAAAAAAAAAGCATCTGGTTTAACATCACATTACACATTTTTAAATTGGTAACGTTGGATAACTTGTTAGATAACTTGAACTGTAAACAGGAAAGTAGTGTGCCAGGGGAGAGTAATAACATGATGTGAAAAGGAGGTAGTGGAAAGCCAGAAGTTATCAAGAAAAATTCCCCAACAAAAAACAGCTCCATACTGTTAAAATTATAGGCATTATTTATTTCAACTTTCATTCCAGTCACTCACTGGGTTGTGATGCTTCCTCATCTTCTTCAGTGTGTGGCTGCACAGCTGTACCTTTAGTAAAAAACAAAAACTTAAATTACCTGAATTTACTGCCAAATAAATGTAAACAAATAAAATGGATAATCATTCAATGTTAAACTATATAAAAAATAAAAACAAATTAATTTACCTATTACTATCTGCCCATTGTTATCCAACTGCAGTTGAACAGCCTCGCCCACAATCTTCTGGATACTGGCTTTAGTTGTGTTATTGCATTTTGTGTTGTAATGGTGCAATATGTTGCGCATCATAAAGATGTGCCCAGATGGTGTGAGGGTATTCATGAAATAATTGTTTTTCCTCATGTTCGCGAACAATTGCTCAGCACACTGGCTGTTGACCCAGCCAGCCAGTTCTGGGACAAGTGCAATCCTCCGAAGGGCATCTCTAGGATCCTTTGTGTTCCGCTCATGAAAAACGTCATACAGGGTGTAGTGGTCAGCTGATCCAGTGATTGGATGGCAGTTTGCATCAGCATTAGTTTTCTTTGTTTTGAGCCATGGCAAACTGACCTTTAGCTTTCCCTCAGCAGCCAACTGTAGATTGTCAGTGGTAGCTTCAGCCAGCCTTCCCTCATGTGGACTAAATGGCAAACTTTCAGGCTCCCTCAAGTTGGCATGCGTTGCTAATCCCCTCGCGAAATCATAAATGGCAATGTTTGGGAAGTGCTTCCAGCTAAGCAAAATATCAGCGTAGTCTCTGGGACTCTCTGCTCTTAAATTGAATTTTATTGAGTAAACTACTCCACAGGGGCACATAACAACTGCCCAACCACCTATGAAAAACACATTGATGTCAAGTTACTGTAATACTTGCTATGTTAACTGTCACACAGATGAATTTTTATGCTACATCATGCATTATTTAGTATGGTCCTTGGTTTATGTCCTGTGACAAATGCTAACCTATACTGTATGCATACTTTTAAACTGCTACAACATCTTGAGCTACAAACTACATTCTCCTGGCAGAAGTACCATTTCATTACTGTATAGTAACCAGAACTGCTCGATTAAAAACATGCATCTTACCTGAAGCTCCCCAGACCTTCTCAAAGATCTTGTCGTAAGAAGACCTGTTCTTCATTGCCTCCCGGAGTCTTAGGACAAGGTCCATCTTTGAGCCTTTTGGGTCCAGGCCACATTGCTTGCACAGTTGTCGAACCATGTCCACCTATTATTAACATGGAAAAAAAATAAATAATAATTATATATATATATATCATAGTGAAAATATTACGCTTATTTAAACAACAATGAATTATCTTTGAGATTACTTTGAGATTAATTAGTGCATCTTGGAGCCTCTCTTCTGTCATTTGGAGATCAGCCATTTCAGCAGCCTGCCTTGGTAATTGAAACTTTTCATGTTCTGTGTTAAAAACATTGTCCCCCTTTCTGGTGTTTGGTCCAATCCAAGGTGCCCAGTAGTTGTAACTTGGTAAAACCACAAAGGGGTTCTTTCGGCTACCTTGACAGTAAAAAAAAAAGAATCCTTCATTACAAGAAAACATGTCTTTGGGAAAAAAGTGTTTTTAGTGGCTGAACTCAATGACAGACAATTTAGTAGATACAGGAGCAGAGATGTCAGTAACTAAGTGCCTTGTGTGAGCCTACAGTAGTACACTTCAGGGACTAAATGTATATTCAGTTGAGAATGTTGTTTGCCTCAGTTAACAGTGCTAACAAGAGGGGAAGTCATTGTATCACAGTATTTTGCAATATGCAACATATGCCTTATATTTCGTACTTTGAGTAAAGAGACACCCACTTGTTAATAAGCCACTGCAAATGATTTCGGAAGTCACCGAGTCCCAAAAATGTTTGGTATTGACAATGCCGTCAAAGTTTGCTGGTGGAGCCACCATTTCACTTACTGTAAATTCAAGTATGGTATTAATAAAGTATTGATATTTTTACATTATCATTAAATTCAGTTTGTTCTGTTACTTACCAGGCATATTAAAAACACCCTTTCTGTGAAGGTCCATTACAACCACGGGTGGATAGTACACAGTAAAATCCCCAGAGTTAAATTAACACTGCTCAGAGAACATTTGGTCCCACTCTACAGAGTGTTAAAGTAACACTGAATCAGTGTTAAAGTTAATGAGATAATTGAGAGATTAATTAAGTGATGATTGGCCATTAGTGATGAAAACCTGATGATAATGAGTAGAATCACTGAAGGAAAGAGAAAAAGAAAAACACAAGAACTACGACTGACTATAAAAAAGACATTAAATCTCTGAAGATCTCAGCAGAGGAGGATTAAACAACTCCACAAACAGCATTACCAGCTTCACACATTACTAACCAGACTGACTTTATTTCTGTCAGACGTCTCTTATTGAGAATTAACAAATGTTTTGTTTGATTTTGTTGTGAAAATTGTTAGTTTTTAATGTGACCATCATGGTGATTAGTGTTTTCTTTAGTTGGGCAGTTTGATGACTTTTTAACATTAGTGTTTCTCTGGCTGCTGTAACTGAGTTTGCTATGGCAAGAAAAGCAAGAGTAAACACAATCAGATGCTGTCGGCTGCTCGATGATGAGAATATGATCATTGTATAATGATTTTATTCATTGATTTTATGACTGAGTATGAGCAATATACTATTCACTTTTTTTATTGTGATTTTAGAAAAGATCCAACACTGTTTTAATCAGAAAAGCTGAATAAGTTTTGCAACCGATTGTACACTAATCGTTTCCAACTCCTGCGAGATGAACTCACACACAGACATCAAGAATCTGCCTATGAATCTCAACAATGGTGACATGCTTCATGCCACAATGCATTCTGGGAGCCATAGATGAGTTTTGCGTGATGCACCCAGAATGCATTGTGGCATGAAGCATGTCACCATTGTTGAGATTCATAGGCAGATTCTTGATCTCTGTGTGTGAGTAAAACTCGCAGGAGTTAGAAGTGCTTATTGTGTGATGTGTTATTAAACCGCAGTACAAATCTTACGTAAATTTTTTTTGAAAATTGTTTAGTTTCTCTGATGATAACATTGCTGGATCTTCTGCCCTAGAGTCACAAGGTTACTTTAATCAATGACTTTCAGGGGATCAGCAAATAAGGCACTATATGATGATAACAACTGTATCATAAACAACAAGCGTCAAGATTTTCTTGCCATTTTCACCGCAACGAACAGTTACAGCAGTCAGAGAAAAACTTATGTTAGCAAGTCAAGGGTCAAGAGCCCAATTAAAGCAAACACTAATCACAATAATGGTAACTTCAAACAACTTTAATTTTCAATAAAACATCAACATCTAAACCTCAATAAGAGCTTCTGTAGTCATCTGATAGAAATAAAGTCTGTCTGGTTAGTAATGTGTGAAGCTGGTAATGCTGTTTGTGGAGTTGTTTAATCCTCCTCTGCTGAGATCTTCAGAGATTGAATGTCTTTTTAATAGTCAGTCGTAGTGCTTGTGTTTTTCTTTTTCTCTTTCCTTCAGTGATTCTACTCATTATCATCAGGTGTTCACCACTAATGGTCAATTATCACTTAATTAATCTCTTAATTATCTCATTAACTTTAACACTGATTCAGTGTTACTTTAACACTCTGTAGAGTGGGACCAAATGTTCTCTGAGCAGTGTTAATTTAACTCTGGGGATTTTACTGTGTATCCACACTTGAAACAAGAATATGAGTAGTTGTGCATAGTCAGGGCTTCAAAGTGCATGTAGCCGTGGAGTATCGTTGCCTTTTTAGGAAAGGTCTTATTTTCTGTTTGCTCAAGAACTTCAATTGCTCGGCTTACAGCGTGGTGAGTCTAAGAAAGTATAAGACATAATAAGGCACACATTCACACAAAAAGAGTACAACATTCATTAAATGTGCTTCTTACCTGAAGTGATGTACGTAGTACAATACATAAATGAAGAGTGATGAGAATATGGTCGTTGAAATTGTGAATTCCATCACTCCATTCCTGGTAACGGTACATCATCCCACAGAGAGGACATGCCCTGTAGTATGTAGAAAAGCCTAAAACAGAAAGGTGAAAGAAAAAGTAGAACAAGGTGTTGTTATTGATATCAATCAAATTATATTTAGCCTGTTCACTGTGCACCTACTACTGTACAACCCTGACTTTGCTATTAACTTGTTTATAAAATTAGCTAAATCACTTTGGCTAAGCTGATATGGATGAAATATTTTGACGTCTCACCATCAACAACACCAGTATACGTCACAAGCTTGGCATGTGCTGTAATGAGCACTGGCTCACTTAGATGCCCCGCACACTCTACGCATGATGTTTCTTTTGGCATCAATTGCCTTGGAATATCTTGCAAAGATTTGGAGCCAGTGATCAAATGCTGGGGAAGTTGGGCAGGTAGACCTTTCTTTTGCAGTAAATACTGTACCATCCTCTGGAGACCTGTATCATCAGGAGGATATGCTGGACCTTCACCTTCACCCATTTGAAGTTGTGTGTCATCATGAATCTCATCTGGATCTGGCCTGGCATCACTCTCTGTAGTCCTAAACAGATGTCGGTCAGTTGTAAAAAGGTGCCATTTAGCAATTGATTTATGGAGGCATGAATGTCTTGCTTTGGCACATGGGCAATGCCAGGAATTCTTTTTAGAATCATATGCTGCTATTAGCCTGCCCAGTCTACTGTGGTGTGAAATCTTTGGCTCATATATAGAAAATGACTTTTTAGAAGGAGGCCCTCCAACAGTCACTGCAACTGAAAGTGGAACACCTGCATCAGTAGCTGCTTTTTGCCGTTTTAAGCAGGTTTGCTTTCTTGCGTCTCCAAATACTTTTGCAGCAACCATTTCTGAAAGCACCTTCTCCTCCAAAATAATGGATGTACTGTCCATTCGTGGGGAGAAGAGCAAAGACTTGAGATGCTTGCATTCATATGGTAGAATTCCACTCCGGACTGCAAATTCAGCAATTGTCTTGCATTCGTCCAGTTCGCAAATTGTGTTTTGACTTGCACCCCATGTTTTTTTTTGAACATGTATAGGAGAGCAAGGCTTATAAAATGATTTGTCAACAGCAAATATGCCATTTTTGGCATCAATGCATTGGCATGACAGGTGCCGTTTAGCTGAAATTTCTTTTTCAATTTTCCTGTGTTTTCTATTAATGTGAACCAGCAAGTTCCTTTTATTTATTTTAATACCACAGTTTTTGCAAGTCACCCTGACTTGCTGCCGAACACATAATTTTACTACTGACGGTTGAGTTGGTGCTGCAGAAGATTGAGGTAAAACTGCTGGGGATTGAGGTGGAGCTTCTGGAGGTGGAGCTTCTGAAGAAGGAATTGGAGCTGCTGAAGATGGAGCTGATGGAGTTGGAGCTGCTGGTGGTGTAGCTTCTGAATGTGGAGGTGGAGCTGCAGAAGACAGAAGAAGTGGAGCTGCTGGAGGTGGCGCTGCTGGAGGGGGCGCTGCTAGAAGTGGCGCTGCTGGAGGTGGCGCTGCTGGAGGTGGCACTGCTAGAAGTGGCGCTGCTGGAGGTGGCACTGCTAGAAGTGGCGCTGCTGGAGGTGGCGCTGCTGGAGGTGGCACTGCTAGAAGTGGCGCTGCTGGAGGTGGCGCTGCTGGAGGTGGCACTGCTAGAAGTGGCGCTGCTGGAGGTGGCACTGCTAGAAGTGGCGCTGCTGGAGGTGGCGCTGCTGGAGGTGGCGCTGATAGAACTGGCGCTGCTAGAAGTGGCGCTGCTGGAGGTGGCACTGCTGGAGGTGGCACTGCTAGAAGTGGCGCTGCTGGAGGTGGCGCTGCTAGAAGTGGCGCTGCTGGAGGTGGCGCTGATAGAACTGGCGCTGCTGGAGGTGGCGCTGCTGGAGGTGGCGCTGCTAGAAGTGGCGCTGCTGGAGGTGGCGCTGATAGAACTGGCGCTGCTGGAGGTGGCGCTGCTGGAGGTGGCGCTGCTAGAAGTGGCGCTGCTGGAGGTGGCGCTGATAGAACTGGCGCTGCTGGAGGTGGCGCTGCTGGAGGTGGCACTGCTAGAAGTGGCGCTGCTGGAGGTGGCGCTGCTAGAAGTGGCGCTGCTGGAGGTGGCACTGCTGGAGGTGGCGCTGATAGAACTGGCGCTGCTGGAGGTGGCGCTGCTAGAAGTGGCGCTGCTGGAGGTGGCACTGCTGGAGGTGGCGCTGATAGAACTGGCGCTGCTGGAGGTGGCGCTGCTGGAGCTGGCGCTGCTGGAGGTGGCACTGCTAGAAGTGGCGCTGCTGGAGGTGGCGCTGCTAGAAGTGGCGCTGCTGGAGGTGGCACTGCTAGAAGTGGCGCTGCTGGAGGTGGCGCTGCTAGAAGTGGCGCTGCTGGAGGTGGCGCTGCTGGAGGTGGCACTGCTAGAAGTGGCGCTGCTGGAGGTGGCGCTGCTGGAGGTGGCACTGCTAGAAGTGGCGCTGCTGGAGGTGGCACTGCTAGAAGTGGCGCTGCTGGAGGTGGCGCTGCTGGAGGTGGCGCTGATAGAACTGGCGCTGCTAGAAGTGGCGCTGCTGGAGGTGGCACTGCTGGAGGTGGCACTGCTAGAAGTGGCGCTGCTGGAGGTGGCGCTGCTAGAAGTGGCGCTGCTGGAGGTGGCGCTGATAGAACTGGCGCTGCTGGAGGTGGCGCTGCTGGAGGTGGCGCTGCTAGAAGTGGCGCTGCTGGAGGTGGCGCTGATAGAACTGGCGCTGCTGGAGGTGGCGCTGCTGGAGGTGGCGCTGCTAGAAGTGGCGCTGCTGGAGGTGGCGCTGATAGAACTGGCGCTGCTGGAGGTGGCGCTGCTGGAGGTGGCACTGCTAGAAGTGGCGCTGCTGGAGGTGGCGCTGCTAGAAGTGGCGCTGCTGGAGGTGGCACTGCTGGAGGTGGCGCTGATAGAACTGGCGCTGCTGGAGGTGGCGCTGCTAGAAGTGGCGCTGCTGGAGGTGGCACTGCTGGAGGTGGCGCTGATAGAACTGGCGCTGCTGGAGGTGGCGCTGCTGGAGCTGGCGCTGCTGGAGGTGGCACTGCTAGAAGTGGCGCTGCTGGAGGTGGCGCTGCTAGAAGTGGCGCTGCTGGAGGTGGCACTGCTAGAAGTGGCGCTGCTGGAGGTGGCGCTGCTAGAAGTGGCGCTGCTGGAGGTGGCGCTGCTGGAGGTGGCGCTGATAGAACTGGCGCTGCTGGAGGTGGCGCTGCTGGAGGTGGCACTGCTAGAAGTGGCGCTGCTAGAAGTGGCGCTGCTGGAGGTGGCACTGCTGGAGGTGGCGCTGATAGAACTGGCGCTGCTGGAGGTGGCGCTGCTAGAAGTGGCGCTGCTGGAGGTGGCACTGCTGGAGGTGGCACTGCTGGAGGTGGCGCTGATAGAACTGGCGCTGCTGGAGGTGGCACTGCTGGAGGTCGCACTGCTAGAAGTGGAGGTGGCGCTGCTGCTGGCTCTGTGGATGGAGGCTTTCTGGATGGTGTATTTTTGCAACTTGCTAAATGTTTAATCAGAGTATCCCTTCTGATTAACATTGTGGTGCAATAACAGCAGTGAAAATGTGCTGCTTGTCTGCAGTCCAGACTGCACTTTATGATGACAAAATCTGAAATGTATAAAAGAAAAAGAATAAAAATGTAAAAGAATACATTTCTACTAATTCAAGCACTAGTTGATCAGTCAAATTACGTTTTACTTTACTTTACTTAGCTGAAACAGATGCCTGCACCCTACATGCCCTGGTCTAAAGAGCATTGCTATAGTTTTACTTGTTTATGAATTGAACAACAATCAAATCTTACTGACAAAAAAAATTAAATTACTATATATAATATATGTATACTATATGTAATTTGCCAATTTGTGGATGGTCTTATACAATAGGATAAGAGAGAGAATGTTTATCAGATTAATCAACCTATAACTCTGGAGGTAGGGAATATTAATCATTTGTTGGGCATTTACATATTGGCAAATTACATCTAGGCTAGTGATTGAAGTAAACTTAGTTTACCCATTTGGAGGCCTATTTTCACATATTTTAAACATACATTTTTTCTGCATCATGCTACATTTTCTGCTAAAATATTACAATAACAGAACATAATAAATATAAATAGTTATATGTATTTATTTGTATTATTATTTACTTAATACGTATATCAAGTATCCTTATGTACAGAAGTATATGAACCTTTGGGATTCAGACTTCCCAAATGTTTCACAATGCACGGAAATGTTAAATTAAATTATGTTTTACTTATGTTTTAAATGACAGGCCAAAATGTGTAAAACAAAAGGGTTCATAACTTTCAAACATGATCTCTCTCTGTCTCTCACACACACACACACACACACACACACACAATATTTGAACTGTATAAGAAACTTACAATAATTCACATACATACCTTCGTGGTGAACTGCACCTCGAACATGATTAACTACATGGTTGTGTACCTCGTTAAAATGGTTATATGCCATTTTACAATAGGCACAGTGATATTTTCTGCAGCACACTGTACATCTCTCAATAGAGATAAGGGGATCATCTCCTTTCTTCAGTATTGTCAGATGCATCTGTGCAGGTTAAACAAACACACCACTTACATCTTTCAGCAAAAATAAATAAATACTTATTCAGACACACACACACACACATATATATATGTGTGTGTGTGTGTACAGACAGACACAATTTGTTCAGTAAACCAGTGTACTTGCACATAATAATATAACAACAAAGCCCAAATTAGCCTAAATTCAGTTGCTATTAATTTTTAGATATAATAATCAACACTCAAATAACATGGTATGCAAATATGTAAACTTCACATAAGGTAGTTTTTGCATTAACTTCTAAATCTAATTATAAAATTGTTATCTATTTCATTTTTTAAATATAATAATTTATGCAGTGGCTGAAATCGTTTTCAGATTTATGACAGATTTATTTAAACAAAAATTTAATAATAAAGACATCACTAATAGGTTTAGTAGAATATATTGAATATATAGGCTAATATAGTGCATATATTTAGTGTTAGTTAGTTAATTTCTCTAGTGAACTAACCAGCTATTGACACAGAATGAGGTAAGTTAATTTAGGCTAACTTACATGCCATTGTTTACAGTCTGTTTTATTGATGTCTTTCCACCGTTGAAACACTGATTGAGTGATTACACGACATATGATAGGTTTTAGTAAGTTGTAACGTATACTCATCAAACCAAGATTTTAATTCATGTTTATTCTTTAGGAAGAGATGATCGCTTTCACTCGCGCGCCACCGCTTGAACTGAAGCACCTAAACAGTGATCAGTCACGCCACATTAAAGAACATTAAAACGGCATTAATCGTAATAAAATTGACTGAATTATTAGATTGTGTGGGAACTCGGAGTGAAGTAACGTTATGTTCCGCGCTTAAAACACACCTAAGTTTATGTTACCTGTTGTTTAAGGTTGCATAGAACCCATAATACACACACACTACCAGGTGAATCGATCTGTTATATGCTAATAGATAGTGTTAACATTAGCTGAGACAACTTCAAAGGCTTCCATAAACCACAAATTTAAAGTACAGTGTTTACGTACTGTCATTTCGTCGAAAATGTATTTGACCAATGTTAATGTCTGTGACCAATGTTACCCTCCACTCGATCGATCTCCTGACTGACTGAGCTCTAGTCTGTACCTGGTCTGTACGTACGTGCCCTCTTGGCTCCTCCTCGCTGGAGCGTGCCGTTAGCTCCTCCTTGCTGGAGCGCTCAAACGGGGAGGAGCTAGGCTTAAGCTCCACCCATTTGCTCTGCAGCGAGCAGCCTCTCGTTTGCTGTAGTTCTTAGAAACTGATTTCTTTAAAAGCAAATATCTCCCTTTGCTTTAAACTTTGAACGTTGTAACTTTGCAGATGTTGTTTATGCTCAAGCAGCAACATTACACGCTAGCTAAAGTTAGAATAGTGAAATCGTGGTTTACCATCCCTTTAATGTATTAGACTAATAACAAACATGAACTAACCATGATCAATACATTTGTTTATTAATCTTTGTTAATCTTAGTTAATAAAAATACAGCTGTTCATGTTTTGTATATGTTACTTCACAGTGCACATTAACTATGTAAACAAATAGAGAGCAATTTGAGCGCAAGACGCTCGTGTTGTTTTAAAGACAGTGAATGC
Source organism: Gobio gobio (assembly GCF_949357685.1). Taxonomy (NCBI): domain Eukaryota; kingdom Metazoa; phylum Chordata; class Actinopteri; order Cypriniformes; family Gobionidae; genus Gobio; species Gobio gobio. Next base: position 50,600,889 of record NC_137106.1, read on the forward strand.
GCACTCGCGGGGCTCTCTCGCGCGCTCTCTCTCGCGCGCTCTGTCTCTCTCTCGCGCGCGCGCTCTCTCTCTCTCATGCGCGGTAATGTGGGTTTGGAATGGAATGATTCGTAACATTTTTATAATTGTAACGAGTAACGATGCTGCACACAAAAAAAATATCGGAGTAAAAGTATTAAACTCATCGAAAATATGTACTGAAGTAAAAGTGGAAGTAGGAGAAAAAAATAATACTCTAGTAAAGTACAGATACTGCCTTTTAGTACTTAAGTACAGTAGTGAAGTAGTTCTACTTCGTTACTATACATCTCTGTGCAACATTGATTTTTTAAAGGAAATGGGGCTGAAATAAATGAGCACTTACTGCACATTTCAATATGCAGAATGTTGTTTTCCCGTTACATTATCACATGAGCAAAACATACATGTTGTACCATGTCACCATACTGTATGTTACTATTATGGTGGGATGGACGTTGATTCATAGTGGCCAAAATGTCCCCCCCAAAGTCAAAGTCGTTCCTACGCCCCTGATTACCTCATAAGCGAATAAGAGGCTGTATTCACTTATTTCCGCTCATTTCCATGTGGAATAAAATTACATCCTTTATTTTGAGATAAAATACAAGACAGAAAAACATTTTAACTATAATGTGGGCCTAATTTTAAACAGATTTAAAGAATTAAATAATAATTTGGATACTATTTTCCTATTATTAAATTAAATAAAATATGCATTTATTCTTAAGACATTTGGAAAAACTTTTATTACATTGAAGTGGAAAATAAAATGGGTGTTGTGGAAAAAGATGGGGAGAAATATGGCCAAAAAAAAAAAATTCACAGGAAAAAACACCACGAACCTTAAGAGACATCTCAATGTTTTTATTTATTTTATTTAAATGTATGTGTGTGTGTACTTCTAACATGTTTAGTTGGTAAAATAAATATGTTGTAACTTCAAATCAGAGCGTCTTCCGTGTCTGGAATGGATGTATTCTTGAGTCTATAAGGTGACAATAATATAATAAGATAACATTGTTTGAAATGGGTTTGGCTAAAAGAAGATTTTGGTTTTGTCTATAATATGTACTTATACTATATTGACTGGGTTAAATAGAATTGCATTACTAAAAAGAGACTAAAATACAATTTTCATTGACTAAAACTTGACTAAAATGTCATCAGTTATCGTCGACTAAAACTAGACGAAAATAGTCATAGATAATTCTGACTAAAATAAGACTAAAATGCTCAGACATTTAGTCGACTAAAACTTGGCTAGACTAAAAAGAGTATGACTATGACTAAAACTAATAAAAACTAAAATGACAGCTTGACACAAAGACTAGACTAAAACTAAAATTAAAACAGGCCGCCAAAAACAACACTACCTGTATCAAGTTAGTTGGAACTGAAAACAGTTTTTGAGAAAGAGGTTGAATTTATTTGATCAAGTTCCTACAACTGTGAATCAAGTTGGCTCAACATGGAATACATAATTGATACAACTTGCGATTTGTTGACTCAACTTTCTGTAGCAAGTAATGTGGACTGGAAAACATTACTTAAGAGAACTAAAAAAGATGCTGGTTCAACATATTTTATCAAGTTAGGGCAACTTTTTTTTTTCCCTCATGCTCTATTGCCAAGTTACTTGAGTTTACAGAAATTGCTAGGTTTAAAAAATGTAAGTGTAGCACAGGTGATTTTAGCTACATAGTTACAAGAGATTCTATACATGGATTTCTCGGCGACGTCATCACTGCTTGCGCACGCACCCGAGAGGCAGAAAGAAGAAACCTCTCGTGTTGTAGGTTAGTAGCGGCGTGTCTGCAAGTCAAAATGCCAAGGAGTTGCTGCGTGGTTAATTGTACCAACAGAGCCAGTGCTGGGTGCCTGATGTTTAACATACCTAGGGGGAAGCATGCGTTTGCCAAAAAATTATTTTTGTTATTGCAGGTACATTTTGATAGGTAGACGTACCCTGCCATGCATTTGCAGTTAGCTGTGAGGATGTACCCTAGGGCCTTGTGGACATACACCCAGGCATCATAAGGCTTGGCTTTAATCCCTTGCCTTTGACTAGGGAGCACACCTGACCTAAACACGCAAAAATCCGGTGCAGCATCAAAGTATTTAACAAGCTGCACATGACCGCACGTAGTTGTATGCATCGAGGGATTTGTACGCTCTGTTTCTCTAGTATACACACTTGGTGTCTGAATTAGATAATTGTATATATCAGGCCATTCAATTGCTGGCCATTTTTTGTCATCCACAATCCACAGATCGTCATGTATAGCGTCCCAGATAGCAATGAGTCGGCGGACCACCGGCGGTGATCCGGCGGCTGTAGAAGCGTCAGAATTGCGTAATCGCAAACACGTTTGACGGCGCACCGCTGGCGGCAGCCACTTTTTAAAAGCGGCAGCCGGCTTCCTACCGCCTTCGTTCCGCCGCCGGCCCGCAGGCAAACCGCCGTTCCGCCGCCTTTATACCAGAAGGCGGCCCGGCGGAGGCAAACGCTTTTTCCGAGCGATCTGCCTCCGCTTATTGTGTAATAAATAATATTTATTTATTTATTTATTATTCATATATTTGTAACATGCAGTTTATGATGGATAATAATTGAACAAACCAGATAAATTCCCATTTGGCATTTTTATTCCACATTTCAAAGTACAGTAACTGTCAATGATACAAGATAATATAAATGAAATACAAATAACAGACAATAAATAAGCTTAAATAGGCCTATAAATAACAAAAAAAAAAAAACATTTTTACTAAAGAACCTGCATGTTTCCAATTAAATTTTGGTTAAAAAAAAAAAACAGCCTTACAAGCAAATTATAACACTTACAATATGTGTTAATAACAAAGAGGTCAGCTCTGGGATGAAAAGAATTACCATTAAACATATCAAATAATGAGGATATTTGGTACCAAAGAATGTGCAGGATACCAAATAAATCGAGGTATAACATCACATTTAACAAGCCATTTCTAACAATAGGATAAATGGTAATAATTTAGAGTAAAGCTCTGGAGAAGAATAGAACAGTAGTAGAACAGACCATTATAACAAGCCTGACTATGGGTTCTCTGGTTTTCCCCGACCTCCAGAATGAGGCAGCGCAAATTGGCTTATCTTCAGTGATTTCTTGTGCGCCTATATAAAGGACAAACAACCTCGCCATCCCATATCCATCCAAGGAGCTGCCTTCAAGGCAGGGTCACAGGGAATAAAAAAAAAAGTAATTTCCACAGTGAACAGTGTGGTTTGGGTGAGTGTAGCCTGAAACTTCTGGCTTCTTTAGGGGTCTTGATGTTACTGACTGCAGGATAAAGAAAGGCTTCCAGGTGTCAGTAGTCAGCCTAGGTGTAAGAGGTCGGCTGTGGGTCCCTCTCAGCTGTGCGGCGTCTTTTTCCGCCTTCACGATCAGATGTTCCTTTCAGGTAACGCATAACGTTAACCTGGACCGCCTCATCAGTGGCATCCTGGGTTGCCGGGTTCTTCTGGATGGCTCCTGTAGAAAAAACAGATCTGTCATTCCATTTGAATGGCATAAGGCCACACACATCTACTTAAATATATAACAAATTTATATATATATATATATTACTTTGAACAATGGTCTTCAGGAACATGTCTCTAAAACATGCTTTATCCCCTACACCCGTCCAGGTTGTATTAATGGAAAGGTGATTAGAGAAGATACTCTGAAGCATTCGCCACACGGTTGTTTTTAGGTCCCTCCCACATTTGATTGCCAAAAACCGAAGCTGAAAATACAAAAAAGTGTTACAAATTACAGATCTCTGAAGATTCAGACTGTAGAATATGCAGTGTACAATCTTAAATTTTACTTTTTAGATTACCCTACAGCATTATAAACAAAATCAGCACACTTACTGGAGCTCTTTATCCTGCCTCAAACTGTTGTCAAGCAACGCCAAATGGGTTGTGGAGGGGGAGTAACAGACCCCCTGGCAGGGAGAACTCTCCAAAAGACACATTGGCACTGAAATGTTGCCGCATAGTGTCCATTTTGTTGTCCATGCTACGCACAACATCGCCAAACTCTCCAAGACGTCGCAGCATTAGGGTCTGATCTGCACCTACAGGGGTTCACAGAATAAAAGAAAGCAGTCAGTCCTGGTCCCTCAACTACTAAACTATGACATTTACAACTAGGTCCACTACATGTACAGGTGGCCCCAGTGGGAATTAAACCAACAACCACAGGTGTTGTTTGCAAGTTGTACCTGATTGCCCAGTACGAGCAAACGTCATCAACATTGTTTCACTTGCTTCACCTGCTTCACCTGCTCTTGCAGTGAGCCACTGCCATCCGAAGCTACAAAATGAAAGGCATTTGGTAATTTTGGACCTACATCACAGTCAAAGAAGTAAAATTTAAGAAAGAGTGCATGTTCTCACCTGCTCGTGCATTGCTTTCCCTCAGGGCTTGGTTCTCATTCTGGAAATCTACATAAAAAAAAAAAAATAATAATAATATATATATATATAAAACAACAACTAAAAGGCACAATTTTCCATACTGTTTAAGTTTCCAACAGCTGCAATTTCCTGTTTGTCCATCTCAACTCCTTTCAATATTCTTCTCCTTATAGCCCAGTAACTAGACATTGTGACTAACAATTTATTTACCTTGAAAGCCAAAACGATTGTCCAACAGTAGGTCTCTTGGATGAAGATAACCGATTGTGCTCTGGTCAAGGTATCTGCAAGAAAATGTGAACAAAACCGCATTGTTAACGTTATATACAGTAGCTATGCTGTGGGGGGGAAACTGGTCAGCCAAATGTGGAACAGTAAAATGTATTCATTCAGTGTAGTGATTCAAGTAAACTGCATTGTCCTCAAACATAAAAAGTACAGCAGTTCAGAGAAATAACTCCTAAATCACCTTAAATGCTAGAAGAACAGTAGCAACACAGCACATGTTAGCTAACACTTGCTAAAACTGACCTAGCAGCATGCTTGTTCGGACTAACAAAATAATTTAAATAACCTATATACATCATTCTGTTTTGTTAGAAAACACCAAAAGTTAAACTTAAGTCTTTCTAGATGTAAAGCTTTGGCTAATTTACCTACAGTAGCTAGATACATTTTAACATGTAGAACATGCTTGAACTCAGTGTGTAAAAAAGGCGAAACAGCACGTGTTAGCTAACACTAGACTAGCAGCGTGCGTGTCGGCACAAACAAATTAAAACAACCTACCGGTATATACATCAAAAATGAACATAATATTGTGTTACACAAAAAGGAAACATGTACTTACTTAAACGCTCGTAGTCGAGGATATTTCTTCTTCTTTTGATTTTATGGCGGGTTGCGAACCAACTTTTAAGGTGCATACCGCCACCTACTGTGATGGAGTGTGAAGAGAATGAAACTAACTACTTCTATATCCTATTAAATAACCCGCTGTTCTTAATATATCTCATAATTGCATTTATTTTTTTACCTGAATTAGGTCCATCATATAATAATTTAGTTATATTGAATTCCTGGCAACCTACTGCTTTTAATTCTTCCTTTAAGATCTTCCTTTCTTCATTATAAGCTTTACATTTCTCCAATACATGCTCTACTGTCTCCTCCATTGAACATACCTCACATAAACCAGTATTATGTTTCCCTATAATGTGTAAAGTATAATTTAAATTTGAATGTCCTGTTCTCAAATGTGTAAATATAACTTGTTCTCTTCTACTTAAATTATGATTTATATTACTTCTCTTTATTGTTTTTTGTATCCTGTAATATTGCCTACCTGTATGACCCGAGTCCCAAACTGTCTGCCATTTCTTATTGCATGTTTTTAAAATAAAATGTTTTCCTTCTGATCTACTAAGCATAATGTTTATATTTGGTTCTTTCCTTTTTAATGATTCTTTAGCTATTTTGTCTGCTTCCTCATTCCCTTGTATTCCCACATGTGCTGGAACCCACATAAATTTAATTATTATTCCCACCTGTTCTAAACTAAATAGCCTGATCAATATTTCAGTTAAAATGTCGATTCTATTCGTTTCCATTGATTGTAAACTCCCAAGAACTGACATTGAGTCAGTGCATATAATTACTTTATCAGGTCTAACTTCATAAACCCACTCTAATGCCATTAGAATAGCCGTCATCTCAGCTGTATATACTGATGTTCCATCTGTTAACCTTCCAGCCTTCCTAACCTTAAATTCTGGCACGTAAAATGCAATCCCTGTCCTTCCAGACTCAATGCTCTTCGACCCATCTGTATATATTTGTAAAAATGAGAAATATGTATTATTTATATACTCCCTAACATATTGATTTATATTAACAACTTCATCCATTTTACTTCTATTTTCATGTAATTTTATATCAATTTCAGGTTGAGACAACATCCAAGGAGGAATTGGGGAAATTACTATTATTGGAGCAAATGATTTTAAGTCTAGACCATCTTCATTAACCCACTTCTTTATTTTCCATGCAAAACCTTTACCTGTTTTATTAAAAATTTCCCAACTTTCGTTCAAGACCTCCTTTACAGGATGGTTATCTCTTTGTCCCTGTAAATTTATCCAGTATGCCATAGCCAACTTTTGTCTTCTTATAAATAATGGCATTTCTGATGCTTCTATTTGTAATGCTGCTATTGGAGTGGATTTAACTGCTCCTAAAATGATTCTTAGTGCCTTAGCTTGCATGACATCTAATTTCTTTAGCAAAGTTGATGATGCTGACTCGTAAACTATGCACCCATAGTCTAATGTTGACCGCATAAGACCAGTATAAATTCCCTTTAATGACTGTTTATCAGCACCCCAATCTTGACCTGCTACTGCTCTCATTAAGTTTAAAACTTTACCACATTTCTTTAAAATAAAATCAATATGTTCCTTCCAGGTTAACTTGTTATCAAACCACAATCCTAGATATTTAAACTTTGACACTTTCTCTAACGATGACCCATATAATGTTAGCATTTTATTTTCCTTACTCTTCTTTTTTGTAAATATCTGATAACATGTTTTAGATATTGAGAATCTAAAACCCCATTCTAGTGACCATTTTCCAACTACTTCTATAGCATCTTGGATTTTATCCATAATAAAAGATATATTCCTTCCCCTTTTCCACATTATCCCATCATCCGCATATAAACCAGTATTAATTCCCAACGCCACTTTACCAAAAATATCATTAATCATAATATTAAAAAGTATAGGACTAATCACACTTCCCTGAGGTGTGCCATTTTCCACACTTAGAGTTTGAGATACCTCACTACCAACTTGAACTTGAATTGTCCTATCAAATAAAAAACTTAAAACCCAATTAAACATTCTACCTTCTATTCCAATACCCTTCATTTTAATAAGTAATCCTTCTTTCCATAACATGTCATAAGCTTTTTCCATATCAAAGTAAACTGCTACTAATCCCTCTTTGACTGCTAAAGCTTTTTTAACCTCCGTTTCCAGCTTTGCTAAAGCGTCTAAAGTTGATCGCCCTTTTCTAAAACCATATTGATTAGGTGCTAATGCTCCCTTACTCTCAAGTACATAATTTAATCTATTTACAATTATTTTTTCCATCAGTTTACATAAATTTGACGTAAGTGCAATTGGCCTGTAATTCCCTGCTAGTGATGCATCTTTTCCCGGTTTAGCTATTGGAATTACTATTGCATGTTTCCATGACTTTGGAATTCGACCTTCCTTCCAAATTTTATTATACAAGTCCAAAATTATTTTTTAGAATACTATCATTTGCATACTTGAGCATAATATAACATATTCCATCTTGTCCAGGTGCAGTTCGTTTTGTCCTGTTTAATACTCTTTTAAGTTCCCATATCTCAAAATCAGCATCTAATGCTTCTTTTCCATCCGGTCTTTTAATATATACATCTTGATGTAAACTTAAAATTTCCTGTCTTTTCCTTCTATAACTCTCATCGAGATTTTCTGTACTATGCGCTTTTTGAAATGTTTTCACTAATAATTCTGCCTTATCCTTTTCTGTAATGGCTGTCCTTCCTTCTCCTGATATTACTGGCATATTCCTAGTTTTATATATTCCCATCATTTTCTTTAGCATACTCCATACCTCTCCTAATTCCGTTTCCTTCCCTATGGTATCACAATAATCTCTCCAGTATTTCTTTTTTTCCTGTTTAATTGTCCGTCTAGCCTTTGCTCTCTCCCTTTGATATTCTATAACTGCTTCTGATGTCAATGTTCTTTTCAATGTTTTAAATGCTTTATTCCTGCTTTTAATTGACTTACTACATTCATCGTTCCACCATGGAACAGCTTTCTTCCTCCTATTTCCTTCTACTTTTGGTATGCTTTCTTCTGCTGCTTTGATCAAACATAAGCTTACTTTCTCTGCATATTTATCAATATCATCCTCTGTACTATACCTTTTTAATTCTAATTCGCATATTTTATTATATTTCTCCCAATCAGCTTTCTCAAATTTCCACCTATATTGTTTTATCGTCAAATTTCTTTCCATTTCTAATCCTATTGAACAAAGTATTGGAAAATGGTCACTTCCAACTGATGAATCCTCTAGCACCTCCCACTGACATTTCACTGCTATTGATGCTGACACTATTGTTAAATCTACACATGATTTTATTTGTCTCCTGATATCAAACCTTGTCCCCCTACCATCATTTAAGCATACCAAAGAATTATCCTCCATATATTCTTCCACCACTGTGCCATTATTATCTGATTTTGGACTTCCCCATACCATACTGTGAGCATTAAAGTCCCCACACCATATTACTATACCTTCTTCTTTACTCCAAATATTATTTAACTCCACTAACGATATTTGTTCACATGGGTTATAATAATTTATTACTGTTATTTTCCCTATATTTGTCCACACTTCCACCTTAATGCACTCATATTGTGTTTCTACCTTTACTTCCCTATAAGCCACCCCACTCTTTATAAACATTGCACACCCTCCACCTGTTGCTCTTGATCTATCTTTTCTAATGGATAAATATCCTGGAATGACAAAGTCTAAATGCGGTTTAAGCCAAGTCTCTTGGATGCATATTAAATCAGGAAGGTCTAATATATCATGTACAACCTTCTTAAACTCTTGACCATTCGCAGTCAGACTTCTAGCATTCCATTGAACTATCCTGCATGTCATTTTATTATTTTACCCTTGCTCTGGTTTGGGCCTTCCTGGGAGCTTGCTTTATTCTCAGATTGTTCCAATAATATCTGGATTTCCTCAACTGTTACCTCATTTATACCCAGCTGACGAGCTGCTGCTTCAGTTTCTCTGTTCTTTTGTTTGTTTGTGCTGTACAGTTGATAACTTCAGCAATAAATGCAATGAAGCTTACTTTGCTAACCATTAGCATACTTGCATCTATATTTGGCTTGTCTCTCTTGATTCCCCTGTCTGATGTTTCAATTGCACTCGACCTACCCTGAATCATCTTAATTCCTTGTTCATTTTGAACCGTCTTTACTGCCTGAGCATATGAAACATTATGCTCTACCCTGTACTTATTTGCTTCCACAGCTAGTTTTTGTGCATTACATCCTAGATAAGCTGCACTATGAGGACCTCCACAGTTGCAACACTTAGGTTCAACTAGATCCCCACATTCCCCATATCCGTGCTCACCTCCACATTTACAACAACGCTTCTTTCCCTTGCATACTTCCGCCACATGTCCTAACCTTTGGCAATTGAAACATCTCAATGCAGGTTTTATAAAAGGTCTAACTGGATAGCACACATATCCCATTTTAACATTTGCTGGTAACAGTTTCCCTTTCATTAATATCATGACGGTTGTACTTAATTCTTTTTTCCCATTTCTGTTTGCTGTCAGTCTTTTCACATCTATTACATTTTCACTTATTAACTGGCTCCTTAAAATGTCATCTGATAAAGACAATGGGACACCAGTTATTACCCCTTTCACGCCATTCACCTCGCCAGGTACATGACATTTAACTCCTGTTCCTCCAAACTCCTTCATTTTAACCAACAACTCTTGTTGCTTTTTGTTACAACAGATTACAATCACTCGATTGTTAGTTAGGTATCTGGCTGATTTTATTTCACCAACAGATTTTTTCAGTAGTTTCGTCAATCGCATAGGGTTACTCATTTCGCCCATTGTTTCAAACATCAAGATAACTTTGTACTCATCCTCCTTCCTCATCGTTTTAATTCTTCCTTCTCCTCCTCCAGCAAACTCCTCAGAGTCTGAACCTCTGTCCTTGCGCTTCTGCGACATCTGATCAACTTGAGTCCATTCATCAAGATTCATTTCATTTGCTTCATCTTCTTCCTCTAAGCTAACATTACCCCTATCATTCTCTTCATTCACAACACAGCCGTCGCTTAACCTGCCATGCCGTTTTTCCTTCGCACCCGCTGGGTTGCCAGACAAGGAATACGCCATCTCCCGTTTCGGGCCGTCGAAAATCCACAAGCTTTCCACTCCCGAACCCACTGCTCGTCGAGGATATTTTCTGATCTCCTCTCTTCAAATACTAAAACCGTGTGATGAGTTGCCGGCCGCTGTTGGTAAATCCGTTTCATGTTTTTCCGGTTTGTCTTCCGTCTTTTTTAGGTATACTGCCCCTCTCGGCCGGCGGAGGTACTTCTCTGTTTGGTTTGGTTTTATTTTTATTTAAATTAGTACATTTATAGACAAGTACAATACAAAAAGTACAATGAGAGAAAAATAAAAATAATAAAGCATTGTGGTACAGTTCCGAATATGTAGAACAAAGAATAACAACAAATGTAACAATGTATATAAAATAAATAATAAAAATAAGAATTCTGAGATAGAAAATACTTTATAATATTAAGGCAGTCACATGAAATTGAAAAGCTTTCAGGTTTCTGTTTTTGTAAGCTTTTTGTTTTGCGACCTCATGTTTGAAAGGGTTTCAAAGTATATTGTAAAAATCAGCTTTATAAAAGGTAATATTAGAGGGCTTCTTTTGAGTTATTCTTGTCTTATGAATGTAGAATTTTTCCTAAATAATTAATAATATATTTTTGTTTTTCAGAAAAATATGGGTTTTGAAAACAAAGTAAAATGTCATGAAGTTCTAAGTTCTAATTTTTTGTCATGTCTATTTTAAAGTCCGTCCAAAAAGAAATAGAAAAAGGGCAATACAAAAATAAAAGTGTTCAATATCCTAAAATGAACTTTCAAACTTTCTTAACCCTCCTATTATGCTAAAAAAAAAAAAAAAATAAGTATTACATCCATTATGGGTCAAATTGACCAACACTGTTTAAACACACTCAACATGCAAATAATCAAGTGAAAATTTAAATGTAATTTCCTAAACCTAACCTTATCATGGAATCAAGAGTCAAGAATCTGTTATAAACCCTAATGGCTTTGGAGCAAAAAAAACTAATATCTGATATAATTCACATATAGGCTAGGCTATTATGATTTTATAATCGCTTCAAATGTGAGAACTAGTTAAAATGCTGTCAGTTCCACTCTATTTCCCAACAAGCCAAACATAGCCAACGTGGCTGGTCGAATTTGAGAGTAGAAATCCTTGTATATCAAAGCGGCTTGCCGCCAGCCGGCCGCGGTCCATTAGGCGGAGGCAACCGCCAGAGAAAATGAAGCCGGCGGCCCGCCGGCTAGTCGGCCGCGGCATCTCGCAAGAAATGGGAGTGACGTATTCGGCGGCAAACGTTTCATCACCGCCAGCGGGACGCACCTATAGCCGACAGCTTAGGGCCGGCGGCAAAAAGAAGCTGTGCCGATATTTTTTGCTATCTGGGGTAAGGATCTGGCAAGATCTCACCATTGCTGAGAGTACGTTTTTTTTATATAATCGGCACGGTCGGAGGTACTAAGGCTTCCCACGTAATCCATTGTCAAATATTTTATTTACAGTTTAGTATTTTGTGTATATATGTGCAGTCATGAAATGTGGCAGGTCGTAAAGTAACGTAAACAAGCTTAACGTAAATAAAAACAAATTCGCGCTGTATGCGGCTACATTACTAGCCTAACATGATAATTCATACATGTATCACAGCAACACTGCAAAATTAAAGACAGACAAAGAGATCCAACTAAAATCACGTTTTATTGAGTCAGCAGTTATATACAAACAATAAGGAAAGCTTCAATACTAAAGGTTGTTGCAGTAGCGGACCAGGGGCCCGTTCTTCGTACCTCGCTTAATACATCTGAGATGATTTGACAGATCCCAGATCTTTTAATCGTGATAACTGATGTCTGGATAATTTGGTTCTTCAAACGAATTTGCGGATTGGATTTAAATATCTGGATTGAATGATCTAAGATCACTGTGCGTTCTTGTTTTCCCTGAAGAGGGCAGATGCATCGATACTAGAAACCATGATCAGCAATGCAGCGATTGGCTGGCGTCAAGACAGCAACGTAATGACATCATATAATTAAAAAAGCCACCTGGCAAAAAACTTGGCAAATTACACACAAAAAACCCACGAATATCTGGAGCTGTATAAGGAAATGGCTAAACGACCAAACCAACATAAAAGTTATAATAGATCAATGATAAATGTTTTTTTTGTTACATGATTACCAATTATTCACGATTTTATACATTTGTACACCCTTTACATTTTTATTTCAATGTTGTAATTCAATTTTTAATTGTAATAATTCATCAATTTGAAGCAGATTTGTAACGTGACAGTATTAACGTTTTTAAGGGTCAAGATCAAATTCTCTGCATCTCCTGCGCTGCATCAAGCCATCCCATAATATCCGTCATCACTTAAATTAATGCACGGCTCAGATGAACTGTACAACATGTGTGCAAACCTCCAATAAAATTATAAAGTAATTATTCCATCACAAATAAATCGCTCAATCAAGTGGCTGTATCTATAGTATTATACACAACATTATAATATTATATTCATTCTCATATACATATACAATTTAAAAATTTGTATATTATTATTATTTAAAATGATTAGTATTGCCCCTGGTTCAGTAAAGAACTCTTGTAATAAAGTAGCAGTGGCTGGGACAGATTTTAAGTATCACCTCAAGATGCAATCTAATCCTGTTTACATGAAATAAGCCTGCTCGCGAGCAGGTTTAAGCTAACGGACCTGTTGCTATGACAGCAAGTCCAGGATGAGCGTCGAAGAACCAAACAATCCAAGATCATGCCAAATCATCAACAATCAAATCCGGCTAACTGAGTTAGCGAGGTACGAAGAACGGGCCCCAGCTCAGCGATCTGTCTTTCTGCCTCCAGGATGCGCACGCACCCTGTAATGTTTGTAAACAGGAAACCCGTGTATATACACACAGTAGTTCTTTAATTCATTTATGTTGATTTTATTTAAATGTATAATTTATTTGGTTGCTAAACAAGAAGAAAAGTATTTCTGAAAAGAAAGAAACAAAAAGAAATTGTTTTTGTATGTGTTTAATTTATTTTTGAGGTTTTTCATTTGGTTTCGTCAGGTTATGTGAAAATAGAGTACTGCCCCTTTAAGCCTGCTCTTCTAGAACGTGCTCGCGCCTCGCGTGCAGCGCGAGAGCTGAATCCTCCATTTTGAGCAGATCGTTACAGCAGAGCTCCTGTGGGTAAATGTGTCTGATCATCGTTGTTTTGAGACCAAATATCTGATATAAGACAACCATAGACACGGATTTGTCTAGTGTTAATGTTTTTTTGTATGTTTATGTTTGAAGTGAGAGAAACGATGGTTTAATATCAATTGGTAAATGAGTTGCAGGGAATTGTGTGACGAAGTTCTATGAAGTAACTTACGTTAGCCTATTCACTTTATGTGAAGTTTTGAGTTTATTATTAATGTGTTTGTATGATTTAATATGAGTTTTATCTAAACGTACTTTATGTGAATATGTAACGTATGTAATTTGATTTGAGTTATTGCCAGGGACGTCACTAGGATTGGAAGACAGGGCAGGGTATTTGTAATTTGCGTTTGCAAAATCTTTGCACTCTCACATCTAGAGCTACACTAATGTCAACAACCAGTCAAGAAACCAAGATGTTAACAAGTAAAACGTGACAGACATATCCTCTTCTTCCATTTCTACTCTGTTAAAGAAAAGTTACTATAATGTTAGCTTTTAGACACATCAAAGCTGCATGGGGGAATTTACTTAGGCCAGACTTTGCTCCTGATGAGTTACTATAAGCAATGACTTAAATGCTATCTGTCCGCTCATGTAAATGTATGATAAAGTAATAGCATACTATATCTAATTCCTCTCTATAAATTGTCCACAGAAGGCTATTTAATTACACAGAACCGCATGTATTCAACCCATTTTTGAGCTAAAATACGAATATACAGCTAAACCTATCGGCTACAAATACCACAGCTGTACAATTTTCACACCCTATACTAAATGTACCCTATACAATAGCCTACTCATCTGACACACACACACACACACACACACACACACACACACACACACACACACACACACACACACACACACACACACACACACACACACACACACACACACACTCATCTGGACTGAAGCAGCAAACATTCAGTGTAAGAGTAAATTACATAACATTATTTCATATTTAAATCACAGCTTAAAGTGTTATGTGTTATGCGCGCGTGTATGTGAGAGATGCAGGGAAAGGAAATGCAGCTGAACGTTATTTGCTCTATGTAAGACATTGATAAAGACGAAAACTAAGGACATTTAATCTATAATTTAATTTTAGTTAGTTTTGCCGAACACATATTACAGATTTGGTTAGTTATCGTTTTTTTTTGTAATGCCTCGTTTTTATTTTTATTTCAGTTAACGACAACCCACCTAGTTTTTGTTTTTTTCCTTCATTTTCGTTAACGATTAGGCCTATAACCTTGGTAACGACGAGACGAGATGAATCCTCCATTACTTGCAGTAGCGCTCCGGTCTGCAACGCTCTGAAAGCTGCCACAGTTCACACCAATGCAACGAGACGCGGTGCATCATCTTGATAGCACAACGACTCTTTGTACTTCTGTCCTACTTCCGAGTTTTCGGATATTTTTTTGTAGCTGGATATATATAATTTGTTGCGTCTAAATATGAATGAGGATACGGTTTTTGATAAATCAAATTGTTATTGTTGTTCTTATTATTATTTAGGGGGGCTTAGGAACATTTTGGGGTAGCTTCAGCCCCCCTAAAATAGGCCTAACGACGTCCCTGGTTATTGCCGTAATGAGATAATAATGCAGCTTACCGCCGATTTAAGATTGTTATTTCCCTCTGAAATGATTTTGATATAATTTTGACCTAAAATACAGGTCAGGTTTTTATTCCTGTGGACAAATATCTGGATATTCACTTTGATGGCGAGCCCCCATGGATCTGAACACTAGGGATGAAACGGTATGGAAATTTCACATCACGATTATAGTGACCCAAATTATCACGGTTATCAATATTATCACGGTTTTGTTCAAATGAGATGAAAGTGTTCAAAAAGAACAGATGCACACACTTAAAACATTTCAACAAGTTTTATATTTGAAAATCAACAAACAACAAATAAATCAAGCAGCTCTATGCACTTTTTTAAGATAGAATCTATTCTTTTGGATTTCCTTCCTTATAATGGTCGTTAATAGCAACGCATACATAATAATTGGTGTAAATATAATATCTAATATTATCTCTGTAAATGTATTCTCAAGCAATATTCTCATCAGTGTTCTATCACAGGGTTCCCACTCGTCCTGGAAAACCTGGAAAATTGATCACAAATTTTCCAGTCCTGGAAAACACATGGAAAATTAGAGAAAATGAAAAATGTCCTGGAAAATCTTGTTGTTGTCTGGGAAAATTCTTTAAAAAAAGTGTGTTGTAAAAAAAGAATTTAAGATACACAGAGTACTTACCAACACGATCATCATTTCTGAGAGAAATAGTAAAGGTGAATGCATATACAACAAGTGCTCCGTTAGGATTAGAACAAATTCAACCCAAGCGCTCTTTGGTGACGTGGATGATTACGTTACTGTTTATCATCTGTCCATCATCGTCTAAAGCCCGCCCTGACAATTTCATTGGTCCGAACAGCTTCTGTACGGGCATAATTACTTCTCTATTGAGCAAGTCCAGACCGAACTGCCCGAGTAAAAATGTTGTGGGCGGGGCTAAGTTCGGCTGGCATCCAGGCTAGCGTTTCCCCTCATTACAGCAACTTTCTTCTGGCATGTTCTGCAGTCAGGGTGACCATCTTTGATTAAGTTTCCCTCAGGACTTTTGTAAAAGCCAAAATATGACTACACCTCAGATTTGGTCCTTTTAGAGGCTGAACAATCCCCTGAGTGCTGTCACTGCCTTCTGCCATTTGAGGGCTTGAGACGAAGAACCATATAAGTCCATATTTGCAAATTTTGAATAATAATTTTTTTTTAATTTGGATTCTGAATATTATATGTATTTTTTTTTTTTTACTTGAAGATAGACAACAAAAGCTTCCCAATTCTAATGAGATAAGATTTTTTAGTATCAATCTTAAAAATAAAAAGTTAGAGTAATTTACATTTCTGGAATGTGGAAGAACAGTATATGTCCAGTTAATGTGGAATAACAGTACAAGTCCAATTCATCCTATCATTTTAAGCCACTGGAGATTTGATTGCTTTATCTTCGTTTTAATACAGTAACAGAACCTTAAAGAAAATATTAAGCATTTCTTTCTTTCAATTTCTTTTATTTTTTGCCAACGTAAATCACAGAACAAAAACACGGACAATACGGTACGAACAATGAACAATACATAGGCCTACTTATAGTACAAAAAATAAACATCAGTACAAACAATAAACAATACATACAAACAATAAACAACAGTAATAACAGTAAACAATACATATTTACAATACATACATCATCATCATTCCATGCTATAGTTCCATATGCTAGTTTACATATACATCTTCCTTTTTTGTTCCTTTAACTTTTATAATACATTTCATAAATAATCACCCCATTCATTCATTTACTAAATAAATAAATACGTATATATTCCTATTATACAACATAAGATAAGGCATACAAGATAAACTACAACTACTTTTATGATTACTTTTACACAATATACACAATATACCCCACCTTACCCTGCACATGACCTACACATACCAGGCTACTCTTCACATTCTAATGTCCCATAAAATGCTTGGGCCTCCGCTGGCATGTAGGCTAGCATTTTCATAAGGTCACGGTGCTTCTCCTTCTTGACGGGCAGAGGGTCCTCGTAAGCACGAGCATACGTGGTGGAGAACAAGGGAGCTGGAGGTGGTTGATTCTTCCTCTGTTTGGTGATCAGCCAGGTCTTCCATCCCTCGTAAAGGCTGTGGCTCCCTTTTGTGTGGACACACCATGGATCAGCAGCTGAAATCATGATTCAACAAGAAATTCAATAAATATTCTTCCTTCACGCACATATCCCTAACACTGTTAATCTCAGAAAACCAGTTTAGTTTTAGTTTAGTTCTTCGGTTTTTTACCTGTCACTTTCAACCACATCATGGATGTGATTAGGAGGCCAGGTGGACGCTTTAATGTTGCATCAGGAAGCTGCCTGAAGTCCGCACATTTCATCTCAGTTACTTTAAATGGATGCTGCTGCCTGGCTCCACGGATCATCTCGGCAACATCGCTGGGGGTGTGGAGTGTGGACACCTTACGCCTCTTGTCCAGCGTGGCAAATGAACGGTCACAGGGAAGGAAGGAGTGACCAGACACCATGAACTTCTGCTCTATCTGACTGAAGTACCTTCTAGATATGAGCAGGGCCATGAGGTTTATGACTCGCCAGTTGTTGTTCTGCCCACAGCATCGGTCACTATAGATGATGAGCTTCCGTTCCTTTGCCTGGACTAGGGGAGCGAAAGATGTTTCTGCCCACTTCAAAAGACAGCTTGCCACCTCAATGGAACCTCTGTGAGCGATGCCCTCATGCCAGAGGCACATTGTAGGAGGATCGTCAGTGCCCATCTCCTGGATACAGAAGTTGTAGTTGGCCAGCTGCCGTTGATAGTACACGTTGGAGTGTGTCAGGTTTGGCGTGAACACTACTCCCTGCATGTCGATACAAATTACATGGCAGTCATCATTGGCTTTGGCCCAATCTGTGTCAGCCTGCAACTGGGTGTACGCTTTTTCAGCTTTCCGGTGGTGAAGCTCACTCTCGGCTGCGATCTTCAACCTTTCTCCATCTGTTGTAGAAGCTGTTAATTTTGAGAACAGGGCGTCACATTTCGCACAAGTGTCACTTCTTGGCTGCCCAAAACTGAGGTTCTGCTGCTTGAAGATGTCCCTATAGAGCCAGAACTTTGCAGTGGATGCTGGATTGTTTTCCTTGTACAGGCGGAACATGCGGAGCAGGTTTAAATCAGGGCTCAGGTACTCCCTCTCCACATCTCCCTTCAACCGTGAGTAGTGGTTCGGCTGGCGTGGGAAGCTCAGGATATGCTCTCTTATCCCCTCTCTCACTGCAGGATGAATGCTATGAGGCCTAAAAAATAAACAACACAACTCATGAACACGGGAAATATAATAAACTATGCTGGTCTGTTTTGCAAAATTGCATTGTTTCTTTGACATTAAATTATAGGATTTTGTTTTTCACATACAGTCATTAAAGGGATACTTCAGGATTTAGCATTAAGCTTTGTATCAGTAGAAAACCTGTAGTATTTTCGAATTACTGTGCTTTCCTCCCTCATGTCCCCCTGAGACGAGAGATTTATGTATTTTTTGTCTAGAAAAAATCCTGCGATGACGCAAAAAATCGTCATTGTTTACATGCACATGTTTTGTTTAAATCTAACTGAATTTATTACGATTTGTGAATCTGAATGTAGTGTTTACATGAACGCTAACCAAGTGATCAGTTGATGTGCATTCTCCTCCGTGAGAGATAGCCTACGAGACCAGTGCGTCTCTGTGTCCCAGTGCATTCTGGGAGTTGTTGTCTTTCATCCCCATAAATCAAAAATTAATTTTCTGACTTTTCTCAGTCTAGAAGGCTCCAAATTAAAAAATAATTGTACATTTCTACTACATAAATGACCCATTTTAAATACACATGAATCTTTCCTGAGGTGAAGTTTTTTTTGTTTTGTTTTTACTTACCTGTTCTTATGTTTTCCTCTGAAGTCCTCTAATGGAGACCTGACTTTAGCTACCTGCTCTGTTCCCTCAGACTGACTGCCTAACTTTTCTTGAATAACTTTTTCAAAGATAT
The DNA here is from genome assembly GCF_949357685.1 of Gobio gobio. Classification (NCBI taxonomy): domain Eukaryota; kingdom Metazoa; phylum Chordata; class Actinopteri; order Cypriniformes; family Gobionidae; genus Gobio; species Gobio gobio. The sequence continues at coordinate 50,620,212 of NC_137106.1, forward strand.
GTAACTTTAAATAAATATGTTATGGACAATGTATCTAATTAAAATCATGCATGTAATGAAAAGTTAAACGGAAAACGCTAGGCTATAGAAAACTTGCCTGTAGGCGACTGTTGGTCAGTTGAAAGACGGACATAAATGTAAGCTTACAAACAACAAGTCTTTGGCCTCCTTGTTGCACATTGTACTTGAAGGTGTACTTCCTCTTAGTATTCTCAGTGTCAGGCCCACGTGGTCGTCTGCGACTCACCTTGTGCTAGAAGTAAAAAGAAAAAAAAATACATTTACCATAGCGTAGCAGGCTAGCCGTCGTATGCTGTCACGTTAAGGTCATTAAGTATGTGAGTAGGCTTTGGTTAGGAGAATGAATAAGCCATGTGTGTGCCTTTTAGGGCATCAAAGTGCTGTGGTCTTTAATGCACTTGGTGGCCTACTTGATGCTGGTCATCCTTCATCCATCCTCACAAAATTTAACATTTACAGTGATCAAGCACATGTGCAGTCTTAGTGAATTGAAGGCATACAGTAGTATTTAATTCACTGGTCATTTCATGGGCCTACATTGTAATCCATTGCATACTGTTGACATAATATGGTCATGAATTGCTTAAGTTAGCCTACCTGCTCCAAACCAGAGAGAATGATAGCCTGCTGCCTCTCATAAGAGACAGCATAAATCTGTTAGGCTTGAACACTGCCTGGGACACGTCTCCTTGCACACCTCGCCCTTAACAGAAACAAAGTCACATTAGCGTTTTTTTTTAGCTATAAAAACTAGAGCTATTAGCAGCTATTAAGGTTACTTGCTAGAATATCAGCTTACACAATCAATGCATTTTTTTTTTTATTATTACCTTTTTTTAATTTATTTTTATTATTTATTAAATAACAAGTAACAAACATAACATAGCATACAATATTACAAAACAACGTGTTGCATTAAATGGTAACGGGATACAAAAATTATATCAAAATATTTTAAACACGTCAATGACTTTTTATTTTATTTTTTTTACCAATTTCAGTGAAGACATAAAGCAATCAAATTCTACTCTAAACATCTTAAAGATTGGGGATGGATTTACATAATAATATTTACATATTATGTTTGTTTATGTATACAATTCTGCCAGCAGTAACGTTACGTATAACACAATCTATGAATGACGCAGCTGAGCTGGTGTTAGAGACGCACGTAAAGCGTTTCGATTCATTTCTCCGTGGTTATAAGGAGTACAGACATGTTTAAAACGTCCCCTGAATCCTAATTTTCTCAGCTTTCATTTCGACCCATTCATGAAATGATCCTTTAAACAGAGTGAGCTATATGAACTGTAGTAGACAGAGCCTACACGCCCCTCTGACTGTAACCGCTAACTTTAGGTAGATACTTTGTATACGGGTTTTCACTCACCTCTTTTGGTGGACTTTTTCCTTGTTTTTGCTCTCCTCTCCGGTTCACATAGGGTTTCCCAGCATTCCTCAAATACTTCCTTGCTCTGTCCTTCCATTCATTCACGTTCGCTCTCCTTTTTTTGCCGAGGTTTTGCCTAATAATGTCCGCAGCGGACATGAAAGCAACCGGCGTCTCCATTTTTCGTTAGTGGACATAAACGTTTTTTCCGCGTGAGACTATTTTAAATATTAAAATACAGAGTTTTGGTCGCGCGAACACCCCCCAGAGTGATTCTGGATACAAAGTGGCACACATACATTCAAGTCACATGGTTATCTCAATTTTTGTTTTTTTGGACTTATACGGTTGTTCGTCGCATGAACACATTTCTTCTCATTCAAAAGACAGCGGTGCGCTGCACCAGACTGATGCTGACTGGACAGGATTTACCGCGAGTTTTCAAAATCGTGATAATCACGCGCGGTTTTAATGTTAATTAATTTTTAAACGATATTTCTAACCGTCGGTACATTTTATCGTGAAACCGGTAATCGTTCCATCCCTACTGGACACTAGACTGTCGGATTGAGCAGGCCTAAACCCATACTGCAAACTTTTATTTATTCAAATTTGAGGTGGGATCTTCACTCACAATCTTTCCTCAACTTTTTCCTATCACTTTTTTTTTCCCTCTCATTTTTTTGCGCTTTCACGCAATGGGACTGGACTTGTGGTTTTTCCTGAAACAGTTTTTTTCCTTCATTTTTTTAGGGAAAGCAAAGCTAAATTTGTCTGAAAAAAATAATCAGAACTGTTCAGGTTGAATTTTACTGACTGAGAAATATTTCTGGTACACATTCATTTTTGATTGATCGATTTGAATTTGGTATTCAGACTGATATTGAATGAATGTGAACAAAATTGATTTGCCATACTTTTAAGTGTGTGTTCATTTAGAAAGGTGCACCTATAGGGATCTGTGAGCTCTTATATTGTTGTTGTTTTTTCATTGATGTTATTTTTCTTGTAATTGGTTATTTGCAAAATCACCAAGAGTGTTGAGAACGTCCGGTCTGTTTTAAGAAATGAGCCAAAGCGATTGAGAAGGATCTTTGCCATTTTGGTGGCACTGACTATTTATATGGGAAAGGAATTTAGTTTTGAAGCATGCGTGAACAGTTTTGGGAGAGATATTAGCTTTTGCAAGTGAGCTATAGTGTTGTGCTGAACTGTAAGACCGTTTTGCCAAAGGATCTTACAATTTTGAGAGTGTAATTTCTGTTTCAAGAAATGAGCCAAACCAATGGAGAAAAACTGTAAAACATTTGGATGCGGCGTGGTGGTGTGATGGCTTTAGATGGGACACGATGTGCTTACCGTATTTCTTAAATCGATTTGGTCAGATTTGTACGACTCCGTGTTTTCAATTTTAATTTCCATCAGTCTTATGGCTTTACTGTTCTCTGCCTCCTTTTTGTTCCTCGAGTATAACTGCTTTATAAAGTTGTCTATCTTCTTCTTGCTGCACAAAAACACACAAGACAAAAAGATGGTCAAACACTGTTACTGTCTTCAGTTCCCAGATTTCCCACCGATTGAGAGTGTGTAGAACACATGGTTGTGCACAAGAAACATACATATTTTCCTTTTCGTCCTGATAGCGGTCCAGTTCATATTCATGGTCTTTCATTAAGTGCATATACATCCACCCTAAGTGCCGTTCAAAGTCCTGTTCTTCAGCAGGATCACTGACGACTTCACTGACACTGTAACAGAGATGAAGAATGTTATCAGAAGCAGTTTCTTCACTGTGCATATGCAACATCATACATTAGGGGTGTAACAATACATCGCTTTTTTATATCTCGATATACGATGTAAACGATATGATTCGCGTTATAGAGTTGTTTTATCCAAGGCTCAACTGTGTTTACAAGGTATAATTCAGCCAGAAATGTAAATCCTGTCATCATCTACTCACCCTCATGTCGTTTCAAACCTGTACGATTTTCATTTAACTTCAAAACTTAAATGAAGATAATTTTCAAGAAACCAGAGAAAGATTTCTGTCCCTCCATTTAAAGTCCATTCCTCTCAAAAAGATCCAAAAAATGTCATGAATGTCTCATGAACCCTCACCGGTCAAACAACGCTCGCTCAAATCCCTCAGACATGACATTTATCAGTACTGTAGCCGACTATACTTGTTGTAGCCATTACACAATGTATTTTGCTTTATATTTATGTTTAAATATTATAATGTTATTTTTTGAGATGTTCCGATACCCTTTTCCCCTTCCCGATATCGATTCCGATACCTGGGCTCAGGGTATCGGCCGATAGTGAGTACTGATCCGATACCTGGGTGTGTATCTGTATATACACAGCTGTATTCACTACTAGCCCTGTATGAACTGCTAGAATTATTTTATGGTGTGCTTCAGACTTATCCCTTAATAAAACATTGTAAAAAAACGTTTAAAAAGTGAACTACTGTATTTATTACAGTATTTGTATTATCTGACATGCATTTGACAGTAATATTATTTATTTTTCTTAAGTGAAGAAGAACTTCAAATGCAGTCACAAATCTAACACTGCAAACTGAAAAAGGTATTTTAGTTTTACAATATAACTGTATAAAAAAACAGTATAATAAATGTAGGAATATAAAAAAATTATATATTAATCAGAAAATAATCTCTTTACAACCTTCTAGGCATAACTATTATTATTACATAGAGACACAGCTAAATCTACAGTAGGCTACAACAGTAGCCTAACATATTCTGAAAATTTCTTCACGTTAAACCGAAACTTTTATTTTGACGGGTTGCCGTGAACACCTTTGAGTGTCTGTGTTCATGATATGACACAGTAAATTCTCATGAAGTGACGGTTTATGGGTTTGTGTCCTCATATAGTGCCCATAGACTGTAAAAACGCACGTAGAGGTAGAGAAACTGGGGGAGGACAAAGACAGCAAGCGAGTGTCACGCGCGCGCGCGTGTGTGTGTGCGCGGGCGCCCGCCATCCTCACAGAGACGAAATACTGCTAAACAGCGGACATACTGCTAATGCTTTTTCATTTCTTCTTCGCTGCTCTAAACGGGTTGCTTGTGGCAACACAGCACAACTTCCTGTGTTTGCAATGCATTCTGAGCAGCGAAGAAGAACCGCGCAGTGGTTAGGCAAAGCTCGCGGTCATAATAACTAGGTCTTGTTTAAGAAAATGGTATCGGATCGGTACATGGGTTGAAGTACTCGCCGATACCGATGCCAGAATTTGTTGTGGTATTGGGGATATTTCCGATACTAGTATCGGAATCAGAACAACTCTAGTTTTTTTTTAATTTCATCTGATTATGAAAAGTGCAAAGATGCACTTAAGTTTTGTTTTGTAGAAAGCCTTTCTTTAAAGTGAATTTCGTTTAGTATAAATTGTGTCTTGATTTTAATCGTTTCCTCAGCCAATTGCCTGGATTTAATAAATAAGAAGCAAATCGGCTATAGCAGACAGCAATCGTGACATGGAGGCGCGGGAGCGATCACGATTGCTCTTGAACATCTCATAAATAAACCCAAACTCAGCCTCACAGACATGAGAAATGTGTGTATAGAACGCTTGAAGTGTCCACTTTTAAACGAAACAGCTTGAAACGAAAATAAATATTTAATCATAGCGCAGTGTTCCCACGAGCAGCTCATGACTGGCGTCTCAGAGCGGTTCTGTTCAGATGCTGCGCTTCATCAGTTTAGCACACATCTCTAATCCAGACTTGAGCAACTTTGTACACATTTGTTGTAGTATTAGTTCTTACTTTGCTAAAAAAAATATATTATTTCTGATTCAGGCATAGCTTTCTGCCCATTCAATTAGGCTAATAAAGTAATGATTAAAAAAACACAAATGCTTGATAAAGGCAGAGAACCTAAACTCTACTTTCTTATGATTAGATCTGTGACTGACTGCATTGATCATCTGAAGCGCACACACACTCCTCAAAGTGAAAGCGCAAACAACATTTAAATCACCAGATCACATCTAGTTTTAGTAATATGATTATTCAAAGAATTTGAGATGGTTTATTCTTATAAAAACAGGAGTGCGCACGGATGAACGTTTCAGTGACATTACTAGGGCTGTAATCTCCCAGTCGATTAGTCGATTTTTAGTCGATACGTTCTGGCTCGACCAAAATTCTGATTGGTCGATTTTTTGCTGCATTCATTTAATTAGTTTTGCCGCGTTCATTTAATCAGTTTTGCCGCGCCGCGTTAATTTCATCAGGTGGAAAGCACTAATTGCTAATGGGGGTGTTTTCAGAGCACCCCTGTTTCAAAGGTAACAGTCTGTCTTCAGAACACCCCCATTGTTTTCACTTCTTTTGGATTAGCCCAACCAACTGGCGAAGAGAAGTCTCTCGCTGGTCCTTTGTTTTTCATTCCTCGCTGGCAAAAACGCACGCCCATAGCGGTAAACTTGAGGAACGCCCATCAACATACACATGAGGGGAAGCGTCACAACACCGCGCTAAGTGGATCTGTACTGTCAGTTTTGCCGCTTTCATTTCATCAGGTGGAAAGCACTAATGGGGGTGTTTTCAGAGCACCCCTGTTTCACAGGTAATAGACTGTCTTCAGAACACCCCCATTGTTTTCACTTCTTTTGGATTAGCCCAACCCACTGGAGAAGAGACATATTGAAGAAGGCTAGTTTTCTGTATATTAACGTTATTTATTTAATTGTGAGCGTTTTTTCTGCTCTTGTTTAATAAATATTCATTTTTTATTAAAGTGGACGTGCCTTTTGTGTTTAAGAGTAAAAGCTTTAAGTTAATAGTCTATTCGTGTCTCAGCCGCGAACCTGAACTCATGTTCACAGAGCGGCTGAAATGATACTGTCTGTCAGTTATTATAATACATATGACAAAAACAATTGTCTAAATGATGTTGCATATTCCTCAAAAGTTCTTGTGATGATATCTAGTTGACAACATAGCCTATGATTTACGAAAATATTGTACTATGATATTGCGCAGGTGCACGTGATGCAACGCTGTCAGAGCCTCATTTCAGTGCAAAGTAATCAGGTCAAAAACTATTTAATATACTGCAAATAGCCTACTAGTTTTTTATGTTTATTTATAATTCATTTAGGCAGACAACAAGGCTACCAAGTACTGCGCACAGTGCGCAGCTAATTAATTTAACGTTTTTTTTCCTAACGTAATTTTTAGTCGAAAATGTCAGGACTTCAGTCGACCAAGATTTTCTTTGGTTGATTACAGCCCTAGACATTACTACATTAACCACTATATGTGGTGTTGAATATAATACATAGTAATGCAATGGGGGAATATTTGTTTGTCCGGATAATAATATAATAACAATAATATCATTTAAATAATAATTTAAAAAAACATCTCTTCTTTATTTATATGATGTTTTATGAACAAGGTTCGGGAGGAGCACGTTCAGATAATTGACACAGGTGGAGAGCACTCAGCTAATCAACAATAGAGGTATATATACACGCAGCAGTCTTACCTCCATTCATTGACAGTTTTCCAGCATCCCTCCACCACCCCTTCTCCACAGTTTTATTTTATCAACCACTTACATACGGGGGGTACTCTGGGTTCGGGCCAAATTCCGAGCTCGAAGCCCTCCCCCCGGACAGCACGCCAAATACGCATTTAAATTACTCTCCATAAATTATATGTAAGTGTGAACTCGTGAAACCGCGATAAATATTGCATTGTGAGTTTAGTCTCAGGCGTTTGCATGGAATCGTGACACGAGTGCATCGTTACAGAGTTATACATTTGCAAAACATCCATTGTGCACATTGGCATGACAGTGCTTACCTTTCCCACGCTTGTGCTGACCTTTCCCACGCTTTAAGCTCTTCCATTTCTTCGGATGTTCCTTCCGTTTCTTTTTGTGTTATGGTAAAAAAACTGAGCTCTGAAACATGACGAAATAAAAAAAACAATAAATCAGTGTCTGGCAACCAAAACTGAAACAAATTAACATGTAAAAGTACTTACATTAGTTCGGCCTCCAGGTCAATCGTCTTGCTTTCTGGTGTTTTCTGAGACATACGATCGTCCACTCGGGAGTCCTCACACTTTTCCGAGCTGATATAATGAAATTGCTTGGGAAGTGCGTAGCGTTTTCCTGTTTTAAGCTCTAATCTATCAATATGAAAAAAGTCCCGAATCTGGAGAGAGAATTACAAAAACATCAGCTCGCGTGTTGCATTTTATCACACATTGCTGTGTGCTGACTTTACTGAAAAAAAAATCATATCAAAAACAAATACATTTTCTTTCAAGATTGGCAGAATTATTTGTGCATTATTCACCACTTCCAGCTGTTTCAGGGGGTCCTGAATTTCCGGGTGGCTACAGTCCATGATCTTCTGAAACGTATCCTGGACCCAGGACTTGATAATATAATCATGGCGGTTCTGGTACTGAAGTTCACTAACATCCCTTTCAGGGCTCCAGAGTGCGACTAAATGGTCGCATTTTGCGACTAAAATTTGAGAGTGTGCGACTGAATTTTACATCCAGTCGCACATGTGCGACCAGTAAATTTGCCTGCTGCCTGTCGGTACTGGAGAAATTAAGAAAATACACTTACTAATTATAATTGATAGACGTTATGTCTGGCAAATTCTATCTTTGCCAGCCGTTTCTATATGAGATAATATTAAACCATTTGTCCGTGATGCATTTTTGCCATTCGCAATCCAGAAGAGCGAGAAAGCGAGCTCTCTCACGTGGAGCTACAGCGAACACAACACCACAGTCAGCTTAATGAGTGACGATGGCCAAGAGAACTACACATAAGTTTTTCTGCTTAAACTTTAGGGATGTGCTGTGATATTAATCTAATTTTATTTTCGATTTTGGCTTCCAAGAATTATAAAAAGATGGTATGAGGTAAAACTATTCCATGTTCAGTGTTCAGTGCCGTGTTCAGTCGAGCGCGACATCCTTCCCTTCACAGCCTTGCGCTGTCATTTCTCCTTAAACCTAAACTAAACGTCAGATTCAGTGATTGTTGTAAACTGCAGTCTCTACTGTTGCTAAACTGCGGGATGTGTTTGATAATAAAGAGCTATTAAATGCACAATAATCCGCGCAAGAGACGCTGTTTCCAACTTCAAGGCGGCTTATGTGTGTGTGCTGCGAAATGGACCGACTTGCACTTAATATTTTAGGTTTCGTGTGCGAAGCCTAAACCATCAAATAAACAACAAATAGCCGGTGTCAAAATGACCGGATTGGAGAGTAGTTATTTTAACAGTGTATATCTTAAATGGGCGTAAATAGTTTGGAGAAATAGGAGAATATGGTATTATTAGTTCTACACTCGATCGGTCTTAAAGGGGCAGCGTCTGATAAACCTGCTGACGATTGAGCCATTAATTCGAATCGAACAAAAGACAAATAGAAAATATTCACATCTCTTGAATTAACAACTTTAGCTTTTATAAGCATCGATCTATCAATTTATACAGTGAAAACTATGCAGTGTTATTTTACATTTCATTACTTTATTAGATTTCTTTGTAGGTTTGTTCTTTACTGTAATATTAATGTTAGCAGACCTTCCAAATACCTGCACACTGGTCCATTTACAAATAGATGTTTTATATTTGTGTTCAAACTTTGGGTTTCTTTTGCTATAGATAATTTACTTTTCTTACTTTTATTATAAAAAAAAAAAAATAAAGTAGGCTATAATAAAAAGAACCGGTAAGAATACTGTTAAAGTACCGGATCGATAAGCAGTATCGGTAAGAGTAGTAATACCATTAAAACCTTAACGATACCGATCCCTATTAGTAATACAGTGGAAATTAGTACATTTGGTTAGCATGTTGATTTACGGTGTGCGCCCCTAAAATTTCTGGTTGTGCCCCTAAAATTTTCAGTTGGGGGCCACTGTGCTCCTAGTGACAAAAGTTAGCCTGGAGCCCTGCCTTTGCTGTAGAACACATGAATAGTCAGTGATCTTAAGAGACAGAACTGTACAGAAGACATCAGTGTGTCTTTTTGTCTATGTAAATGTATGTGTGTATTTACCAAATCTCTTAAATTACACGATAATCTGAACATATTATCCTCTTGTGCTGCTACCCTCCACTGTGAATGTGTGTTCTTGGAAGTAATTTCATTGAGGACAGACCTCATTTCCTCTAACTCCTTCTGCATTTCGTTCTGCCAATTTAAAATATTCTTCTCAATGCTACTAAAAACTGCACTTCTTGGAACCTTTCTTTTAGGCACATTGATGCTCTCTTCTTCTCTGCCCTTTTTTTTCTGTCCTTTTCTTTTCGGCCCTCTTCTTCTCTGTCCTTTTCTTCTCTGTCCTTTTTTTTCTGTCCTCTTCTTCTCTGCCCTCTTCCTCTTCTTTCACTGTCATACCCGGTAAATACATCTGAGAAACAACAAGTGAGAAAGGTTAGAAGAGAACATATGCTACACACAAATGAAAAACCTAATGCACACAATTTACAAGCAGTAGATATATTTCATATTAGGCTTGCTACGATAGTCGGTGTTGCCGGTGTTACCGGTGTCCAGACTCAACACCGGTTACATCACTTGCCCACCGTGGCACCGCCCACCGTCTTTTTGATTTTTTTATAGTAATAAAATAATTTAGTTCAGTTAGAGAACAAACAATACAAATAAAAACTGAACGTATCTGCTTAATAAAGCAGGATCCGACTGTGAGTCTCGGCAGCGGCAGGAGTCATTCATCAGATTTAAGAGTGAGGAGCTGACTGAGATGATCGCGGAAGATTTGGTTTCAAAGCGAAACGTAAAAGCGCCTATTTAAGGGAGTTTGTCATTTGTTTTGTTGTTGTGTTTTTCATTAAAAATAATAGACTAATGAACCCATAATTCAAGCAACCCGCAGCCGAATTGGCGCTAATTCAAAACCGAAAGTTAAATGTGCACCGCACAGAGCGCGCATTGTTTACTTTCGCCTGGCTCCGCAGTGCGAGCCTCCGCTACGCTGACTGCGCGCATTTCTTTTTGCCGCGCGCACCCTCGCGCTCGAGCGGGCGCGTCGAGTATAAACGACGCTTTACGGACGAACTGTTATTCATTCATGGCGTGCATCTCAATCATAGACTGATCAATGCTTGATCAGTGCCCTGACTACTGAACGTCTCGGTTACGTATGGTAACCCTCGTTCCCTGAAGGAGGGAACGGAGACGTACGTCGGTAATAACCGACGAATTGGGATCACTTCAGAGAGCCCCTATCAGCTTCGAGAACTTAAGAACAGGCCAATGAACAATTGGCGTGCGAGATTTGCATCTCGCGCTCCGCCCCGCGCCGCGGGTATAAACGGGAAGCGAGAGCACCGCACTGACGTTTTTCACTGAGGAGCCGAACCAGTGACTCGGCCAAGCAGTGATGGAAGGAACTGTGGCGACGGGACGTACGTCTCCGTTCCCTCCTTCAGGGAACGAGGGTTACCATACGTAACCGAGACGTTCCCTTTCAGTCGGTCACTACGACGTACGTCGGTAATAACCGACGAATTGGGATCCCTATGGAAAACGCCACAGTTACTACCACTTCCAGCGCCCAGCGAGAGCCCCTCAGACCCCGTTCTGAAGCGGGCGGGAAGATTCACGCTAGAAGAGTCATACTGCTGTTCCGCAAGACCCATTCAGCAGACTTGATTGGATAACGCTGGGAAAGCGTGCCCGAAGGACGCTGCGGGAGCCACATCATGCCCGGAGGGAGTTACCATGTGGAGAACACGTATGGGCTGGCCGTGGGCAGCACAACATACGGAGTCCCAGGGGAGGCCCCGGCCTAATGCAGGCGGGGGACGACACCGTACTGAGACGGCAGAGAACTCTGCCAAGGGAAAGACACGAGCTCGCCGTAGGGAGCTGTACCGTGGAAATACACGTATGGGACCGCCGTAGGGGTCACGACATACGGAACCCAGCCTGACACAAGTTCCACCAATGCATACGAGTGCCAGACCTGGCGTCGGACGCTCCGCAACATCCGACTGCCGAGGGGTGCGGAGGACTCAACAGGGTTCGCCTATCCTGGGGAACTCGACTGGAGAAAATAAGCGCACGTATCCGTTCCAGGGTAAGGGAATGGCGCAGCAAGCCGACACTAGAACGGGCACTTCAGTGAAGCTGACTATGGGAAGCGAGCACACGAGAAGCCACCGGCTCTACACGCAGGCTATAAAACCTAGCGAACGTGTTGGGTGTCGCCCAGCCCGTAGCTCTACAAATGTCTGTCAGCGAGGCGCCACGAGCCAGCGCCCAGGAAGAAGCTACACCCCAGGTGGAGTGAGCTCTAACCCCGAGCGGGCAGGGCACGTCTTGGGATTCATACGCCAAGACGATGGCATCCACTATCCAGTGGGCCATCCTCTGCTTGGAGACAGCCTTTCCCTTCTGCTGTCCTCCGTAACAGACGAAGAGCTGCTCTGAGGTCCTGAAGCTTTGCGTTCTGTCCACGTAAGTCCGGAGAGCACGGACGGGACAGAGCAAAGCTAGGGCTGGGTCTGCCTCCTCCGAAGGCAGCGCTTGCAGGCTCACCACTTGGTCCCGGAAGGGAGTAGTGGGAACCTTGGGCACATATCCAGGCCAGGGTCTCAGGGTCACCTGAGAATCACCCGGCCCGAATTCCAGGCACGATTCGTCGACCGAAAATGCCTGCAGGTCCCCTACCCTCTTAACTGAGGCCAATGCAATCAGGAGTATTGTCTTTAGAGACAAGATCTTAAGCTCTACTGACTGTAAAGGCTCGAAGGGCGCCCTCTGCAGTGCGGTCAGCACCAGAGACAAGTCCCAAGAGGGTATAGAAGAAGGGCGAGGAGGATTTAGTCTCCTCGCTCCCCTTAGGAACCTGACGATCAGATCATGCTTGCCTAAGGACTCACCATCAATGAGGTCATGGCTTGCGGCGATGGCGGCAACATATACCTTGAGGGTGGAGGGAGACAGCCTTCGCTCCAACCCGTCTTGAAGAAAAGATAGCACAGATCCGATCGAACACTTCCGGGGGTCTTCTCGGCGAGAAGAGCACCAGTCGACGAACAGGTTCCACTTCAACGCATAAAGCCGTCTCGTAGAGGGGGCTCTGGCGGAAGCGATGGTGTCGACTACCGCTTGCGGTAGGTCACCTAGAACCTCCGCGTCCCGTCCAGGGACCAGACATGGAGTTTCCAGAGGTCTGGACGCGGGTGCCATAGGGTGCCCCGTCTCTGAGACAGAAGGTCCTACCTCAGAGGAATGGGCCAAGGAGGTGCTGTCGCGAGGAGCACTAGTTCCGGGAACCACGTCCTGTTGGGCCAGTACAGAGCTACCAAGAGGAGATGCTCCTCGTCCTCCCTGACCTTGCACAGTGTCTGTGCAAGAAGGCTCACTGGGGGAAACGCATATTTGCGCAGAGCCCGGGGCCAGCTGTGTGCCAGTGCATCCGTGCCGAGGGTCCCCTCGGACAGGGAATAAAACAACTGGCAGTGGGTCGTGTCGTGGGCGGCAAACAGATCGATCTGTGCGGCCCCAAAGCGACTCCAAATCAGCTGGACCACCTGGGGGTGGAGTCGCCACTCTCCGGGAAGCACTGGCAACCGTGACAGCTCGTCGGCCGCACGATTGAGCAGGCCCGGAATGTGGATAGCACGAAGGGACCTCAGATGCTTCTGACTCCACAGGAGGAGATGGCGGGCGAGTTGGGACAAACGGCGGGAGCGTAGACCACCTTGTTTGTTGATGTACGCAACGGCCGTCGTGCTGTCCGTCCGGACCAGAACGTGCTTGTCTTTGAGCGACCCTTTGAGGCGGCTGAGAGCAAGACGAACTGCCAGCAACTCTAGGCAATTGATATGCCATTGCAGTTGGGGCCCCGTCCACAGACCCGATACTGCAAGCCCGTTGTACGTGGCCCCCCAACCCGTGGGTGAGGCATCCGTGGAGACAACATGATGCCTGGACACTTGTTCTAGAGGCACTCCTGCCCGTAGAAATGAAGGGTCCGACCACGGGGTGAGGGTTTGGCGGCATCTCGGCGTCACTTGGACACGGAGGGACCCGCTGTGCCACGCCCATCTCGGGACTCGGTCGTGTAGCCAGTGCTGAAGCGGTCTCATATGGAGCAGCCCTAGCGGCGTTACTGCGGCTGCTGCTGCCATATGCCCCAGGAGCCTCTGAAAATGTTTCAGTGGAACCGCTGTACTGCGTTTGAGCGTACTCAAGCAGCTCAGCACCGACTGGACGCACTCCTCTTTGAGGCGCGCAGTCATGGCGACCGAGTCGATCTCCATCCCGAGAAAAGAGATCCTCTGTACGGGACAGAGTTTGCTCTTCTCCCAGTTGACCCGAAGACCCAACTGGCTGAGGTGCCGGAGCACCATGTCCCTGTGTTCGCACAACTGCTCCCGTGACTGGGCAAGAATCAGCCAGTCGTCGAGATAGTTGAGGATGCGAACACCACGCTCTCTCATGGGAGCAATGGCCGCCTCCGCGACTTTCGTGAAGACACGGGGCGACAGGGACAGCCCGAAGGGCAGGACTTTGTACTGGTATGCCCGTCCGTCGAAAGCAAAGCGTAGAAACGGTCTGTGTCGAGGGAGAATCGAGACATGAAAGTACACGTCCTTCAGGTCGATCGCTGCAAACCAATCCTGGGGACGGATGCATCTGAAGATGCGTTTCTGGGTTAACATTCGGAACGGCATCCTGTGGAGGGAGCGGTTCAGGTAACGCAGGTCCAGGATCGGTCGTAACCCGCCACCTTTCTTGGGTACAATGAAGTACGGGCTGTAGAACCCAGACTTCATATCGGCTGGAGGGACCGGCTTTATCGCGTCCTTCGCCAGTAGGACAGCGATCTCCGCCCGAAGCACGGGGGCATCCACCCACGCAATAGACGTGAAGTGAACGCCCCCGAACTTGGGCGGACGCCGGGCGAACTGAATCGCAAACCGAGTCTGATGGTACAGATGACCCAGCGAGACGGGCTGGGGAGCGCTAGCCAGGCCCCCAGAGACCGAACAAGCGGGGTCATCGGTACCACAGACGTACCCGCAGCAGGGCAGCGAGGCGGAATGCAGGGACCCCAGGACGACATGGGAGTGGTCCGTGTAGGGGTCTGGGTCTGACACACGACCTGCATCCGCTGAGGGGGTGCGCGAGTGTGGGAAGGCCGCTTGAGTGCGTTCCCACAGCCGGCACCCCCTGCTGGCGATTTGGAGAGGCACCAGAGGCTGACAAGGCATGGGAGCGTTGTACACCGCCCAGCGCGCTCTCCAAATGAAGGAGGGGCTGAGCGTGGCAAGGCTTTGTGGCGTTGCACACGGTCTGCCTCACCTCCTTCCTCAGCGGGGAACAAGAGCGGCGAGGCATAGCGTCGCGCACTGTCGTCCACACACCGCTGAGAAGAGGGGAATGAGAGTGGCGAGGCTTGTAGCGTCACACACTGCCATTCTCGCCCTCTTGTGGGGAGGGGAATGAGGGCGGCGAGGCTTGTAGCGTCACACGCTGCCATTCCTGAACTCCTGAGACCCAGAGATATTGGAACTGTTCTTCTCTTTTTTTTTTTTTTTTTAGATATATATTTGGGTACCACTGGCTGTTTTTAACCCCAGTGGCGGAACAGAATTACTAATGGTTTTTACCCGGCCCTCCTCCGGGGGAAGAACAGTCCCGAACCAAATCCGGGTCAATGGTGTTTCTGGACATCGTCTAGCCAAGGGCCAGCGCTGTGCGCAGCTCAACCTCGGCTGAGAACTACCCTCATGCCCTAAGCAGGGCGGAGGTGGCCTGCCAGTGGCACTGCCACCCCACCGATGAGGGTAGTGAGAGAGAGGAAAACTTTATACAGATTATGGCCCTATTGGTGTTCCATATTTTGCCACCAATAGTTCCATAATGCAAAAGCCTTCCA
Source organism: Gobio gobio (assembly GCF_949357685.1). Lineage (NCBI taxonomy): Eukaryota > Metazoa > Chordata > Actinopteri > Cypriniformes > Gobionidae > Gobio > Gobio gobio. The sequence continues at coordinate 50,635,567 of NC_137106.1, forward strand.
ACGCACATCCGGGAAAGGCAAGAGGCAGGCAAGGCGAATTATGCGTTGCACTATGCCTCAGCCACCCGGGAAAGCATGGCTGTCGAGCATGAATCGGATTCAGCACGAGCGCCCACTATTATAGTGGGAATCTCAGCATCATCTTCATTTTCAACACATAACAGCCCTCTCTCCGATGCAGCGATTGACATCTGTCCTCTGCTAGAGCCCCAAACGAAACGCTAGGTCCTTTTTTTTTTTTTTTTTTTTTTTTATTTATTTATTTTTTAGGACCAGCAATCCCATCTGTAAGCTACCGGCAGACATGTGAGACAGTGGGCGTGGCCGTGAGACGGCACACGGCGCGCTGAACACTCAAGCCCTTATGAAAAAGGCAAGATGAACAGCGCGCCGACGTGGCCATGCTCTCATTAGAGAGCATAGACCACCCACAAACACTGTCTCAACATGCGTAGCCGCCGAGTGACGCGCGCTGAGCTGCCGTGGCAACCCGCGCTGTCACTCGGCAGCTAGACGGCACACGGCGCGCTGAACACTCAAACCCTCACGCGGAAGGCGAGATGACCAGCGCGTCGACGTGGTCCCGTTCCCCTGAGAGAACACGGATCACCCACGAACACAGTCTCAACATGTTTATGCGAGAGGGATCGTGGCCGTCAGGACAGGAAACAACCGCATCCAGAAACGCACGAGTGGAATGACGTCTTGAAAAAGACGCAGTGTCACACCCGTGTTGCTCTTTTTGTGAGGAACGCTCTTTTAAGAGAGTGCTGAAGCACCCAGGGAAACCGCGGCAACACACAGGGGATAGTGCAGCCTGTGTTTGCACTCAAAGAATGGAACGCCCACCGATACCAACAGATTGCTGTGATAACAGCAGTTTGTTCCTTCTAGCAGCTTGAGTTCGCGGTCCCGCTGGAAAGCGCCGTCACACCAGCACACGATCCTCTTCTCTGTTCTGATGAATTCTCTTTCGCTGAAAAGACAGGAAAGCAGTCTCTGCAACTTCAAACGCCGGTTCGGCTCCGAAGTGAATGACGTCAGTGCGGTGCTCTCGCTTCCCGTTTATACCCGCGGCGCGGGGCGGAGCGCGAGATGCAAATCTCGCACGCCAATTGTTCATTGGCCTGTTCTTAAGTTCTCGAAGCTGATAGGGGCTCTCTGAAGTGATCCCAATTCGTCGGTTATTACCGACGTACGTCGTAGTGACCGACTGAAAGGGAACTAGGGAACTGATTGAGACGCACCCATGGCCTCACAGAGCGCGCATTTACGGACGAGCTGTCATTCACGGTGTGTGAATACGCAACACTGGCGCGTTTTCAGTTCAGAGCTGTCGTGTGCATGTTACTTTCGGTTAGATAGAATTAGTGATTTAAAAGCCTCCGCCGGTGATACCGGTATTACCGGTGTTGTCACACATCAATTAACCGGTGGGAAAATTTCCTCACCGTCACATCCCTATTTCATATGTGACCCCGGAGCATAACACCAGTCCTGCGTCTCACGGGGATATTTGTGGCAATAGCCAACACTTCATTGAATGGGTCAAAAAAAAAAATTATTTTACGCCAAAAAATCATTAAGATATTAAGATCATGCTCCATGAAGATATTTTGTACATTTCCTACCGTAAATATATCACAAATGTATTATTATTAGTAATATGCATTGCTAAGGACTTCATTTGAACAACTTTAAAGGAGATTTTCTCAATTTTTAGATTTTTTTACACCCTCAGATTTTCAAGTGGTTGTATCTCGGCCAAATATTTTCCTATCCTTACAAACCATACATCACTTGAAAGATTATTATTTTTTTAAATTTCATTATGACTGGTTTTATGGTCCAGGGGTGACATTAGGGCTGAAACAATTCCTCAAACTTTAGGATTCAGTTCATCTCAAGATCCGAGACTGCATGTTTATTGCTCAGTAGCGCGACCCGTTTAGCGATAACATCACGCTTACCACGGACAATTTGAATAATTGTAATGTGACAATCGAGTGCGGATCTAGAGAAAATCATGTGCGGGTGGATGGTTTGTTTTTAACAGCGGATTCGGTGACGTTAGAGCTGATCCGCGCATCTCTACTCTTGTTCTTGTTCCAAGTTTCCTTCCTGTCCAATCATTTTTGCTTCTTACAAAAGCCACAAAGCCTTCGGAAGACAGTAAAGGCTTGTGTCATACCTGAGCTGAAGCTGAGACTTGAAAGTTAAGTTCACAACATAAATGCATGTTTAGCCATTATTATCATCTATATTACTATTATATTGATTTATAGGTTGAAGGTTTTGTTTTAGGTTCTACTATGTATTCCTTTTTAAAGTAATTTGAAATTGATTTTTATATATTTTTTATTCATATATTTGTATTTGCATTTTGAATATAATATGGCAATTGAATGCACTAAATTGGTTTAGTTTTCACAGATATTAATGTATGCAATTTCAGCAATAAAACAAAACTTAAACTTTTTCTATTTCCAAGGAAACAAATTAGTTGTTCATTTTAAGATGCACGTCTAATTTTCTCTTGTATATTTAGTATTGCTCTTTAATAATGAAAAAGTACTTCTTATCCGATTACGCGATGGAATAATTGGTAGAATACTCGATTACTAAAATAATCGATAGCTACAGCCCTAGGTGACATATTACAAAATGTCATATTCATTTGAACGGGAACAATCAGAATATACAAAATTCACTTACTTCATCCTCAACATTGATGCCGAAAATTGATTTCGTTGGATCCCGTTCTGCATAAACATCACATTTATTTCATGTTAATATGGTACTCATAAAGGAACTTATGCTTACTTCATACTCAAGTGATATGTTTTAAATTCAAATTTTACATACCGGTTTGGCGAGGGCCAAAGCTGGGAAGACGTGTGAAAGACTTTTCACTCATGAGAACTTTGTTCCGCTGCGGAGTGAGCTCCTGTTGATGATAAATGAGGATAAACACCATAATACTATGCTCAACATACAGGGTTAGGATTTCATGAAGGTAAATTTAAGACCTTTTTAAGACCTATTAACAAATGTAAGGAATAAAACGAAGGGAACACAACATCAATGTGTTCTCTAAATGTAGATGTTTAAGGAGAAACACTTCCAACAGATATCTGTCACTTTTTCATTAATTTGACTAAAAAAAGCATGAATGGTTTTGCTCAGAACCACTACAATATGGAAATAACTTTTACTGCCCCTTCTGATCACACTGCAGAAAGTGATTTCTCTTTTTCCAGCACAAATACTGTATCTAAAGATTCTTAAATCAAGACACATTTACTGCAGAAATGTGAAGTTTTCTGTGAAGTTTGTGACTAAAACAAGAACTCAGAAAAATCAGCTTCATTTAGAGATTTTGACAGATATTTGATGTTGTTTTAACCCCTTAACTGTCACTGACGGGACGCCTGGCGCTCTTTTTATTTTTAGCGCCTTTTTTTCGTATCATATTTTAGTAGCCTAATTATCATAAATTAGGTATCATTCGAAAGCTTACGAACTCAAAATTCATCTTGTGAAAACCGTTTTAAAATGGGACGTTGCTTTACCATGGAAACAGTATTCTAAATTCTTCTAGCGGGCTCCTCCCCTAGTGGGCGGTGTCAGGTTTCATATTACAAAATTAATTTGAACTACTTTATAATAAAAATATTTTCTAATCTTGACAAAACACATTTTGTCGGAAAGGTCTGAGTCTCAAGGTTCCATATTTGGTGACTGTTTTGTGCTGGAGTGACATTTGGACAGAAATTTACAGGAAAATACATCATAAAAACAATCAATGGAATGTGTTTGACACCCGGTGGCTGTTTTTGGTACAGCGCCTAAACAAAATCTCATGGGGACTTTTTGAATTTTTGTGATATCAACTTCAAATTTGGAACACAACTTGGTTAGACATATGGCTTTGATTTTATAGTATTTATAGAGGTAAAATAAGGTAAAATATATATTTTAAATAAAATAACAAATATTTATTACCGTATTTGTAATTTTTTTAAACTTCCATCTTATGAATTGCTTTCACTTCAGGAATAATCTGCCGGGTGTCTACCAAACCTAGGTCTATATGAAGTATTCTTCAATTACAGCCATTTAAGTTTGGATAGTGCATTTTACATTTCATTTTACATTTGCGTCTCAAGTAAATTTATTAGAGATGCACCGATATGATCATTTTGACCGATATTTGGCAAATATATTCTTTATATTTGAAAGCTGATAACCGATATATTGGGCGATAAATCTAAACCCAAATTTTTATATAATTTTGAGAGCCTGGTTATAAAAACAAAAGTCTCACCATTAAAGTCATGCCCCACACACACACAGTTGTTCTCGTTATAATTTTATATAGCCGATATGACAGACAAACTTTATTTTCCTTTCTTTTTTTTTTAAGTGATTCATAACCATCATGGTGAATAATGCGCATCTGAAGTGTCTCAAATGAAGGAAATACATATTATCATTACATTTTACATAATAATACAATTTACATATTATCGGTTTTAATATATTTGGACACATTTTCTTATCGGGCCGATGACGATATCATTAAAAATACACATATATCGTCCGATACCGATATGGTGGCTGATATTTCGCGCATCCCTAAAATGTAACTTGTATTGGAAAACAGGACATAAATACTGAGGAAGAAAATAATTTTTTGCAAAGTATGCAGCCATGACTTTATGAATGTGAGACTTTCTGCTCTGATTTAAGATAATTTTAAGGTCTTTTTAAGACTCAGAGAAGCCCTGAACATATGAACAGAGGATTAATATTGATAATGTCCCATGATGGTTGGAAAAACACATTCAATAGTATGATAGCCTTCTTGGTCCGTGTAACGCTTCACAATTCAATTTTCAGACCGTATAACGCAAATGCAAAAAATAAAATATTGAAACAAACGTCCATTTTTTCCTTTTTCTCGGTTACTTCATCAGTGGATTTTTGCCATTTTCTCTCCTTTTGTTCAAATTTCCTTTTGCTAAATTATGACTTAAGAAATTATCTTTTGAATAAATTGAAATCTAACCGATTTTATTTTCCTTCTATTTTTTTCCCCAATTTACGTGGACTGTGCCATATAGCGGGGGGAGGTCGCGGACTGTTTTACATCGTTTATAGGCTATAGCCTGCGTGCACGTTAAGAAGTAACTTATAGTTTAAAAGGCTAACACAGAGGACGCCATAGTTTTTGTTGTTAATAAATATATAATAGGCTAATAATACTATGCTAAATGTAGAATTCAGGTCTGGCCATCGGGAGCAGCGGGCAAAACGGTGGCCTGGCTACTTATTTCGCCCGCTGCTTTGTACTTATCTATACTTATTTGTTATTAGTGCACGTACACACACACACACCTACTTTATTATATTGATGCATGCCTCGATGTACCCGAATGATTTAAGGACTCGCCATTTGATAATTAACCGATACAAATTATGAATCCGCTACTCTTGACTTGCAGCATATCATTTTAGGCTATAGCCTACATATACATAGGCATATCAAAGCCTATCATTCTCGGCTAATGGCTTGTAATGAACCGAGTTAATGACTGCTAAATTTAAGGGCAAGAGAAGATGTGAGAAGCAGTAGGCTATATGCAATGAAAAGTTCAATGTTGCCGTGGAAACGAGAATAATGATCACTAAGTGAAAACATCGGCAAAGGAGTTTATTTAGGCCCAAATATTTTGAATGTTTGGCATGTAGGCTTGGCTAAGATGTGGATAAAAGCTAACTAAAATTTGCTGAACTTTATAACTTTAACAAAATTATAAAGAAAGAAAAAGTGAAAAGACAGTCACAGGCATAGGCTACCAATTCAGATAGATTTTAAACATTTTGCCTTATGTAAATATTACGGTGACGCATTGCTGCCACATACATATTATTTTTTTCACTCAATTATGTCATAATAACGAGATCTTATGAAAAAGAGACTACTGTCTCAATGTGACTACCCTGGTAAAACAAAGGATAAATAAATACCTTTTCTCGTAATAACGTGATCTTATGTCGTAAAAACGACATATTTTTCTCATTAAAACAACATGTTTTTTCTCCTAATAAGGTGTTGTATAGTGATGTGTGTATATATGTCTGTATCCACATTAGAGAATGTATTTAGCCCATGCCTTTGTCACACTTGTTTGAAAGCAGAAAAATATCTCATCCGCTGCCTGTATCAGTGGCAGTGCCCATAGCACGAAATTGTTGTAATTTATTGATTGAAGCCTGCAGTTCATAACAGCCATGGGTAGCAGGTGCCATGGATCACTAATGATAAGCGTGTAACTTTAACCTAGTAATGATGGACCCCGGTACAGCCACAAATATCATAACTGTCTATAATAGGCCTACTGTAATTAAGACATATATTCAAAAAATGTATTAAAAACAGAAAGACGCTATTTCAGCCTTAGGCTACTCAAAGGCCGCGGAAACATGGCCAGTGGGTTCGTTACGCATGTCAATCCATTCCCGGCGTTCTTGGTTTGCTTCTTATGTATTAAATATACAGGCAATTAGATGAACCTTGATTAAAATTAAAATACAATTTATAGAAAACGAAATTCACTTCAAAGAAATGATTTCTGCAAAACAACACTCAACAAAAATCATGTCTGACCCCACTCCATGTTTCCAGACATATTGCGCGTCTTATAGCCTATCTTACTCATGCCGACGAAAGCGCTCGCAAATTCTTTAATATTTTTCATTTTTGCAGTTTTTTTTACCACTTCGTTATTTTGGCTCAGAATTTCGTTTGTTGGAAATATGAACTGAATTTAGAAATTACATTTGAAATTAAAACTTTGCGTTAATAAACAAAATACATTTTTGAAGCTTTTGGAGTGGAGGCTAATTGCAAAACGTAGCCTATTTAGATTCATAGTTAGGCTATATGTTTAAACATTAGCCTATTGTATTATTGTTTTAATTTCATATGTTAATGATGAAAAGTGAGCAGCATGAGTAAGATATAGGCTATAAGACGCGCAATATGTCTGGAGACATGGAGTGGGGTCAGACATGATTTTTATTGAGTGTTGTTTTGCAGAAATCATTTCTTTAAAGTGAATTTCTTTTTCTATAAATTGTATTTTAATTTTGATCAAGGTTTCATAAACTAATTGCCTGTATATTTAATACATAAGAAGCAAAATAAGAATGCCGGGAATGGATTGCGTAAAGAACCCACTGGCCATGTTTCCGCGGCCTTTGAGTAAGGCTGAAAGCGTCTTTCTTTTTAATACATTTCTAGAATATACAGTGAGGAAAATAAGTATTTGAACACCCTGCTATTTTGCAAGTTCTCCCACTTAGAAATCATGGAGGGGTCTGAAATTGTCATCGTAGGTGCATGTCCACTGTGAGAGACATAATCTAAAAAAAAAAATCCAGAATTCACAATGTATGATTTTTTTTACTATTTATTTGTATGATACAGCTGCAAATAAGTATTTGAACACTCAGCTAGAATTCTGACCTTCAAAGACCTGTTAGTCTGCCTTTAAAATCCACCTCCACTCCCTTTATTATTCTAACTTGGATGCTCCTGTTTGAGGTCGTTAGCTGCATAAAGACACCTGTCCACCCCATACTGAAGGGTCAAGGGTCAAGCCAAACATCACTTGTCTCTTCATCAGACACATATCCTTCAAGAATGATTTTATGTTCAATATTAAAATAAGAATTAATGATAATCAAGTTATAACCATTTCCTACATTTGATAAATCAGTTCTCTATATTCAAGGAGTGATTTTGGATATTGTAGTGTTTTAGTTGCTGTGTGCTTTTGAATCCACATTCTTTAGGTGCTGCTCTGATGTCTGTGTCAAGACGTGCTGACAGGCAAATGTCCTTGGTGTTTGACACTCCAGGGAGTAAAGAGTGCTCAGCATGTGTTAACTGTATGTCTTACTAAGGTGACCCCTGGGGTCATCTATGTCACAGCTATGGGACTCTTTGGGGACTCAGAGAAATGTACCTCTTTGATATACTTTTCTTTCTTACTAAATAGAATAAATTCACTTCTGAACTAGAGTTAGTATCAGCATGTTTTGGAGAAGTGCTTTTTGTTAGTTAATGATTGTTGCGTTGATAGTTAGTTAAGATGTTCCGACCTTGATGGAAACTGCTATTCTGCGGAGCTTTGTGTGTGCGTCTCATGATTCTGTGCCGATCCAGTATTGGAGATGGTCCTTTCGGCAGACGATTCTAGACTTGGAGGCGTCTTTTCTATGACCTCCGAGGTCACTAGGGACTAATCTGGGCCTGGGCGACATCAAGTCTACGCATTTTTAGTGATATATGCTCCTATCTGTCTACGTGTGGAAAGTTGCTTACATTGCATGTTGTTAGAACCAATCAGAATCATTCCACATGGCAGTAATGACGTGTCTAGACCTTGAAAACAGTATAACTGTTCAGAAAATTTTATGTACGTTAGACGGAGGCGGGGAGACTGTTAGAGGGAGTGCGGCCTACGAACTCCTCATGAGCTGGCTTCTGCTGATGAAACTGCAAACTATTCTTCAGTAAAATTTTCTTTAATTAATCTGACTCCTGACTCCTGGTCTTCATTTTTCACTACTGGTCCTGGGTCCTAAGCTGTTACCCCAACAATACAATCAGTAAGAATCCAACTACTAACATGGCCAAGACTAAAGAGCTGTCCAAAGACACTAGAGACAAAATTGTACACCTCCACAAGGCTGGAAAGGGCTACGGGGAAATTGCCAAGCAGCTTGGTGAAAAAAGGTCCACTGTTGGAGCAATCATTAGAAAATGGAAGAAGCTAAACATGACTGTCAATCTCCCTCGGACTGGGGCTCCATGCAAGATCTCACCTCGTGGGGTCTCAATGATCCTAAGAAAGGTGAGAAATCAGCCCAGAACTACACAGGAGGAGCTGGTCAATGACCTGAAAAGAGCTGGGACCACCGTTTCCAAGGTTACTGTTGGTAATACACTAAGACGTCATGGTTTGAAATCATGTATGGCACGGAAGGTTTCCCTGCTTAAACCAGCAGATGTCCAGGCCCGTCTTAAGTTTGCCAATGACTCTGGATGATCCAGAGGAGTCATGGGAGAAATTCATGTGGTCCGATGAGACCAAAATAGAACTTTTTGGTCATAATTCCACTAAATGTGTTTGGAGGAAGAAGAATGATGAGTACCATCCCAAGAACACCATCCCTACTGTGAAGCATGGGGGTGGTAGCATCATGCTTTAGGGGTGTTTTTCTGCACATGGGACAGGGCAACTGCACTGTATAAAGGAGAGGATGGTCGGGGCCATGTATTTTGGGGAACAACCTCCTTCTCTCAGTTAGAGCATTGAAGATGGGTCGAGGCTGGGTCTTCCAACATGACAATGACCCGAAGCACACAGCCAGGATAACCAAGGAGTGGTTCTGTAAGAAGCATATCAAGGTTCTGGCGTGGCCTAGCCAGTCTCCAGACCTAAACCCAATAGAGAATCTTTGGATGGAGCTCAAACTCCGTGTTTCTCAGCGACAGGCCAGAAACCTGACTGATCTAGAGAAGATCTGTGTGGAGGAGTGGGCCAAAATCCCTCCTGCAGTGCAAACCTGGTGAAAAACTACAGAAAACGTTTGACCTCTGTAATTGCAAACAAAGGCTACTGTACCAAATATTAACATTGATTTTCTCAGGTGTTCAAATACTTATTTGCAGTTGTATCACACAAAAAAAATAGTTAAAAAAATCATATATTGTGATTTCTGGATTTTTTTTTTCTTCGATTTTGTGTCTCACAGTGGACATGCACCTACGATGACATTTTCAGACCCCTCCGTGATTTCCAAGTGGGAGAACTTGCAAAATAGCAGGGTGTTCAAATACTTATTTACAATCATACAAATATACACACACACACACACACACACACACACACACACACACACACACACACACACACACACACACACACACACACACACACACACACACATATATATATATATACACATATGTATGTATGTATGTATGTATGTATGTGTGTGTGTGTATATATATGTATGATTGTGTACACAGGGTTAGGAAAGTACTCACCCTCATGCTATCCCAGATGTATATGACTTTTATTTCTTCAGATAAACAAAGATTTTTAGGAAACTAATCTATCTCTGAGTCCATATAATGCAAGTTAATGAGGATTGAGAGTTGACAGTTAAAAAAAATTACACAGTGAATATGACAGTAATCTATGCGACACAAATGGACGAATCAATGCCACCTGACACTAAACAATAGGTGTGTCCAAGTAAATGTTAATAACTTAAACAAAAAAAATACTGTAATAATAACTAAATAATAACTATAAACCATCACTTCTGGCCAACTGTCGCACATTCATGAGATAGATGTTGTGAAGCGTGACGTAACCAATTCTGTGTGTGGTTCTTAAATCATAAACTATCTAATTGCCTTTCACTTGCATTACATGGACTCAGTTGGACTATTTTACTAAAAATCTAGGATGACACGAGGGTGAGTAAAGAACTAGAGATTTTTTTTATTTTATTTGGGGTGGACTATCCCTGTAATAACCAGGGTATAAATATTTTTGGACAGGTTATGTTGTGTATGTTTAGATTATTTTGTACAATATAACCATGCAATCCCTCTGATTTTTGTGTCAAAATTGTTAGCAAAGCAGATTTTACAAGGGATCTATATTATCAACTGTAGCAAGAATTTGTACTTATTGTTAGATATGTTGCATATAATTTTATAGAAAGACTAACTGTTTTTGCATGTGTGGTAATTGGAGCTTTTTCACTTGTTTAGAGTTGAAACCGAGGAAAGATGAAGGTGAAAGTGAGGTGCTGGAAAAATTGAGATAATCATCTTCAAAACTGAAGATCATCCAATGTAGTTCATGTCATTACAATGCCAACATTTGATTTTGTTTTAGATAAAAGTTCAGGGAAGGTTCTGTCAGTTTAGGGTTTTCCTAATATACCAAACTTTTTGGGCATCATGCACCTTTCTTTTTTTGTGGCAGTTATATAAGTGAATTTGGTCATAGCATAAACATGTGATCATCACGTGAGTTTTTTATTTGAATATTTTATTTTGAGAGAATGCTTTTACTTCCAACCTTTCTTGGGCATAGTTTACTGTAGGAAGTATTTCACATTACTTTAATTTTACTTTATTGATATTGTCATTGTCATTTCTGGATACTTGATTATGGTTTTCAGTATTTCTATTCATTAAAAATAAACAAGTTCTGATTTGCAAATGGACTTACTGCATTAATAAATCGTTTCTTTTTTTTAATAGCGATAACTTTGAGATAACTTTAAGTTTAGTTTTTTTTGTGTATAGACCATGTCTTAGTGGTTTTGTATGATTTAAAGGTCCCCTTCTTCGCGAGTCCATTGTTCAAACTTTAGTTAGTGTGTAATGTTGCTGTTAGAGCATAAATAATACCTGTAAAATTATAAAGCTCAAAGTGCAATGCCAAGCGAGATATTTTATTTAACAGAAGTTCCCTTTCAAAGCCTACAGCGAACGGCTGGCTTGGACTACATCCTGGTACTTCCTTCTTTAATTACGTCAGTAGAGCAGTAGAACAGACTAACCTCCGCCCACAAAGGAACGCGAAAAAGGGGGCGCGGTCTTGTTGCTGTCCCACGTGGAGAAGCGGACGGTCGCGTGGAGAAAAGGAACTGTTGCGTTGAGTGTGTTTATCACCATGTCATCGAGACGCTGTTATTTTCATCCAGGAGTCAAATCACCTTTGTTTGGCTTTCCCAGGGACGCTGTAGAGATTATTGAACGCATACATATCTCCGTTAAGAGGCGTGACCTTTCCAACGTGTGCTAAGCTGCTGTCAAATTACAACACAGGAACCGCTTTCACGTGCGCTAAGCTGTGGTCGAATCACAGCACAGGAACCGCTTTGCACAATCAGAACTCGTTACGTGTTTCTGAAGGAGGGACTTCATAGAACAGTGGTCTCCAACATGGTGCCCGCGGGCACCTGGTAGCCCGCGTGGAGTCTCTGGGTCGCCCGCGAGCACGTTCTATAAATAGCCTGAATTGTAATCTTTCTTTTTTTTTTTTTTTTTTTTTTTTTTTTTTATGATAATGGCATAAAATGAGAAAATAACTATTGGTGACATTTCATATACCATTAAAACATAATAAAATAATTCAATAATTTAAAATATTTTGAATCTGCACGTCGAGTCAACGTACGTTGCCATAGGCAACATTACTTTGTGCAAAAACAAAAAACAAAAAAAACGTCACTTCTGTTAGTTGAGTTGGTCGCGGGCAGACGGTATACATACTCTACATGAGATAAATTGAACTATAAAAAAGAAAAAAAGACTAATTATGGCTGATGATGCAAGTCATGCAAAAAAGAAAAATACTTATTATTTCAATGAGGAGTGGGAGACAGAATTCCTCTTCACAGGGCCGGCCCGTGGCATAGGCGGAATAGGCAAATGCTAGGGGCGCCACTCATCCTTAGGGGCGCCAAAATGTATTACCAATATTTTATTAATATTCATTTGAAATATTACCAAATAAAGCGCGAAAAAAGCGTCCCCCGCCTCTTCCCAGTCCGCCGCATCAATCTCCCCCCGCCGAGCTACTTGAAGTGCGTCAGAAATATAACGTGCAATCAGTTTATCGTTAGGGGAATTTGTTGTGTCGCGCCGCCTTTCGCCGCATCCAAAGCAGACAGGATTGATTTTATTTTTTAGGGTGCTTGGCCGCTCGCGCCAGGTGTAGACTCAGTGAAAGTTGCCTGATCATTTATGACGGATGGCCGAATTGTAGTGTCAAAAAAGACAGAAGCCCTCTGATGATGGGAAGATAAGGAATACACTGCTCTTCTTATTTAGTATTTGTGTCTTGTTTCTAGTCTAAATATATACAAATTCTTAAATCAAGATGCATTTACTAGATAAGTTAAATGACATAAGATATGTTTTCTTGAAAATAAAATCAAAATGAAGTGAGTTTTTGCTTATAACAAGCAAAATGATCTGCCAATGGGGTGAGAAAAATAATCTTGTTCCTGATTGAAATCTTGTTTCTCATTTTGATTTTTTTCCCCCAGAAAATAAGAAAAAATATCTAATGTCATTTTACTTATCTAGTAAAGGCATCATGATTTAAGCATTTTTAGATTTTATACTGGAAACAAGAAATAAATACTAAATAAGAAGAGCATTTTTTGCAGTGTAAAGACCGAAGTAAAGTGATGAAGGCTAATGAATGAACAGTGTATCTAATTGCATAGTGGTAAAATACTAATGTTCGCTAATTTAATTCGTTATTTTTACCTTAAACTATGCAAGCAGCTGTTCTGGGTTCTCCAGAGGCCACACAGCCAGTGTGATTTTGTAAAAAAAAAAAAAAAAAACATGTTTTATATATATATATATATATATATATATATATACATACATACATACATACATACATACATATATATATATATATATATATATATATATATATATATATATATATATATATATATATATATATATATATATATATATATAAATATTAAACGCATGTAATATCACTTTTTTTAATAGCTTAATGTTTTTACTCTGCTGTTGTGCAGTTTTAAGGGGATATATAGCAATTTAAAATGTATTTGCCAAAATTAGTAATGATATTTATATACAGGTTCATTTAAAATAGTCAAGTCAAGTCAACTTTATTTATACAGCGCTTTTAACAATGTAGATTGTTTCAAAGCAGCTTTACAGTGTTAAAAAGGAAAATAATGCAACATAATTTTATTCAGCTGTGTAGCCATTCTGGAAAAAACGCTGATGTCATCAGTTCATTTCAATTATCATACAGTGACAGTGTGTGCTTTAGATCAATAATTCGCTCAGTAATTTAGTTTAAATGGTTAATTTAGTTTATTATTTAGATTTATTTCGATGTTAAGTTGAAAAATGTAGTGTCCCCAACTGAGCACGCCAAGCCAGAGGCAACAGAATAACAAAATAGCAACATTTTAGGTAAAATTCACATTAAATATCTAAATTTCACAGTTTAATTCCTGGTGAAAACATGAATGCTCATAGTCAAGTGTAAGATTGCTGCCATCTACTGGAAAACAAACACTTTTGCTAGTTCTCAATGAATAGTTTGTGCATGAATGCTAGATGCTATTACTCTTGCTCTTTGTGTTTAGGCTGTAATGTGGCGTGGGTGCTATTTTTGTATAGTTTAACTATCATCAGCCTTTAAAAAATAAAATAATAATAATAATATCATGAACATAATGATGGGGTAGAATGGACTGGACATCATATAAAACAACAACAATAAAAATAAAACATCAATGCATTACAAAAATAAAACTGTACGAGTGTTTCCACAACTTAGACTGATAACGTGTAGTGCTAAACCTTGATACAAGGGGCACCAAATAAAATCTTGCCTAGGGCAGCAAATTGGTCAGGGCCGGCCGTGTGTGTGTGTGTGTGTGTGTGTGTGTGTGTGTGCGTGCGTGCGTGCGTGCGTGCGTGCGTGCGTGCGTGCGTGCGTGCGTGCGTGCGCGTGTGTGTCTGTGCCTATATTAAACAAGTAGCCCTCAAGACTTTTTTATCCCTTCAGGGAGCCCTCGCTCACAAAAAGGTTGGAGACCCCTGCTATAAACGATGTAAAACAGTCCGCGACCTCCCCCCGCTATATGGCACAGTCCACGTAAATTGGGGAAAAAATAGAAGGAAAATAAAATCGGTTAGATTTCAATTTATTCAAAAGATAATTTCTTAAGTCATAATTTAGCAAAAGGAAATTTTAAAAAAGGAGAGAAAATGGCAAAAATCCACTGATGAAGTAACCGAGAAAAAGGAAAAAATGGACGTTTGTTTCAATATTTTATTTTTTGCATTTGCACTATATGGTCTGAATATTGAATTGTGAAGCGTTACACGGACCCTTCTTACCCTCCTCGCCAAAACATCATCTATTTTAGGTTTAGATGGAAGTGTCTGCAGTCCAGGTGTGGCTGTGGTGCTCATAAGTGGTCTGGCACCTAAAACCTGAACACATGAACACAGGATTAATATTGATAATGTCCCATGATGGTTGAAAAACACATTCAATAGTATGATAGCCTTTTTACCTTCTTCGCCGAAACCTTGTTTTGTGTGTTTCTTTGCGGTGGTTGTGTCCGCAGTCCAGGTGTGTATGTGGTGCTCATTTGTAGTCTGGCACATAAATCCTGAATATATGAACACAGGATTAATATTAATAATGACCCATGATGGTTGAAAAAACACATTCAATAGTATGATAGCCTTCTTACCCTATGCCTCGAAACTACGTCTTGCATGTTTGTAAATCTTTTTACAAAAAACGACGAATTGGGATCCCTACCAAAACGCCAGGGCGCTGGCCCTTCCAGCATCCTGCTTGAGCGCACTGGACCGTCTTAGATGGTACGGAAGTCAGGGCTCCAAGCAGGGAGGTCAGTCACTGCTGTTTCTGCAAGACCCACCCAGTGTGACTATTGGATAACGCTGGGAAAGCGTGCCCGTCTCGGGAGATGGTACGCTGCGGAGCCATGTCCTTCAGTAGAAGGCTAGGTGGCAGAATACACATAAGGACTAACCTGGCAGGGTAGTGCAACATATGGCAGTCTCTGGGGTGGTTCCAGCCTGGTCCCAGGGGGGAAAGAACACGCCCAGAGACGACTCAGCGGGCTCTGTCAAGGGAAAGACACGGGGCTAGCCGAGTAGGGTAGCTGGTACCGTGGAAGAATACACATATGGGGTAGCCGTGAGGGGACCGCTACATATGGAACCCAGCCTACACACACGTTTCACAAGCATACGGGTGCAGGCCTGGCGTCAGACGGCCGCAACGTCTGGCACCGCAGGGGTGACGGAGGAGCTCGACAGGGTTAGCCGTTTCCGGGGAACACAACTGGAGAAAATAGACGCACGTATCCGGCCCAGAGGGCGGGAGTGGCGTTGCAAGCCGACACTTAGAACGGGCACTTAGCGCTACTGGCCACTGGGGGCGAGGATGCGGGAAGATACCGGCTCTACACGGAGGCTATAGAATCTAGCGAACGTGTTAGGTGTCGCCCAGCCCGCAGCTCTACATATATCTGTCAGCGAGGCGCCTTGAGCCAGCGCCCAGGAAGAAGCAACACTCCTTGTTGAGTGTGCTCGCAACCCGAACGGGCAAGGCACGTCTTGGGACTGGTAAGCCAAGACGATAGCATCCACTATCCAGTGGGCTAACCTCTGCTTGGAGACAGCCTTTCCCTTCTGCTGGCCTCCGTAACAGACGAAGAGTTGCTCTGAGGTCCGAAAGCTTTGAGTCCGGTCGACGTAAGCGCGGAGAGCGCGGACGGGACATAACAAAGCCTGGGCTGGGTCTGCCTCCTCCGAAGGCAGCGCTTGCAGGTTCACTACCTGGTCCCGGAAGGGAGTGGTAGGAACCTTGGGCACGTATCCAGGCCGGAGTCTCAGGACAATGTGAGAGTTGGCCGGCCCGAATTCTAGGCACGATTCGTTGACCGAAAGTGCATGCAGGTCCCCTACCCTCTTGATGGAGGCCAATGCCGTCAGAAGCACTGTCTTCATTGACAGGATTTTAAGCTCCACAGACTGCAAAGGCTCAAAGGGAGGGCTCTGAAGTGCTCTGAGCACTAGAGCTAAGTCCCAAGAGGGTAACGAGTTTGGACGAGGAGGATTTAGCCTCCTCGCACCTCTGAGGAACCTGACGATTAGGTCGTGCTTTCCTAAGGACTTACCTTCGACTGCGTCGTGATACGCCGCTATTGCTGCGACGTACACTTTGAGGGTGGAGGGAGACAGCCTTCGCTCCAACCCATCTTGCATAAAAGAAAGCACGACACTAACCGAACACCTTCGGGGGTCTTCCCGGTGGGAAGAGCACCATTCAACGAACAGGTTCCACTTCAAAGCGTAGAGGCGCCTCGTAGAGGGGGCTCTAGCAGAAGAGATGGTGTCCACCACTGCCTGTGGTAGACCACCTAGAACCTCCGCGTCCCGTCCAGGGACCAGACATGGAGTTTCCAGAGGTCTGGACGTGGGTGCCATAGAGTGCCCCGTCCCTGAGAAAGAAGGTCCCTCCTCAGGGGGATCGGCCAAGGAGGGGCTGTCGCGAGGAGAGTTAGTTCTGGGAACCAGGTCCGGTTGGGCCAGTAGGGCGCAACTAACAAGACCTGCTCCTCGTCCTCCCTGACCTTGCAGGGTCTGTGCAAGAAGGCTCACTGGGGGAAACGCATATTTGCGCAGGTCCCGGGGCCAGCTGTGCGCTAGTGCATCCGTGCCGAGGGGGCCCCCGGTCGGGGAATAGTACCACTGGCAATGGGTCGAGTTCGGAGAGGCAAACAGGTCTACCTGTGCGGCTCCGAAGAGGTCCCATATCAGCTGGACCGCCTGGGGATGGAGTCGCCACTCCCCCGGAGGTGTCGACTGGCGAGAGAGCTCGTCGGCTGTCTGGTTCAGCGCACCTGGGATGTGAATGGCACGAAGCGACCTCAGATGCTTCTGACTCCAAAGGAGGAGGTGGCGGGCGAGTTGGAACATGCAACGGGAGCGTAGACCACCCTGACGGTTGATGTACGCAACGGCCGCAGTGCTGCAGTGCCAAGTGTACCGTTAACAACTCGAGGCAATTGATATGCCAATGCAATTGAGGTCCCGTCCACAGACCTGAAACTGCATGCCCGTTGTACGTGGCCCCCCCAGCCCGTGGAGGAGGCATCCGTGAAGAGCACAGCATGCCTGGACACTTGTTCTAAGGGCACCCCGGCCCGGAGAAACGAAGCGTCGGACCATGGGCTGAAAGTTTGGCGGCAGTAAGGAGTCACTGGGACCCGGTACTGGCCGCTCTGCCACGCCCACCTCGGGACTCGGCCATGGAGCCAGTGTTGAAGCGGTCTCATATGAAGCAATCCGAGCGGCATTACCGCGGCTGCAGATACCATATGCCCCAGGAGCCTCTGAAAAAATTTCAGTGGGACCGCTGTCCTGCTCTTGAACGAATTCAAGCAGTTCAACACCGACCGGACCCGCTCTTCCGTGAGGCGCGCAGTCTGGCTGACCGAATCCAGCTCCATACCGAGATAAGAGATCCTCTGCGTGGGACAGAGTTTGCTCTTCTCTCGGTTGACCCGAAGGCCCAACAGGCTGAGGTGACTGAGCACCATGTCCCTGTGTTCGCACAACTGCTCCCGAGACTGGGCGAGTATAAGCCAGTCGTCGAGATAGTTGAGGATGCGAACGGCGCGTTCTCTGAGCGGAACAATGGCTACCTCTGCGACTTTCGTGAAGACGCGAGGCGACAGGGACAGCCCGAAGGGCAGGACTTTGTACTGATATGCCTTCCCCTCGAACGCAAAACGTAGGAACGGTCTGTGTCGAGGAAGGATAGAGACATGAAAGTACGCGTCCTTCGATCGCTGCGAACCAATCTTGGGGACGGATGCATTCGAAAATGCGTTTTTCTCTGTTAGCATCCGGAACGGGAGCTTGTGCAGGGCCCGATTCAGGATACGCAGGTCCAAGATGGGCCGTAACCCACCCCCTTTCTTGGGTACAATGAAGTAGGGGCTGTAGAACCCTGCCTTCATATCGGCTGGAGGAACCGGCTCGACCGCGTCCTTCGCCAGTAGGACATCGATCTCTGACCGCAAGACCTGGGCATCGCTGCTCCGCACGGAGGTGAAGAGGATGCCCCTGTACTTGGGAGGCCGGTGAGCGAACTGAATCGCATAGCCGAGTCTGATGGTACGGATGAGCCAGCGAGACGGCCTGGGGAGCTGAAGCCAAGCCCCCAGAGACCGTACAAGCGGGACCAACGGCACCACAGACGTACCCGGGGTGGGGCAGCGAGGTGGAATAGACAGACCCGACTCGGGAGGCCCGGAGGCGGCCCAGAGTGTTGTCTGAATATTCCAGAGTGGGCCAGAGTGTGGGTGAGAAGGCCCGGGGGCGTTCTCGGTGCCCACACTGCTGCCCCCTGGCGAGGGGGAGAGGGGAGGAAAGGAGTGGCAAGGCCCGGGGGCGTCGCGCACTGCCAACCTGGCCCTCTTGGGGCCCAGGGAAAATGGAAACTGCTCTTTTATTGAAAATGTGGGTACCACTGGACTCCGGAGAGCCAGCGGCAGAGATGTTATACCAGTCAGAGCCCCCCGGTCCTCCTCCGGGGGGTGGGAGAGGGATGCGGACATCATCTCCCTCAGAGCAGCTCCCGTCTTCCCTGGGCTGCCCGTCTCAGCGGGGCCCTCAGCGGGTTGGGCGCCTCCCTTACGTCCGGTACCCTGCTTTCCCGGTGGAGGCGGACGCAGGGGGACGCCCTCGGCGACGAGCAGGCGGAGGTGCTGCCGGCAACGACTGGGTGGAGGCAGCAGCGGGTCGTCGGGGCAGGATGTTTTTATTGGCCTCCGTCTGCTTCTGGGCCACCGAGAACTGCTGGGCGAAGCTCTCGATGGCGTCGCCGAAGAGGCCGGCCTGACAGACAGGGGCGTTGAGAAACCGGACCTTGTCGGAATCACGCATGTATGGACATCGCCCGACCCAGGGAGCGTGCAGTGACTTTCGTCGCCCGGAGAGCGAGGTCCGTCGCCGCACGCAGTTCCTGCATAACACCCTGGTCAGAACTACCCTCGTGCAATTCCTTTAGCGCTTTGGCCTGGTGGACCTGCAGGAGCACCATGGCATGCAGAGATGATGCGGCTTCCCCGCAGGTGGTGTAAGCCCTGCCCGTGAGACTGGACAAGAACTTACACGCCCGGGAGGGGAGACGCGGGGCACCCCGCCAGTCTGCAGCGGTCTTGGGACACAGCTGCATCGCCACAGACCGCTCGACTGGGGGGATTCCCACGTAGCCCTTAGCCACACCACCATCGAGGGTAGTGAGGACGGAGGAGTCAGTCGACCGTGAGCGAGCGTTGTAAGGCGCTACCCACGATTTCGTGATCTCCTGATGCACTTCCGGGAAGAAAGGAACCGGGGCGGGGCGCTGAGAACCAGCACGGGCCGTCCCGAGAAACCAATCGTCCAACTGCGAGGGTTCGGGACACGGTGGAGGGTTCCACTCGAGCCCGACACACGTGGCGGCCCGGGAAAGCATAGCCGTAAGCTCTGGGTTGGACTCGGGCAACGCTGTCACACCCGAAGGGGGCAGCGCAGCCGAATCTTCATCCTCAGAGCCCATTAGCTCGTGCCCCGATGCTGCAATCGACAACATGTCCTCAGCCGGAGCCCCAAAAGAAACGCCTGGGACCCCCCGGGGGGGGGGGGACCAGCGCGCTCTTCTGGAAGCTCCACCGGCGCAGCGGAGGGGGGAGGGGCCCGAGGAGCCATTTGACCCGTCGGGGAAGCCCTCACAGTAACCCTCAGGTCCCCACCAAGGCCATCAGCCAAAGTAGCAGCCCTCTGCTTTACAGCGGGAGGACCACTAGATCGGGGGATGCGCAATGGTGCTCCGCCTCTTTCGAGGTAATGGAGTCTGGACCGTAAAACTGCGATGGTCATGTTTCCGCAATGGGAACATGAGTCATTCACGAACGCTGCCTCAGCGTGCTGAACGCCCAAACACGTGAGACAACGAACGTGACCGTCAGCTGGGGACAGATATCGACTGCATCCAGAAACACACGGTTTGAATGACATCTTGAAAAAGACGCAGGGTCAAACCGTGTTGCTCTTTTAGAAAGGAAAAACTGCTCTTTTATGTGCTGAAGCACTCAGGGAGATGACCGCGGCACCACACAGTACAAAGGTGCAAGCCTGTGTGTGCACTCAGAATGGAAAACGCCCAGCGAACCAACAGCTGATCTCCGTCTGAAGCGGCACTCGCTGAGACGCGCCGTCACACCCGCACTGGAAGCAGTAGATCCTCTCATGAGGCTCGTCTTGAAACACTCTTCGTAGAAACAGGAAAACATTCGCTGTTCGGCTCCGAAGTAGAAAGCAATGATCAAGCATTCCACTTCCTTATTTATACCCGCGCTGCGGGGCGGTGCGTGGAATGCGTGGATCGCATGCCAATCTCCAATGGCTCGTTTTTAATACACTCGAAGTAGATTGGTCTCTGAGATCAGATCCCAATTCGTCGGTCAGTTCCGACGTACGTCGAACGTGACCGACTGAAAGGGAACGCTGGCAATTTCTCAGTGTTTGGATGTACAAATGAAAACAGAAGTCTTTTTTCAGTTCCTTCTGATCTGTGATCAGTGATTTCTTATGTGTAGCTAATTATTTATTATTCGTGCACACACTGCGGCTTCTCTCTCTCCAGACAGAACGGTGTTTTCGTGTTTTCTATCTTGTGAGTCAGTGTTTTTGTACGTCCTCGTCGCGTCTATCGGTTCTACAATGTGCATACAGTCGTTACATCTTTAGAGATAAACCTTACACACGCCGAGGCTCGGGCTGCACTGTCCGGTCGGCCTCCAACATCCCGACCCCCAGTACTGCATCTGGCCCACAGCGGAGGCGCCTTACACGGCACGAGATTAAGCAGAAGGGGGGTAAGCGTGAGGGTATCCGGGCTAGGCTAGCCAGCTATTCCCACAATAAACTGGATTACATTCGATTACTGCTGTTGTGTCTTTGTTTGCGCTGTGTACTCAATGCGCGTCACTGACGCTTTTCATATGATAGGAACATCTAAAAATAATGGTATTATCAACACTTACTCATAACTCGTTCATCTCGACAGCTGTAATGGTACTTTGCATGTGTTACAAAGTTGGTAATAATGATGAAGACGGACTCGGCGTGACTGGGACTCGTGTTTATTCAGAACTCTCAAATACAAACACAATAAACTCGCGCTGACTGACAGCGCTCTCATAACTCAGTAGTTACTATAAATAACTTTGTTAGCGATCGCTGAGCTCAGTCTCTGGTACATTAGTGATGTCCGGTTCGCGAACAATCTTTCTTTTGAACCGGTTCTTTTTAGTGAACCGAATCAGTTCACCAAATCGGACTGAATCGTTCTAAACGGTTCGCGTCTCCAGTCAGCGCTGATCCATAATTTACTAAAGTTACTAACTTTCTGACATGAGTGACAGCCCCTCTGACTAGAAATAGACTAATAACCTGAAGTATATGCTGTAAGTAAAACAGTTCACTGAACTGAGACTGACAGAACCGATGTGAAGTGAACTCCGGTCCATCCATCTCTCTGGCAGCAGCTCGTGCGTCGTAGACCTTGTTAAACCACGCCCCCTCCGCTCATATCAAATGCAAAGATGTCAGCCAATCACAACAGTGGGCGTTTTTACTGAAGTCTCACAGCAGACACGCCTCTTGTAACAGGGCCTTCAGCCACAGGGCAAACAGCAGTATAGAAAAAATGCCTTTTATTTCTAAATTATGATATTTTATGATGTAAAAATCATACTATCAATATATGTACACCTCAGGAAACATTATAAAATAATAGAAAAATGCCATGCCATGGGACCTTTAAGTTCCTACATATTTTAATATGAACAGCTATTATTGAAAATATCTATGAAATTATACTTTTTCTAATTGATGTCACACTGAAGCTGTGATTTTCATAGTAGTGACCCTTTAAGCTCACCTCACAATAATATGATTTATTTAATAATTACTGCAGTGTAAAACCACAGAACATCAATAAACTGTACATTTATAATATAATGGATTTAAAAGTACAAGCCAGTAATGCCTGTGACAGGTGCACCTAACGTCCTTGCATCCGCTCAGCTGCCCCTCCACCTCCTTTGACTGAACTCACACACTCATGGTTGGATCATGTTGTGGTCTAAACCAATCAGAGACAGAGATGGGGCGGGTCTTTGCCTCTGATTGGCTGTGGTCCAGATATTCCTGCTACGTGCTGTGTGTGTGATTGAAATTGTGACCTGAGCAGCACCAGAGAATTTCGACCCCCTGCCAGATTATTACCCCTCTAGTATTGGTCAATTTAGGAGTAGGGGAGGGGTTAGGATTAGGCAATCAGGCGACTTCAATGAGGGGGCTAATAATTTGGCAGAGGGGCAAATTTCGGCACAACAATGTCTAACGTTACCATTAAAGTGAAAGAGTCCTGTACTCACATCGTCAAGCAAACCACCAAAACAAAATCATTGTGTGTAAGTTAATCATTTGCCGTTTGAAATCTTCCTTTGAAGAGACTGGCAGATCGCGCTGCAACATTTCCCTCAGATACAGTAAATGCTGAACCCAGTCACCGTCACTGTGATTGTGCATTGTTATATTATATTCCAAAAATAATCTATTTGAGAACGATATTTGCTGATCTACTGACCTCCCTGAAATGCTAACATTAGTATCATTGTTCATTTGTGCAAAATGACTATCTGGCTCTTTGAAAAAACTTTCGACCACTTTTAATCCTGCGGTGATCTACCCGTAATAATTCATAATTTCATTATAGCATTTGTTCCAGCTGGCACAATTCTATTAAGAAATAAAAATCAGCACAATTACAATAGGGTTTCAGCCCTTCGGGCTCGAACCCTTAAATATAAGAAACTATAGGCCACCGCAACCTACAATAGCCTATCAGTAACGTTAGCACATAATCAGGGGCGTAGCCACTATGATGACTAGGCCCCCACCCCCAGTTTATTATACAAATATAATAATATTTGTTAAATAACAGTTGTTTAAATTATTTTAACGTAATTACAAAATTATTATAACATCTCAAATACTGAAATAAATAGAATGTGTTTTTTTACAGTCTATGGTTCTCTTTCATCATCTCGTGTTCGAGATCCACCTATGGGAAGGGCATCCGTACCTGACCTCTGCAGAAGCATCCAATTGCACCAAGTCTGACAAGACAGGCAGGAGCGCGCAGCCAATGCCCGGTAAGGCCCCGCCCCTTACCTGCGGGCATATATAGCCTGCACGCGCTACTGTACTCCAGTTGACATTCGCTTTTCGCGATCTCTGCACTGATACAGCTCGGTCGAATTTGCGCTGCTCACTTATTGTCTGCAGGAGGAAATATCTTCGGATCAGCCTCCGCCGGGCGTGACAGTTTCTATTCTGCCAGTTTCTCTGTGTCTGCTCTCGGAGCCGCCCACGCTCTTCCTCGTCATTCCTGTTCCACGGCTGCCGCCACAGATTTTTTCTGAGTTCTTCGCCGGTATGTCGCTCTCTATTCCTGCTTCTTTCCGGCGCTAGTTTATCACGGGCCTGCCCGGCCGCGTGTGGTGCTCTTGCCGCTATGATATTCACCCTTTCTGCGCGGTCTGCTTGGGCCTCAAGCACGCGGAAGAGGCCATAGAGAATCCGGAGAACTGCAGTCACTGCCTGGTGCTGCCTAGTTACTCCTGCGACGCCACCATAAGTTGCTGCTACCCAGTGGGACATAGTGACGACAGCCCGCCACCGGGGACCTCCCGGGGCGTGACTGCTCTTGTCTGGGCTGACCAGCCCAATCCTGAGTTCCCCGAAGAGGACATCTTTGCGGGAAACCCCCCGCTCGCCGACGATCCAGCAGGGTCCGGTGATGACGACGTGCGGGACTTCTCATTCACGCGAATTGCGCTGCAGAATGCCTATTCGCGTCTTTACATTGACTTAACATGAAATGTAACTTAACATGTAAATCACTCGCGCGAAACGTTTCATTCGCGTCCGGTGTGAACGCACCATCAGAGGACGAGGAGGCCATCCCGCCCTCTGGCATTCCCCAGGCTTGCGCCCCCGCAGCCTTGCCTCAACCCATCTTCCTGGATGTGTGAGCGAGCGGCCGCTTGTCTCAACATCGGCTCCACAGAGCGCCACCGACCAGGAGAGGGATATTTACGACGGTAAAATGCTGGGAGCTCCCCTCGGCCTGAGGTAACAACTTTCACGTTCTCCTAGCGTGCGCTAAGCACACACGGCATTACTGGAGCGACCCGCTCGACCTTAAACACGGTCTCGCGGGTCTGGAGGTTAAAATATGGTGGCTCTCGGCATGGGTTAACCGCCCGCTATTGAGCGATCGCCAGGCACCTCAACCCAGTCCAGGGAGGGCTGCTCGCCCTGATGAATCGTTTTCTGCTTCGGTGCACCAGGCCAATCCTCGGCCTTGGCTGTTAGGGCCCTAAATGTCTCCTCCTCTCCGCTTACCAGGCGGAAATTTTGGACGACCTGGGCCAACAGCTAGGGATCTTCCTTTCCTGCATTATGGAAGGAGATCATCACGGTTTACAACCTTGTTTCTCCATAACGCTCGTCAGGCCTTTCAAACCTTTGGGCGCTCCATGGCGCTTTGCTTTGTAGGATGTGACCAGGAGGAGGACGAGGCCTTCAAGTTGTGCCTTCTTAGGAAGGCGGCCCCTAGCCAGGCGCGTTTGCCTAATTCCCCGGCCCTGGGACGTAACTTTCATCAAAACCATTCTCGAGCGACAAGCATATTCTTTAGAGGTGAAGAATGCATTAGGGATGGGCATTTTTGTCAATTTCTCATTTCGATCATCGATAGGTCTCAAAAACGAGTACTCGAGTACTCGGGGGCGGGGCATGTGCAGGGGGCGGGGCATGTCCGTCATCGAGATAATGAAAATACTGTTATGAAAATGGTTCTTGACAAATACAAACGTGACATGAAAACAGGTATATGAAAACATGAACATATAAAACAAAAAATAACTGCTAGATTATGATGCATAAATGTCTTTGAAAAAGAAACATCTTTATACAATGACGTCTCAAATAATCAAGTCAGTAATATCGAGCATTGCCTTTGAGCTGAAACTGAAATAACACCACCCTGCAGCTTGCTTAATAAACTCAACCAAACACACCCTATATCAATATTAATATGAAGATTATTATGAACCTATTACGACATAAATCAACACAAAAGGACGTGAATGCGCACGTGAACTTCAGCGTGCTAGATTTGACAGGCGAAGGGTTTGAAACGGAACATTCTGAATGCGCTCTTCCCTTAACAACACTGATACACGGACAACAAAAGCACACAGAAACAACATTTTATTAAAATAGTGTTTTCATTATAATGCTTTGACAGATTGACTCTGCACATCATGCACTTAATTTTATTATTCATGATCGAAGTGTTTACAGACATCACTGCGCGTTTTCGAACTCATAACGAAAAACAACTTTAAATAAACTAGGTCTAGCCTACTGTTAAAAAATACGAGAACAGTAGCACTGCTGCATTTGGTGCATTTCTGCTACAAGAAATAGCCTATCTAAAAGAATATGACTGTCTCGATGGGTGACATCGATTGCTCCTCCTGCCTGATCGATTGCTCCTGTCTGCCTGCTGTGTCTGTTGCTCTGTAGCTCAAGTCTGTAGCTCTGTAGAGCCTTGCTTACATTTGAATCTTTATTTTGATATTTCCTCTTTCTTCTACTGCTAAATATAACTTACTCATCACCATACATTGTTTAAAAATTGCCTATCACGTTAAATTTGACATCGCTAGCTTTTAATCTAAATCACCATCACACGTTAGCATTTTGCTAGCCTGTTAGCTTGTTATCTCTGCACCCGGGTCTCCCTTTTTCTTAGTTCATAACTTGGATTAGTAAATTGTGTCCAGCAAAGGATTGTGGTAAGTGGTAAATTGGATTAATCAACAAACACGGTAAGTCATGTCTTCTCCTGTCATTATCACTTGCACAGCATGTCGCATGTTTAATATAGGCTTCTCCGCTGGCGAACAGGGCTTCACATGTGATAAATGTAAGGAGATAGTTAGGCTGACGGAGAAGATTTCAGAATTAGAAACACGCATCCATACTTTATCTGAGAGTAGTGAGGATGTAACAGCTTTAGACACTGATTTGGATGCGAATAGCTTAGTGAACTCTGTACATTCTTCGGTTCCGGCTGCAGGGCCCTCGCAGCAGGGAAACTGGGTAACAGTGAGGCAGCATAGTCGCAGACCAAAGAACCGCTTTTCCGTTCCGGTTAGAACATCAAACAGGTTCTCCCCTCTCAGTGAAGCACCCACTGAGTATCCTGTTGAAAGTGCCCTAGTCATTCACGGAACGTGAAGATAGAGACACCAGCCACCATAGTCACTTGTTTACCGGGAGCCAGAGCACCTGACATCAAAGCAAATTTAAAAGTGCTGGCTAAAGCTAATCGTAAATTCTCTAAGATTATTATTCACGTCGGCACTAATGATGTTCGACTTCGCCAGTCGGAGATCACCAAAATTAACATTAAAGAGGTGTGTGAACTCGCTAGTACGATGTCTGAGGCTGTTTTTTGTTCTGGACCGCTCCCTGTAAAAAGGAGTGATGAGATAGTTAGCAGACTATCATCACTCAATGGCTGGTTGTCTAAGTGGTGTCTGCAAAATAACATAGGGTTCATAGACAATTGGAAAAGTTTTTGGGGCAGACCTGACCTGTTGAAGAAGGATGGCATCCATCCCTCTTGGGGTGGTGCCGCTCTTCTCTCTAGTAATTTGGCACATAGTCTTAGAGCTAAACCTTGACTCACTAGGGCCCAGGTCAGGAAGCAGACAAACTGGCTAAAACGACCGTCTGCTAGCTGTCTCACGTTACTGGAGTCAGATAAATCCCAGCACATAGAGACTCTTTCACCTAGATATTATCATATAGAGACTGTGTCTGTTCCCCGAATTAGTAAATACAAAAAAACATCAAAACCATTCAACAGTAAAAATTTAATTGACGTCCAACAAAGAAACAAAATATATAATACAGATGAACAATTGATAAAGCTTGGGTTGCTGAATATTAGATCCCTTTCCCCAAAAGCGCTTATTGTTAATGATATTATTACAGATAATAATCTAGATGTGCTCTGTTTGACAGAAACCTGGCTAAAACCTGACGACTACATTACCTTAAATGAGTCCACCCCCCAAGATTATTGTTATAAACATGAGCCGCGTCTGAAAGGTAAAGGGGGAGGGGTTGCTGTAATTTATAATAATATCTTCAGTATTACTGAAGGGTCAAGGGTCAAGCCAAACATCACTTGTCTCTTCATCAGACACATATCCTTCAAGAATGATTTTATGATCTAATATCAAAATAAGAATTAATGACAATCAATTTATAACCATTTCCTACATTTACTAAATCAATTCACATATAACCTATTTATATTTAATCCTCTCTGTATTCAATGAGTGATTTTGATGATTGAAGTGTTTTTGCTGTGCTTTTGAATTCCTATTGTTGAGGTGCTGCTCTGATGTCTGTGTCAAGACGTGCTGGCAGGCAGATGCCCTTGGTGTAGTAATAACACTCCAGGGAGTCAAACGAGATCAGCATGTGTTAACTATATGTCTTCCTGAGGTGACCCCCCCCCCCCCGGGGTCATCCCTGTAACATCTGTGGGATTCTTTGGGGACTCAGGGAAAAATGTACCTCTTTGATATATCTTCTTTCTTTATAGAATAGAATAAAGTCACTTCTGAAGTAGAGTTAGTATCAGCATGTTTTGAAGAAGGACTTTGTTGATAGTTAATTAAGATGTCCCGACCTTGATGGAGACTGTTTTTCTGGGAAACTTTGTGTGTGCGTCTCATGATTCTGTGCAGATCCAGTATTGGAGATGGTCCTTTCGGCAGACGATTCCAGACTTTGAGGCGTCTTTTCTGTGACCTCCGAGGTCATTGAGGATTAATCTGGGCCTGGGCGACATCAAGTCTACGCATTTTTAGTGATATATGCTCCTATCTGTCTACGTGTGGAAAGTTGCTTACATTGCATGTTGTTAGAACGAATCACTTGGGGTTACTTGACTGTAACCCTGTTCCCTGATAAAGCGGAACGAGATGCTGCATAAGCTTATGCAAATGGGAATGTCTTTGACATAACCAGCTGTGAAAATAGTGTGAAAACACGTCAATGAAATTGACCCGGAGGTATTTATAGCCTCGGCCGGTGACGTCATAGGCGCACCTGCTGCACGAGGCTATAAATAGATGAGCTTCAGCTGGAGCAAACCAGATCTTCTTTGTTTGAAGACCAGTCCTGAAGCATCATCAGCACGGCCTAGCAATGCAGCATCTCGTTCCGCTTTATCAGGGAACAGGGTTACAGTCAAGTAACCCCAAGTGTTCCCTTTCAAAAGCTACACTCAATGCTGCATAAGCTTATGCAAATGGGAACGAGAATACCCACGCCGCCGTGCTTGATGGTGCCTGGACCCCTTACGGTTGTGTAGGTGTGCACAAGAACGCAAGAAGCCTCAGGCATTAGCCTGTGATGTCGACTCAAGGACATGAGAGCCCAGAGTGGCATGAGCATCCAAGCTATAAAGTCTTAAGAATGTGTGCGGAGAGGACCAACCTGCCGCATCACAAACATTTTGTAAGGGAGCACCCCTTGCTAACGCAGTAGAAGAGGCGACTCCCCTGGTGGAGTGAGCCCTTAATCCTATAGGTGAAGCTTGACCGCGCACCTCATATTCAAGAGCAGTAGCATCCCTGACCCAATGTGACATTGTTTGATGGTGGCAGAACCTCTGTTACGGCCCCCATGGCAAACAAACAGTTGCTCTGACTTACGCCACTGGCTAGTGCGGTGGACGTAGGCCTGAAGAGCATGGACTGGACACAGTCTATGAAGTTTCTCCTGATCCGGCGTTGTGAACGGCAGAGGGCAGAAGGTTTCAAGAGTGACAGGATGTACAGTCGACAAAGGAACCTTAGGCAGGTAGTCAGGGCGGGGATGCAAAATCACTTTCACCAAACCTGGGGCAAAGTCTAAGCAGGATGGCGATATTGACAGAGCCTGCATGTCCCCAATTCTTTTCAGAGAAGTTATAGCCATAAGAAAAACCATCTTTAGAGTCAGAAGTTCGTCATACGCTGATTCTAGAGGTTCAAAGGGGGTCTCAACCAGACCCTCGAGGGCTAAAACAAAGTCCCATGAAGGGATCTTGGCTCTTAATGGAGGCCACAACTGCCTGGCACAACAAAGTGAGCAGGCAGAAGATGCCTCCCAAGCGGCACCCCATCCACCAGGGCGTGGCAAGCCAAAAGAGCGGCCACATAAACCCTGAGAGTGGAGGGGCAAGCTAATGTTTCAAAGGGGGTCTCAACCAGACCCTCGAAGACTAAAGCTAAGTCCCATGAAGGGATCTTGGTTCTAACAGGTGGCCTCAACCGCCTACCCCACGAATGAAGCGAGCGAGTAGAGGATGTCTCCCGAGCGGCACCCCATCCACCAAGGCGTGGCAAGCCGAAAGAGCGGCCACATGAACCCTGAGAGTGGAGGGGCAGGTGCCTGATGACAACTTTTCTTGCAGAAAATCCAGAACTGAAGATACCTGGCAGTTGACTGAATCTACATTGTGTCGTACACCACCTTTCAAAGACACCCCATTTATTAGCATAAACTTCCGAGTGGAGGAAGCTCTAGCACTTAGAATGGTCTCAATAACTGCAGGCGAAAGCCCCGTGTCCCTCAGTTGGTGCCCTTCAGGGGCCAAACATGAAGGTTCCACAGGTCGGGCCTGGAATGGAATATCGTGCCCTCTGCCTGAGACAGAAGGTCCCTCCTCGCCGGAATCGCCCAAGGCGAGCCGTTGAGGAGAGACACTATCTCCGAGAACCAAACCCTGTTCGACCAACGCAGCGCTATCGATAAGAAGCAAGACCCTTGTTGGCGAACCCCGGCTAGAACTCCCAGGAGCAGAGCGACTGGAAGGAGGGCATACAGACACATTTTGGGCCATGTATGAACCATCACATCCAGACCCAGCGGGGCTGGGTGACAGAGAGAAGCAGGGACATTGCGCTGTCTGAGAAGAGGCGAAGAGGTCCACTCCCTGTGGTCAGCTCTGTAAAATCTGATCCAGATCTGCTTGACTACTTCTGGGTGGAGTTTCCACCCCCCCATCTGTAACTCTGTCTGGACAGTAAATCTGCTCCCGCCCTTGAATGTACACTGCTCGAGTGACAGGAACTTGTTCTGAGCCCAGAGAAAAATCCAGGGCTCCAGACTAACTTTTTTCACTAGGAGCACAGTGGCCCCCAACTGAAAATTTAAGGGGCACAACCAGAAATTTTAGGGTCGCACACCGTAAATCAACATGCTAACCAAATCTACTAATTTCCACTGTATTACTAATAGGGATCGGTATCGTTAAGGTTTTAATGGTATTACTACTCTTACCGATACTGCTTATCGATCCGGTACTTTAACAGTATACTTACTGGTTCTTTTTATTATACTTTATTTAATTTTTTTATAATAAAAAAAAACATAATTAAGAACATAATTAACATGGCTTTATAATCTGAAAAGTAAAATATCTATAGCAAAAGAAACCGCAAAGTTTGAACAAAATATAAAACATCTATTTGTAAATGGACCAGTGTGCAGGCATTCGGAAGGTCTGCTAACATTAATATTACAGTAAAGAACAAACCTACAAAGAAATCTAATAAAGTGATGAAATGTAAAATAACACTGCATAGTTTTCACTGCAAAAATTGATAGATTAATGCTTATAAAAGCTAAAGTTATTAATTCAAGAGATGTGAATATTTTCTATTTGCCTTTTGTTCGATTCGAATGAATGGCTCAATCGTCAGCAGGTTTATTAGACGCTGCCCCTTTAAGACCGATCGAATGTGAACTAATATCATATTCTCCTATTTCTCCAAACTATTTACGCCCATTTAAGATATAAACTGTTAAAATAACTACTCTCCAATCCGGTCATTTTGACACCGGCTATTTGTTGTTTATTTGATGGTTTAGAAGCGCACACGAAGCCTATAAATATTAAGTGCAAGTCGGTCCATTTCGCAGCACACACACATAAACCGCCTTGAAGTTGGAAACAGCGTCTCTTGTGCGGATTATTGTGCATTTAATAGCTCTTTATTATCAAACACATCCCGCAGTTTAGCAACAGTAGAGACTACAGTTTACAACAATCACTGAATCTGACGTTTAGTTTAGGTTTAATGAGAAATGACAGCGCAGCTGTGAAGGGAAGGATGAGCTCGACTGAACACGGAATAGTTTTACCTCATACCATCTTTTTATAATTCTTGGAAGCCAAAATCGAAAATAAAATTAGATTAATATCACAGCACATCCCTAAAGTTTAAGCAGACTAAACTTTTGTGTAGTTCTTGGCCATCGTCACTCATTAAGCTGACTGTGGTGTTGCGTTCGCTGTAGCTCCACGTGAGAGAGCTCACTCGCTTTCTCTCTCTTCTGGATTGCGAATGGCAAAAATGCATCACGGACAAATGGTTTAATATTATCTCATATAGAAACGGCTGGCAAAGATAGAATTTTCGAGACATAACGTCTATCAATTATAATTAGTAAGTGTATTTTCTTAATTTCTCCAGTACCGACAGCAGGCAAATTTACTGGTCGCACATGTGCGACTGGATGTAAAATTCAGTCGCACACTCTCAAATTTTAGTCGCAAAATGCGACCATTTAGTCGCACTCTGGAGCCCTGAAATCTGTCTCGCTATTCTGATAGCGTGAGCACAGACCCCCCTGGTGATTATATACAAGATATTTAGCTGTACTGTCCACCCGCACTAGGACATGACAGCCCCTCAATTGGGGGAGAAAGTATTTCAGGGCCAGAAATACAGCCGTCAACTCGAGGCAGTTGATGTGCCAACTGAGTTGATGACCCTCCCATTCCCGTTGGGCTGGACGACCACTTAAGGCCGCACCCCAGCCCGTCAGGGAAGCGTCCGTCGTTAGCAACTTGCGACGACAAGGTACGCCTAGAGTGGGACCCAAGGCAAAAACCGGGGTCTGAACCACATAGTTAGTGTACGAAGCCACATGGCGCGCCACTTTATTTGCCTGAGGATTGGCCCTAAGTCCTCTGGCTTTGAGCCACAACTGAAACGGTCTTATGTGCAACAACCCCAAAGGGAAACCCGTGGATGCTGATGCCATTAGAACTAACACTCTGGTGCTGATGATCAGTAAGATCTTGGTCTAGCCTGACTTTGCTCAGGGAATACTGAATGGTCTTGATTCAAGCGGGAAACCATTGTGCCCACCTTGTGACCAAAAACCGAACAAACCCTAGATAAGTCGTTCTCTGGGCAGGAGAAAGAACACTTTTCTTGGTGTTGAGTCTCAACCCTAGAGAAACTAGATGAGCCAACACACTGTGTTGAAGCACCATCTCATGTGATTTTAGCAATCGCCTTTGTAATTCAAAATTTGAATGCCCCGGAATCCCAATGGAGCCGGTAATACATCCATACATTTTGTTTATGTGCGGTTACAAGGCTAGCCAAATGGAAGACCCGAAATTGGTAAGCTTTTGCCCCCAAGAGCGAACCTCAGGAACTTCCTGTGTTGTGGCAGACTTTATATGCGAATACATGCGTCCTTCGGATCAATCGTGCCGAATCCAATCACAATGTTGAATATGCGACACGACCGCCTTCACTGTAACATCTTGACCTTGAGTACTTTAACTGCTTCACGGTTTAAGACTCGAAGATCTGAGATTAGACACCCCCCCCCACCCTACTGGGGACCAGGAAGTAACTGCTGTCACTTGTGACAGTACGAACGCCAACTCCGCCTTCACGGAAGTGGAGACCACGCCGTTCAAACAAGGAGGATGACAAATAAATTAGTTTACTAATTTTTACTGTGCTTAACACCCATGCAGAAACGCCTGGCAGAAGTTCACACGCTGCCTGAGACTCTGAGAGTGACAATTTTAACACTTCCTGTTGAGGGGATGTTAGACGTTCTATGTCCTGGATGATAGCAGGATTTAAACACTGAACGTCTAACATTTCACCGGAAACCACTGCCCCCCCGAATCACCAGAGGCGGCGGGGATGGAGTAGTTTTGAGGATAACGGGGTGGGGCGAGCAAATGTTTGACACGCCCTGTCCCGTGGGGGCAGACTGGGCACCAGACCACCGGACTTCTTATATTGATGACAGTCCCGAAGTCTGCCCTGGGAGGTTGTTGAGGATGACGAGCCGGTCTCCAGTCTTTACGAGGGAGAGCGCGACTCGCCACACTCTGCTTATTACCCCCCTAAATCTTAAAGGACTGAAGAGAGGTTGTGTGGCTGATAGCCCCTCCCCTTGAGTGCATTGAGGAAGAAACTGAGTGAACACTTCCTCATGTTTCTTCCACTCCTTTAAATCTGGCCACTACAGAGTTAACTGAGTCACCAAATGAACCACTCAAATCCTTCAGAAGGTCAGCCTGATATGCTTGCAAGACAGCCATAGTGTGCAGCGCAGCACCAGCCTGGCCCTTTATATTTATTATTCTTATATAAATCATATACAATATATATTCCATATAAAATAATATATATATATATATATATATTCCATATAAAATAATATACAATATATAATTCATATATATAAGCTTTGCCCATGACAGCCGACGTTTATTTTCTACATGGCTTTATGGGGAGGTATGTCTCTTTAATGAAAATGCAGACCCAGGCGAGAGATAGCTCGTGAGCGTTTCCCACCTGGGGTATTCTCACATATCCACGCGATTTCGCACCCATGATAGTCGAAAATGTCGACGTCAAGGGTACAAAAACACGTGAAGTAAATGTTTTTTTTTTTTTTTTTTTCTCTAGACAGAAACCTCAAGCTCACTGCGTTCGGGGATCTCTCATTCACGGTACCAGACAAACTGCCCTGGCCACCGCGCGAACAACCACCTCGATAAATTCCTCGTATGGATTCACTATCATGTGAGGAACGATCGCAGGCGGCTGCTCGAGGTCCGCGGACCCAGAGATTCATCATCATTCCCCGCGCGAGCCGAAGAAACGCCGGAGCGCGCTTCGGGATCACGCGGGGAAACATGCATTTGTTGAGCGAGCAAGCGAAAGGGACGGACCCGTCTCTTGCTCGTCAACAAACCCATTCGAGAGCTCCGAAAACTGGTGCGGACTGAAAGTAGCCCAGACGAGCATAAAGCATTCTAACTGTAAAGGCTTGCAATGCCCGCACTCGTCTGACTCAATGCAGCGACCGCATGCTTTTCCCTAAACACACACAGCAATACACGTGTGCATCCAGTTCTGTTATTTGAAAGAGAACATGGATATACAGCGTTTTACTCTGCTGACTTGTTTCCAACTGATCAGATTTAACTAGAACTCTTTCCACTTATGTTTCTTTGTAACAGAGATGAGAAAGAGAGAGAAATCTGCACACTGCCATGTTGAAAACTAACTCCTAACAAAGATCTCGAGTTGAGACTTGAAAGAGAGAGAGAATTTTTTTTTTTTTTTTTTTTTTTCAGAGACTTTGTAACACACCATAACACAGAGTTGGTCTGAAAACAAAAAGACCTGGTTTGCTCCAGCTGAAGCTCATCTATTTATAGCCTCGTGCAGCAGGTGCGCCTATGACGTCACCGGCCGAGGCTATAAATACCTCCGGGTCAATTTCATTGACGTGTTTTCACACTATTTTCACAGCTGGTTATGTCAAAGACATTCCCATTTGCATAAGCTTATGCAGCATTGAGTGTAGCTTTTGAAAGGGAACAGAATCATTCCACATGGCAGTAATGACGTGTCTAGACCTTGAAAACCGTATAACTGTTCAGAAAATTGTATGTACGTTAGACGGAGGCGGGGAGACTGTTAGAGGGAGCGTGGCCTACGAACTCCTCTTGAGCTGGCTTCTGCTGATGAAACTGCAAACTATTCTTCAGTAAAATTTTCTTTAATTAATCTGACTCCTGGTCTTCATTTTTCACTACTGGTCCTGGGTCCTAAGCTGTTACCCCAACATTACTCAGAAGTCTAGTTTCAAATATAATTCCTTCGAAGTTTTGGTGCTTTATGTAACGCTATGTAGTGTACATGATAAAACCCGTTCAACATTTGTGTTAGCTACTGTATACAGGCCACCAGGGCATAATACAGACTTTATCAAAGAATTTGCTGATTTTCTATCAGAGTTAGTACTGGCTGTAGATAAAGTACTAATTGTTGGTGATTTTAATATCCATGTAGACAACGGAAAAGACGTATTGGGATTAGCATTTAAAGACACACTAAACTCTATTGGAGTTGGGCAACACGTGTCAGGAGCCACTCATCGCCATAATCATACTTTAGACCTAATATTGTCACATGGAATAAATGTTGATACCGTTGAAATTCTGCAGCAGAGCGATGACATCTCAGATCATTACTTAGTATCATGTATACTTAATTTAGCTAAGGTTGCAAAGCCGCCCCCTCGCTTTAAAAATGGCAGGACAATCACTGCCGCTTCTAAAGATTGCTTTTTAAATAATCTTCCTCATCAGTATCATCTGCTCAGCATACCAGATAGTATAGGAGAACTCGATGTTGCAACAGAAACTATTGACTCTCTCTTTTCCAGTACTTTAGACACAGTTGCTCCTCTGCGCTTAAAGAAGATTAAAGAAAATAGTCCAACGCCGTGGTACAACGAGCACACCCGGGCCCTTAAAACAGCAGCCAGAAAAATGGAGCGCAGCTGGAAGAAAACAAAATTAGACGTATTTCGTAATTCGTGGAAAGAGCACATGATCACATACAGAAAGGCCGTAAAAACTGCTAGATCTGCTTATTTCTCAACTCTCTTGGAAGAAAACAAACACAACCCAAGGTATTTATTCGATACAGTGGCTAAATTAACCAAAAATAAAGCTTCAACTTCTGAGAGATTGTAAACAGCACAGCAGTAATGACTTTATGAACTTCTTCACATGTAAGATTGATAATATTAGGAAAAAATTTTTAACCATGCAGCCGTCTACTACCGCATCACATCAGACAGAGCATTGTAGTGTCACTAAGGAAAAATTACACTCATTCACTGCTATAGGAGAAGAAGAATTGGCTAAACTCGTTAAATCATCTAAATCAACAACATGTATGCTCGACCCTATACCAACTAGGCTATTAAAAGAGATGCTACCAGAGGTCATAGATCCTCTTCTTAATATCATTAATTCATCTTTGTCATTAGGATATGTACCGAAAACGTTTAAGTTGGCTATTATTAAACCACTTATTAAAAAACCGCAACTTGATCCTACAGATTTAGTCAATTATAGACCAATCTCAAATCTACCCTTTCTGTCAAAAATACTTGAAAAGGCAGTGTCTTCACAATTATGTTCCTTTTTAGAAAGAAATGGTATCTGTGAGGATTTCCAGTCAGGATTTAGACCGTATCATAGTACTGAGACTGCTCTCATCAGAGTTACAAATGATTTACTCTTATCATCCAATCGTGGCTGTATCTCTCTATTAGTGTTACTCGATCTTAGCGCTGCATTTGATACTATCGACCACAACATTCTTTTGAATAGACTCGAAAATTATGTAGGTATTAGTGGAATTGCATTATCATGGTTTAAATCATACCTTTACGACCGTTATCAGTTTGTAGTAGTAAATGAAGATATGTCACACCGATCGCAAGTTCAGTATGGAGTACCACAAGGCTCAGTGCTAGGACCGCTACTCTTCACCCTGTACATGCTACCACTGGGAGATATCATTAGGAAGCATGGCGTTAGTTTTCATTGTTATGCTGACGATACTCAGCTCTATATTTCTTCACGCCCTGAAGAAACTTACCAATTCACAAGATTAACGGAATGCATAGCTGATATAAAACATTGGATGACCGGTAATTTCTTGCAACTCAATTCAGAAAAAACTGAATTTTTAATTATTGGACCAAAAAGCTCCACAAGTAGTAACCTAGAATACTGTCTAACACTTGATGGCTGTTCTGTCAAGTCCTCGTCGTCAGTGAGGAACCTGGGTGTGCTCTTTGATACCAATCTTTCGTTTGAAAGCCACGTTTCTAGAATCTGTAAAACTGCTTTCTACCATCTTAAAAATATATCTAAATTACGGCACATGCTCTCAATGCAAAATGCTGAACAGTTAGTTCATGCGTTCATGACCTCAAGGTTAGATTATTGTAATGCTCTACTGGGTGGTTGCTCTGCTCGCTTAATAAATAAACTCCAGCTGGTCCAAAACGCAGCAGCTCGAGTTCTTACTAGAACCAGGAAGTATGACCATATTAGCCCAGTTATGTCAACACTGCACTGGCTGCCTATTAAACATCGCATACATTTTAAAATCTTACTTATTACTTACAAAGCACTAAATGGTATAGCTCCCCAATACTTGAGCGAGCTCTTAACATATTATACTCCATCACGTCTACTGCGGTCTCAAAATTCTGGCCAGTTGATAATACCGAGAATATCCAAATCAACTGCAGGCGGTCGATCCTTTTCCTATTTAGCACCTAAACTCTGGAACAGTCTTCCTAACATTGTTCGGGAAGCAGACACACTCTGTCAGTTTAAATCTAGACTAAAAACACATCTCTTTACTGTGGCATACACATAAAACACTTTTTCAATGAAATGATTATTAGGCTGCATTAACTAGGTCAGCCGGAACCGGGAACACTTCCCATAACACCTGATGTACTCGTGACATCATCAGAAGAATGGCATCTACGCTAATGATAGTCTCTCTGTTTTATCCCAAGGCCGTATCCAGTTCAGATGGTGGACCTGCGCCCAGAGAAGACCAACACAGGACCCCGAAGTGTCTGAGAGACCGTGATTAGACTCCCCCTGCAACTGCCTCATCGACACGGCATCTCAATAAACCCGGCGTGTTGACTCAGATTGTTCGAATATTACAATTAAATAATACTTAAATCGATATGTCATCCTCAATAAACCCGTCTCCAGCGTGTTGCCTCCGATCATTCGAATATTCTGATCTATTATGACCTCCGAGCTGTAAAGCTGCCAGAATAATAATAATAATACGCTGTTTGTTAATTGGCCAGAGGAGAACTGGTACCCCGACTGAGCCTGGTTTCTCCCAAGGTTTATTTTTCTCCATTAGGTCACCTAATGGGGTTTTGGTTTCCTTGCCACTGTTGCCTCTGGCTTGGCGTGCTCAGTTGGGGACATTATTATTTAGATTTATTTCGATGTTTAGTTGAAAATTTTAAACTAAATTAACCATTTAAACTAAATTACTGATCGAATTATTGATCTAACGCCCACACTATCACTGTATGATACTTGAAATGTTTCCAGAATGGCTATACAGCTGATTAAAATTATGCTGCATTATTTTCCTGTTTAACACTGTAAAGCTGCTTTGAAACAATCTACATTGTTAAAAGCGCTATATAAATAAAGTTGACTTGACTTGACTCTAAACCATCATGTCAAGCATGAAATATGCGTTTGAGCTGAAACTGAAGAGAATGAACAACAGCCGGTATAACAGCGCTTTGCTAGCTTATTAAGCTCAACCAAAAGCTTCTTATATTAGATTAATCAGATAGACAACATAAAAGTAATCTTACAACGTGCATCTGCAGAAAAGGACGCGAATGCGCACATGAACTTCACTCGCTAGTCTGAGTGTTCTCGCTAGTCTGAGTGTTCTCGCTAGTTTCTCTGTGGATCAGCTGATACACGGGGAACTAAGCACAGATCATTTACAGCATTCCATTTCCATCGTGTTCTCATTATAATGCTATGATTGGCGCTGCACATCTTGCACCAACCATTTAATGATCACAGAGATTCAAGACATCACTGCAGTGCACGCCTCAGTTTCACTTTATTTCGCCGCGGTCAGGAGGCGTGCTGTATAACGCTAACCAATCAGACCTCCGGTACAGCGCAAAACGACGCAATAACCAATAAAAAAAAGAGACAAATATATTTTTTTCAGGGCGATCATCGTTCTCATGATCGATGATCGCTGTCACGTTCGAGTACTCGATTACTCGACCACTGTTGCCCATCCCTAGAATGCATGTTATCATGACCAAAATAGACACATTAATTGGAAATATAGGTTAAAATAAACCACAATAAAGTGGCGCAGGGGTAATACTGATGTTTTGTTATGTCGTAGAATAAAACGTGAAAGTGTCTTGAGGTTGTGTTCACCACAGACCTTATTTCAGCCATTTAAACAAAAACGCATTCAAAAAACACATTGACTTCGGTACGAGAGAACCGAAAGTGCCAAATGCTAACTCGCTTCCGTGTTTTGGCCTACAAAGTGATGTAAATGGTAATTGAACTGCATTTATATATGTTGAAATACCCGAACCTGGTATATAATCTGAAATACACAGGTTGCATTATTGCTTCAAATAACAATATCAGTGAGTAGAGATTCATCAGTCACTGATATTGTTATTTGAAGCAATAATGCAACCTGTGTATTTCAGGTTATATACCAGGTTCAGGTATTTCTCTTCTTCTAATCTTATGTTCATTGTAACTCATAGAGTGCTGTATAGTGACGACAGACAAGAGGACACAAATGGACAAGCTTGATGAAGATATAGTCAAAGATTTGAAAGGTAAACTGAGAAGTCACGAAATTGTAATGCATATCTATGTAAATTATATATTAAATATTATATTCAAACATGGCTGCATAACTGTTAATCATTGATTAATTTTATATAAATTATTTTTTCCCTTTCACAGATCCTGTGATAAAGAAGTCTTCAAACATTACGGTGTCTGAATCGCAAGCCCTCAGTTGCAGAAAATGCAAGTCGTACTCCGAAGTGAGCGTCCACTTGAAGATGATGTGGCATTTAAACTCTTCTGTTTCTTTAATTGGTTCAGCCTTTTGCAGGCTTGTTTGTTAAATAAATAAAAAAAGTCCCAGATGAAAAAGACACTATTAAATGTATTAAAAATGTACTTGTATGTTTTTAGTACAATTCAAATATAATATACACATACTACCTGAATTTCAATTGCATTTCTAATACATTTAATAGTATGTCTTTTTCACCTGGGTTTTGTTTCTGACTTTTATTCAATGTCATATTCATAGTGTGCTTTTCAGTAATATAGGTATAACTTAAATGTTCTACAAGTGGATGAAATCTTTCATTTATTATAATGTATTTGTCAAGAGATTATGTATGCTGCTGTACTTTTTTAATGTACTCAAGGAATTTATTTTGTAATGTATATAATGATATAGTACATTAAAGTGTTCTAGATTTCAAAGTGTGTATGTGTCTTAACATTTATATTTAATAATTTTGCACCTTTTTATACCATTTTGAATACTGAAAAAACAGCTTTATAATATACTAGTAGTGTAATACTAATGCATTTCTAATGTACTAAAAATGCTATTAAAATGTTCTTGAAGTGCATTAAAATGAATTATTAAAAATATATTTTAAATTAATTTTAAAGAAATACATTTAAATTGCACTAAATGTACTTAAAGTTGTTCCATTTTAGCACAATTTAATATATTAAAATATATTGCAAATAGCTTAAAATTGATCTTAAGCATATCTTAAAATGCACTTAATATACTTAAAGTTGTTTCAAAATAATACATTTAATATGCATTTAGTATAGTATAATTTAAATGTAATAAATATGTCCAAAAAAGCACAATTTAAATATATTTCTTTTTCACCTGGGCAGTGTGTAGTATTTGTGAGGATCTATTGACAGAAATGCAATATAAATACTTAACCATGTTTTCAGTGGTGTATAAATGAATGTACTTAATGTACTGTTATGTTTTTATTATTTAGAATGATCCATTTCTATCTACATACACTGCGGGCTCCGTACAGTGAAGTCACCATTTTGTGCTGCCATGT
Organism: Gobio gobio; assembly: GCF_949357685.1. Lineage (NCBI taxonomy): Eukaryota > Metazoa > Chordata > Actinopteri > Cypriniformes > Gobionidae > Gobio > Gobio gobio. Next base: position 50,677,304 of record NC_137106.1, read on the forward strand.
TTCTACCGTAGCCCTAAATGGACAAACTTATCTACAATGCGCTAGTCCCTCTGCTCTCTCTGATGACGACATCTTCGTCCCGTGTAGGCCACCGTAGCTTCTCTATTTGCTTCGAAAGGGAGGGCTGAGCGGTGGGTGGTTGCAATTCACAACCTCACCACTAGATGGCGCTAACATTTACACAGTGCACCTTTAATATGAAACCAAATAGTTATCAGTGTCTGTAATATCTATTGTATCTATTGACTGTCTGTTGAAAATCTGATGACTAGTAGTAGCCTGTAAGAGTCATTCAACAGCATTTCTTTGTTTTTCACTTCATTTTGATGGGCCTAATGTGTCAACAGAGGAATATATGAATTGACCTCAAAGTAAACTGACAGTCTACTGAAAGGTAATTTATATGCAACAAACAGTCAGTAGAGCACTCCTGAAAATCTTTGCGAAAGCAAAAGATCAAGGGTAAGTAACACTTGAAATTATGTTCTGTTGCTACTAATAGACAACTGAATGTTTACTGAAAGTCTGTTGATACACTGGTTAATAGCTACATACTGACTACTTAAAAGCTGTTATTTTGCTGTACTTTAAAGTACTGATACCTTATTGAGGATTTGTTGCATGTCTGCTAATACGCTGTTGAACATCTACAACCTAAACAGATAACACATTGGTAACACTTTACTGACAGAATGTTTAATGGCTGTTTACATATTGCATACAGTGTAATGATTGCTATAAAACATTTAATAGACAATCTACAGATTCTACCCTGATGAGAGTAAGTAGATATGTACTTGTAAAGTAACTTATAGTCAGCAGACTGTCTATAGACTATCTATAGGGGGACCATCAAAATAAAGTGTTACCGAGTAACATCTTTAGAGATAAACCTCACACACGCCGAAGCTCGGGCTGCACTGGCCGGTCGGCCTTCAACATCCCCGACCCCCAGTACTGCATCTGCCCACAGCGGAGGCGCCTTACGCGGCGCGAGATTAAGCAGAAGGGGGATAACCGTGAGCATATCCGGGCTAGGCAGCTTTCCCCACAATAAACTGGATTACATTTGATTACTGCTGTTGTCTTTGTTTGCGCAGTGTACTCAATGCCCGTCACTGACGCTTTTCATATGATAGGAACATATCTAAAAAATAATGCTATAATCAACACTTACTCGTAACTCGTTCATCTCGACAGCTGTAATGGTACTTTGCATGTGTTACAAAGTTGGTAATAATGATGAAGACGGACTCGGTGTGACTGGGACTCGTGTTTATTCAGAACTCTCAGATACAAACACAATAAACTCGCGCTGACAGACAGTGCTCTCATAACTCAGAAGTTACTATAAATAACTTTGTTAGCAATAGCTGAGCTCAGTCTCTGGTACATTAGTGATGTCCGGTTCGCGAACGATCTTTCTTTTGAACCGGTTCTTTTTAGTGAACCGAATCAGTTCACCAAATCGGACTGAATCGTTCTAAACGGTTCGCGTCTCCAGTCAGCGCTGATCCATAATTTACTAAAGTTACTAACTTTCTGACATGAGTGACAGTCCCTCCGACTAGAAATAGACTAATAACCTGAAGTATATGCTAGTAACTACAACAGTTCACTGAACTGAGACTGACAGAACTGATGAGAAGTGAACTCAGGTCCATCCGTCTCTCTGGCAGCAGCTCGTGCCTCGTAGACCTCGTTAAACCACGCCCCCTCCGCTCATTTCAAATGCAAAGATGTCAGCCAATCACAACAGTGGGCATTTTTACTGAAGTCTCACAGCAGACACGCCTCTTGAAACAGGGCATTCAGCCACAGGGCAAACATCAGTATTGAACAAATGCCTTTTATTTCTAAATTATGACATTTTATGATGTAAAAATCATACTAACAATATAAGTACACCTCAGGAAACATTATAAAATAATAGAAAAATGCCATGCCATGGGACCTTTAAATGTAAGCATATTTCTGTTAAAGAGTATTGTATTTTCATGGATACATTCATCAGTCAGAGCAAGAGTTAATGGACCTAAATCACCTGTTTAGATTAAAAACAGTACATATTAATATTATAATGCAAATTATACAGACCCTTGATATATTAGTCAGTTTAGTTATTTAATGATTTGTAGAAATTGAAACAGAAATAGAAATAGAGCGCTTCGAATCACAGAATTATTTGTTGTGAATCAATCGGTTCAATTGACTTGGAGAGTCGAAAGCTCCGGTTCTCTCGTCACTCGCAAAAGACTAAATTCATGTTTGAACTTATTCACGATAAAGAGCAAGGTGAGTCGCTCCTTCTGTTACTCATGAGTTTATTATGTTACTTACTCACTGTCACAGGGTGTTTTGGTGTTGGTTCATGTTCATTGTTCATTGTTCATGGTTTAGTTTTATCTTGTTCTTGGTTCTGTTTTAGTGTGTTATGTTCACAGTCTTGTCATGCACTTCCTGGTCTTGTCACGTGATTCCCATGCCCTCATGTGTTGTCATGTCATTGGTTCATTGTCTCATCACTGTTCACAGGTGTCACTTGTCTTGTCATTAGTCTGTGTGTGTATTTAAGCCCTCATGTTTGCCATGTGTCTTTGTCAAGTATTGAATGTTGTAACCCGCTGTCGGTGAGTTTAGTTATAGTTAATGCCAAGTCCTTGTTTTGATTTATGTTAAGATTTATGTTTAATTTGGAATAAAGCTGCATTTGGGTCCAACTACTTGCCTCCAGTGGATATATCGTTACAGAATACTTGACCGCCAACAATGGACCCAGCAGTTTCCATGTTTCGCCAACGCCAAGGCCAGCGATCCATAGAGAACTATGTGGAGGAATTTTGTGGGCTCTGTCACAAGGTTGATTTTAATGATGCTGCTCTCAAGGGCATTTTTCGCCATGGACTCAATGACCTTTTAAGTTATTTAATGCCTGAGAGCACTGTGCCATGGACTCTGACCAGATATATTGACTTTGCACTGCAGTTGGGTGGGTCAACTTTTATGGTGGGGACTGTGGAGGAGGGGCCCCACAACCCCACAGTACCCACCACAACCCAGCCAGAGTCATCTGCTCCAGCCCAAGTCCAGGCTCCAGCCCAAGGCCCCGTCCAGGCTCCAGCCCAAGGCCCCGTCCAGGCTCCAGCCCACGGCCCCACTGTCCTGCCCAAGAAAATTGTTACCGTTACCGCCATGGCCCGATGAACTGCCGTTGCCGCCATGGCCCGGTGAACTGCCGTTGCCGCCATGGCCTCCCACGCCTGAGGGTCCATGGCCTCCCACGCCTGAGCGTCCATGGCCTCCCACGCCTGAGGGTCCATGGCCTCCCACGCCTGAGGGTCCATGGCCTCCCACGCCTGAGGGTCCATGGCCTCCCACGCCTGAGGGTCCAGGTCCTCCCACGCCTGAGGGTCCAGGTCCTCCCACGCCTGAGGGTCCAGGTCCTCCCACGCCTGAGGGTCCAGGTCCTCCCACGCCTGAGGGTCCAGGTCCTCCCACGCCTGAGGGTCCAGGTCCTCCCACGCCTGAGGGTCCAGGTCCTCCCACGCCTGAGGGTCCAGGTCCTCCCACGCCTGAGGGTCCAGGTCCTCCCACGCCTGAGGGTCCAGGTCCTCCCACGCCTGAGGGTCCAGGTCCTCCCACGCCTGAGGGTCCAGGTCCTCCCACGCCTGAGGGTCCAGGTCCTCCCACGCCACAGGGTCCAGGTCCTCCTACGCCACAGGGTCCAGGTCCGCCCACGCCACAGGGTCCAGGTCCGCCCACGCCACAGAATCCAGGTCCGCCCAAGCCACAGGGTCCAGGTCCGCCCCCCGCCACAGGGTCCAGGTCCGCCCCCCGCCACAGGGTCCAGGTCCGCCCACGCCACAGGGTCCAGGTCCGCCCACGCCACAGGGTCCAGGTCCGCCCACGCCACAGGGTCCAGGTCCGCCCACGCCACAGGGTCCAGGTCCGCCCACGCCTCAGGGTCCAGGTCCGCCCACGCCTCAGGGTCCAGGTCCGCCCACGCCTCAGGGCCCACGCCACAGGGTCCAGGTCCGCCCACGCCACAGGGTCCAGGTCCGCCCACGCCACAGGGTCCAGGCCTCAGGGTCCAGGTCCGCCCACGCCTCAGGGTCCAGGTCCGCCCACGCTCCCAGGCCCGTCCAGGTCATGTCTGGGTCCGGTGCCCCTGCACGGGCCTGGCCCACCATCCCTCCCCCAAGACCGCCCCCCCAAGACTTTTTTGTTGAGACTCTTTGTTAGGCCATTGGTGTTGTGGTATTGTTTGGGCGTCAGGGGCCGCCCATAGAGGGGGGGATCTGTCACAGGGTGTTTTGGTGTTGGTTCATGTTCATTGTTCATGGTTTAGTTTTATCTTGTTCTTGGTTCTGTTTTAGTGTGTTATGTTCACAGTCTTGTCATGCACTTCCTGGTCTTGTCACGTGATTTCCATGCCCTCATGTGTTGTCATGTCATTGGTTCATTGTCTCATCACTGTTCACAGGTGTCACTTGTCTTGTCATTAGTCTGTGTGTGTATTTAAGCCCTCATGTTTACATGTTGTAACCCGCTGTCGGTGAGTTTAGTTATAGTTAATGCCAAGTCCTTGTTTTGATTTATGTTAAGATTTATGTTTAATTTGGAATAAAGCTGCATTTGGGTCCAACTACTTGCCTCCAGTGGATATATCGTTACACTCACACAAAGTTGATTAATCTTAGATAAATCAATGCAAAGTTGCATTTAATGATATATCAATTATTCTGATTTGCTTTAAACACTTTAAAAGCTTTAAACACAAACCTTTCTCCAGCAGAATCACAACAGATGCACTTCTTCTTCTTGTAGGGTTTAATGGACTGGAGTGGAGTGTGAAGCATCAATGCGGAGGAAAGAACGGAAAAAAAAATATATATATATATATTTAAATCAAAACTGTGATTTAAATTCTCCTATCCAATCCTGTTATCCTTACCCTAGTATTTCTCTCTGCAGAGGCGTAGCAAGCTTTTCAAAAGTGTGGGGGATGGATGTGGTTTGTTTGTTAACAATAAAAACGATGAATACAATGACAGAAGGGTACAAAAGGTATAACATATATATATACACATTTCAACCACGGTGTTCGGTTCGGTTCTGATGGCTTGTCACATCAGTTTTTTGCTATTCTATTCTTAGGCGACGGGAACAGAAAGAGGTTAAGGAGAAAAAAAAATGCTACTTTTTTATTTTACTTAAAAGACTTGAAAACCCTTACTTAAACTTAAAACTTTACTTAAAAAAAACCTTGTACACATTCCTATAGTGAATAGTATAATATATAATAAATATATATAAAGATTTACACTGGCAGCTCAAAGCTGTACAGCAGCATTTAAATATGAAATGTAATGAATAAATGCAAAAATAAAACACTACATTGACTTCACTATAAAATATACACTGATTCTTATTAAAGCTACTGTATAGTTTTTCAGTCAAGAACAAAGTGATTTTCTATGTCTTTTGTAGTTTTATTAACATTAAAATCTCCATAGTAGGAAATAATATGGAAGTCAATGGCTACCATCAACTGTCTGGTATTCAACTGAAGAAATGAATACAGGTTTGGAACAACATTAGAGTGAGTAAATAATGACATAATTTTAGAGGTTTCACCTCTAAAATGATGTCATTATTTACTCACTCTAAAAAACCACGAAACTGCGCTGCTGTCAATGTATGACGTGCATCTAATATACAGACACGCGCGAATTTACTTTCACTTTACACATAACCGACTGTGTTTATGTTAACCTTGTGTGTATTTGACAGTATTAGCGCAGTAAAGTTTAGTGCGCGCGCTCTGCGCGTTAAAACGGTGCATAAGCACGTGAATAACCGGCAAGGCTTTAAAACGCATGCAAATAATGAATTTTCTTGGTTGTGAATAACTAGTGTTCCGTGATTATAACTCTCTGACACCACCATTGCAAGCGTGTCTAGCACTGTGTATAGTGAATGGATATTTGCTCATATCAGCGCGTACACTCAAAGGCACACTGCACAAAAAAAAAAAAAAAAAAAACAACGCAATCAAGCGCGAATTGAACCGTGAATGCCGTACCGAACGGTTCAATATTATAATGAGAATTGTGACATCCCTAAAGCGTTTGTGCAAAACTGCGGGAAAACTGCAGAAAAGTGTGGGTGTTGAACCCTCTCACCGGGAATCCCCCACGGGTGCGACGCCCCTGTCTCTCTGTATATTTGATTGTCCTGAGGCACAACTTAAAATATTTGATAAATTGAAATTGACTAAACCTGTATCTTTTAATTTTAACACTTCTCTTTCCCTTACAAATCCTACACAATGTAAAAGTACATGCTCAATTGTCTCTGCTTCACTACATGATGTACATAATCCAGTTTGATGTTTCCCTATTGTAAACAATGAATTATTTAACCCAGAATGTCCTATACGGAGTCTTGAAATAATTATGTCTTCTTTCCTGCTATTAAAACTTTCTCTCCCTTTACCAACTTGTTTTTGAATTTTATATAGATGTCTAACCTTCTTTTCCCTGTCCCACATTACTTGACACTTTTTATTCATGTGTTCTTTAATTATTCCTTTTATTTCTACTTTACTAAGTAGAATTTGCAAATCAACATTCCTATGCTGTAATGCCTGTTTGGCCAATTTGTCAACCATTTCCTTACCTTGTACTCCCACATGTGCAGGTACCCATATGAACACTAAGACTATACCCATTTTCTGTATTCTAAATAGATTTATAAGTATCTCATATATTAATTCTTGTCTTGTTGTTGACTGTCCACTTACTAAACTATTTAAAGCTGACAGAGAGTCTGAACAAATAACTGCCCTTATCGGCTTAACTTCCTCCACCCAATGAATTGCCAATAAAATTGCTATCAGCTCAGTAGTAAAAACAGAAGTAAAATTATTTGTTCTTTTCTGAATTTCAACTTGGAATTTCTGAATATATACAGCTGCAGCTGTATGTCCTGATGTAGGATCCTTTGACCCATCTGTGTATATATGGAGCATTGAGGAGTATGCTTGATCCAAATACTCCTGAACAACAACTTCCTTCGGTATAGACTTTTAATTTTTAATTTTATGTTGAATATAAAAATAGACTTGAGGTAAAGGTAGCAGCCAAGGGGGAATATTTGACATTACAATAGTCAAGTCAAGTCAAGTCAACTTTATTTATATAGCGCTTTTAACAATGTAGATTGTTTCAAAGCAGCTTTACAGTGTTAAACAGGAAAATAATGCAGCATAATTTTATTCAGCTGTATAGCCATTCTGGAAAAAACGCTGATGTCATCAGTTCATTTCAATTATCATTCAGTGACAGTGTGGGCTTTAGATCAATAATTCGATCAGTAATTTAGTTTAAATGGTTAATTTAGTTTATTATTTAGATTTATTTCGATGTTTAGTTGAAAAATTTAGTGTCCCCAACTGAGCACGCCAAGCCAGAGGCAACAGTGGCAAGGAAACCAAAACCCCATTAGGTGACCTAATGGAGAAAAATAAACCTTGGCAGAAACCAGGCTCAGTCGGGGTGCCAGTTCTCCTCTGGCCAGTTAACAAACAGCGTATTATTATTATTATTATTCTGGCAGCTTTACAACTCAGAGGTCATAATAGATCGGAATATTCGAGGGACCGGGGGCAACATGCTGGAGACGGATTTATTGAGGATGATGATGATTAAATAATTATTAAAGTGCAATATTCGAATGATCGGAGGCAACGCGCTGGAGACGGGTTTATTGAGGATGACATATCGATTTAAAGGTCCCGTTTTTCGTGTTTTTTTGAAGCTTTGATTGTGTTTACAGTGTGCAATATAACATGTGTTCATGTTTCGCGTGTAAAAAAACACAGTATTTTTCACACAATTTACTTATCTGTATACTGCTGTTTTCACTGTCCTCAAAACGGCTTGAAAGATTTCCCTGTTCTATGAAGTCCCTCCTTCAGAAACACGTAAAGAGTTCTGATTGTGCCAGCAGTTCCCGTGTTGTGATTCGACAGCAGCTTAGCGCACGCAGAGCGCACGTTACCGGAAAGGTCGCGCCTCTTACCATAACGGGGATGCATGCGCTCAATGATCTCTAAGTACAGCGTCCCTGGGAAAGCCAAACAAAGGTGACTTGACTCCGGGATGAAAATAACAGCGTCTCGACGACATGGCAACAAACAAACTATACGAACGCAACCGAACGCAACACTTCCTATTCTCCACGCGGGAGCAACAAGACCACGCCCCCTTTTTCGCGTGTTCTTGTGGGCGGAGGTTAGTCGACATACTGCTCTACTGACGTAATTAAAGCAGCAAATACCAGGATGTAGTCCAAACCAGCCGTTCGCTGTAGGCTTTGAAAGGGAACTTCTGTTAAATAAAATATCTCGCTTGGCATTGAACTTTGAGCTTTATAATTTTACAGGTATTATAAATGCTCTAACAGCAACATTACACACTAACTAAAGTTTGAAAAATGGGATCACGAAGAACAGGACCTTTAAGTATTATTTAATTGTAATATTCGAACAATCGGAGTCAACACGCCGGAGACGGGTTTATTGAGATGCCGTGTCGATGAGGCAGTTGCAGGGGGAGTCAAATCACGGTCTCTCAGACACTTCGGGGTCCTGTGTTGGTCTTCTCTGGGCGCAGGTCCACCATCTGATCTGGATACGGCCCGGATCCGGCTGACTGCAGTAAACCTCGGGATAAAACAGAGAGACTATCATTAGCGTAGATGCCATTCTTCTGATGATGTAATGAGTACATCAGGTGTTATGGGAAGTGTTCCCGGTTCCGGCTGACCTAGCTAATGCAGCCTAACAATCATTTCATTGAAAAAGTGTTTTATGTGTATGCCACAGTAAAGAGATGTGTTTTAAGTCTAGATTTAAACTGACAGAGTGTGTCTGCTTCCCGAACAATGTTAGGAAGACTGTTCCAGAGTTTAGGTGCTAAATAGGAAAAGGATCGACCGCCTGCAGTTGATTTGGATATTCTCGGTATTATCAACTGGCCAGATTTTTGAGACCGCAGTAGACGTGATGGAGTATAATATGTTAAGAGCTCGCTCAAGTATTGGGAGCTAAACCATTTAGTGCTTTGTAAGTAATAAGTAAGATTTTAAAATGTATGCGATGTTTAATAGGCAGCCAGTGCAGTGTTGACAGAACTGGGCTAATATGGTCATACTTCCTGGTTCTAGTAAGAACTCGAGCTGCTGCGTTTTGGACCAGCTGGAGTTTATTTATTAAGCGAGCAGGGCAACCACACAATAGAGGGACTAACTAGAATTTCAATAATACCCATATTCATAGCCTCTTTATTTGCTATCCAGCCAAAACTATTGATATTATCATTTCCATATTCCCAGCACTCTTTTAGAATTTCCTTGACTGGATGTTTCTCTGAATGCCCTTTAATATTAAAGGTCCTGTTCTTCGTGATCCCATTTTTCAAACTTTAGTTAGTGTGTAATGTTGCTGTTAGAGCATTTATAATACCTGTAAAATTATAAAGCTCAAAGTTCAATGCCAAGCGAGATATTTTATTTAACAGAAGTTCCCTTTCAAAGCCTACAGCGAACGGCCGGTTAGGACTACATCCTGGTATTTGCTGCTTTAATTACGTCAGTAGAGCAGTATGTCGACTAACCTCCGCCCACAAGAACACGCGAAAAAGGGGGCGTGGTCTTGTTGCTCCCGTGTGGAGAATAGGAAGTGTTGCGTTCGGTTGCGTTCGTATAGTTTGTTTGTCGCCATGTCGTCGAGACGCTGTTATTTTCATCCCGGAGTCAAGTCACCTTTGTTTGGCTTTCCCAGGGACGCTGTACTTAGAGATCATTGAGCGCATGCATCCCCGTTATGGTAAGAGGCGCGACCTTTCCGGTAACGTGCGCTCTGCGTGCCCTAAGCTGCTGTCGAATCACAACACGGGAACCGCTGGCACAATCAGAACTCTTTACGTGTTTCTGATGGAGGGACTTCATAGAACAGGGAAATCTTTCAAGCCGTTTTGAGGACAGTGAAAACGGCAGTATACAGATAAGTAAATTGTGTGAAAAATACTGTGTTTTTTTACACGCGAAACATGAACACGTTATATTGCACACTGTAAACACAATCAAAGCTTCAAAAAAACACGAAAAACGGGACCTTTAATCCAATAATTCATTGTTAATTTTAATTTACGTATATTACTTGGCATCTCTCCTACCTCCACCTGTAATGCTGATATAGGAGATGTTCTAAAAGCCCCACAACATATTGTTAATGATTGTGCCTGAATAGTTTCAACTTTCTTAATCAAGGATTTTGATGCAGATCCATAAATAATACTTCCATAATCGATAACTGACCTTATCAATGCGCAATACATTCTTTGTAAAGATTTCCGACTAGCTCCCCATTCCATTCCTGACAAACATCTTAAAGCAGCACTAGGTAACTTTTCAACCTTCATAATATATTTTCAAGACTCTTGTGATGATACATCGACTTACAATAGGTTGAATGACACGTCTGCCATAGCCTGACGGGGTCTGTATCGTTTTTAATCGTACTTTTAAACTTCGGGTTTCGGGTAGTAACCCGAGAACAAAAAGAACTACAAAATTCGACTGCTTTACGGCATATACGTCACTTCCACCACCACCCCCACTTCCTTTAATTCGGACGTGCGAGCCCAACTATCGTTTGTTTGCCAGATGTTATAGTCATGGCCGAAGCAGCACAGAAAAATAAGAAAGCAAAGGTTTTCTTGGAGGAAAGCAAAAAGAGGAAACGAGGCAGGACGAGGATCAACATTGGGCCAGCGTTTGCTCGTTGGCGTGAGCAGAAGGAGGAGGGGCTACATTCTTGCAAGTAAATACATAAGACCTACAAAATCATATTTTAGGATACCTAACATGTCTGTGATATTTGTTTATTTGCCTTGCCTCAAGCTATAATGCAAATCGATTTTTCAAATTTGCAGATTTATCTATGGTAGCTTGATATTATAATATTGACAATATATGGTTATTACCAGAGATGTATAAAGTACTAGAGACCAAGACTTGAGTAAAAGTACAAGTGCTCTATCAAAAAAGTGACTTGAGTAGAAGTGGAAGTGCTCTTTAAGCACCACACTTAAGTAGAAGTACTAAAGTATTCAAAAAATTTTGTACTTAAGTATTACAAGTAGTTTATTTTAAAATTTACTACTCAAGTACTGAAAGTAAAAGTACAAGTATTGTGTTATGTAGTTATTAAAGAAAGTAGTCAAAAGTTTGAACATATTGTTTTTATTATTTCAAATGATTAACCTAAAGGACAATCACAATTCCTTTGTCTGTAACTTTTTGTAAACAAAAACAGATTAAGTATGTCAATTCCCCCTTTAAAGCATCCCTCCCTTCTCTTCCCTGCTTGTTTTTTTTTTTCCTCCACAGCTTATTACCTTCTTAAACTAGTGTGCATAAAGCAGTCATTTTTGGAAGTTACACATTTTCTTTTCACCCTCAACTTGTTAGGGCAACTAAAAGAAGATCTCAAAGACCAGTACGCAACATTCAAGTATTTCTTATGTAAAAACAGAAGTGATTAGAGCACCTAAAAACACAGAGCTTAAATATTTGTAAATAAAAACAGATCAAATATGCCCCTTCCCCTTTAAAGCATTCCTACCCTCTCTTCCCTGCTTGTGCTTTTTTTTTCTCCACAGCTTATTCCCTTCTTAAACTGGTATGCATAAAGCAGTCATATTTAGGAAGTTAGAAATCTTTGGTTTATCCTCAAAAGTAGTTGGTTTTCAAAATTGAATGCATTCAGTCTCGCTCTTCTAGGGCTAAAGACTAATCCTGCGATACTAAAAAGCCTCTCGCAGGCTGCTGATGCTGGAAGGGGTGTGTTTAACTTAACAGACAACTTGCACACAGCTGGAAAAGACTTGAGCAAGTCCATGTTGTCTGCTGAACATGACAAGTACGCATCTAGCTGTTTGGCGCTGTCTTGTGCCTTCGAACCCTGCATGCCAGAAAAGAAGTCGTCTTCATCAGATGAGCTGGACCTGTTGACCTCACTGGACTGCAATGAGGGGTCTTCAATGCTTCGTTTGATATAGTCCATTCCTGAAATATAAGAGTGTGTTATAAACAATAATAATAGTTTCAACCGATCATGACAGAAACCACAGATTTGACATGACGTTGTCAGTAAATGATTTTAATGGAAATGACGACTTTATACTTCAAATAATTCCCCAGCATTTACAGCCTGGCAGACCTTAAACAGGAAGGCTTGGCTGCCATACTACTAGGCTAAAGAGGAAGGCTCCCATACCACATAATTTCTCACTCTAACATCATAATGCCCTGTTTATAGGTATGTTTGCAATATCTTCTATGCAGGACAAGCTTGTGTGTTTCCATATAAAAAAAAAAAAATCAAAGTAATCCCCAATTTTTGAGCGGTACTGTATGTGTGACTCGTGATTGCAAATTGGTAAAATACACAAATAATGCACCCATACACTATATTTCTTACCTATTTTGATTGTCTCATCTTCCTGTGTCCAATTTGTCCTGAATTTTGGAAGGAGAATAGCAGCGGCCACCAGCTCTGGGTCTTCCATCATGGGGCCAAAGCGATTCTCAATGCCCACCTGCAAGGCATCCACAAGCGGCTTGCAGTACTTCAGCGGCAGCTTGATCCTGTTCAGCTTGATTTTCAGGAGCTTGACGGTTGGGAGCAGCCACCCCATCTGGACATTTGTTTCAGCTTGCAAAATGTTAGTTGCTTGGGCGACTGGAGTCATGACAGCAGAATACTCTGACAGGAATGCAAGTTCAGCTGGATTAAACCTGTGAAGAAGACAAGAACATATAAACAATAAGAGACAAAAAACAGCATTGCTACATGATTGGATGATTATCATGCAATTAATTGGTACATCGTTCAATGTTAATCATTCAATTCAATGTTGTACAAGTAGACAATATGGACCAGAATTGAGTTTGAACAGAAAGAGTAACATATGAAACATTTTTAAACTTACATTGGAACCTTCAAATCTGTGCAGAAAACTCTCATTGTTGCCTCTCCCTTTTCTTTCACTATCCTGAGCAGTCTCTCCACAGCCATGAACACAGAGTTCCACCTTGTTGCATTTGGTCGCACAAGCTGGAGGGAGCAAGCATCTTCCACAGTTTCAGCTGCTGTTGAGGATCTTGAACATTTATTCCAAAGTGCATTGCACTTGCCAAATGTTGAGTAGTACAATTTCTTGTACACGTCATTGGACACTGCCTTGCTGGCATCGGCAGTGGCTATTAGGTTAAGAATGTGGCATGCACAACGCTGGTGCTTTGGGAGCTGGAACTCAAAACCATCATCCTCTTCCAAAAGTGAAGATACATCGACAAACTCTACCTCCTCCTCATCTTTGTCTGCTTCTTCTTCCTCCTCCTCTTCCTCCTGAACTAGAGCACCAGTATTGTTATTTTCATCTTCACCAAAGACTTTGAAGGCTTTAATGAAGTTGGAGCCATTGTCCGTGGTTGTTCTGACTATCTTCCCCCGAATGTCATACTCAGCATGGATATCATTAAGTGCATTTGCCAGAAGGTCGAAAGTGTGAGAGCCTCTTAATCTTTTACAGGCCAGGGCCACTGAGCACCTTTTTAAACTTTCCGGGTCCAGCCAGTGAGCCGTGACCCCAATGAAACTACGCCGCCTGGCAGACCAGCAGTCAGTGGTTGTCGCGATGTGGTCAACAGTTTTCATGGCCTCAATAATCCTGATCTTCATCTGTGATTCTTGTCATTATTTTGCTATTTGGCACCAGGTCAAACACAAAATCGCGGAAAGCTACTTGCTCTACAATGTTGAAAGGCTGAAGTCCTCGCAACATACTTCATGATTGCCTTGTCGATGGATCTCTGTGGCATCGTGGTCCAGCTACCCATTAATGTGCCCTGCTTAATGGAAGGGGAGGGAATCGCAGTCTTCTTCTTTCGCTTTGCAGATGTGAGTTCCTCATATCTACTCAAGTGGCAGTCATGCTTGCTCTGAAAAGAGACACACAAAAAAAGATATAGTTTTACCTTCCCAGAATTATAACGTGAGCAACATTATAGGTGAGTGTATTGTGTAATAACTGCTGTGACACTATTGATAAAAGCTAAATTAATTAAAGTCAGTTATCCACCATAATTCTATATAAAAAAAATTAAGCAAGAAACCGAATAACCAAAGATCCTTCATGGATTCTGCTTTAGTACTTCTCTGCAATTACTTGCAAAACCATGTAGGCCTAACTTGATACAACCAACCATGCATCATGAGAAACTGGAGTGCGCGAAGACCACTTGAGATGCAGACAAGTTGAGATGCTTTGTTTGTTGTCAGCACTTTGATTTAATTACCAAAAAATGTATTTTGACTAATTGTCTATTTTTTTACCATATACAATTGAATAAAATTAACAGCTAGCTAACAACAACTTGCTTTGCACTTTTTTTCTGTTTTCACCTCACTCCAGTCTAAACTAGGCTAAATTATTTTTAGGTAATTTTTCTACAGTCATATAAATAACCTGAAAATACTGTAGTTCATTCAGATTAAATCTTACTAACCAACTTTTAGTAAAAAAAAATTGTTTAAGCACACTTATATTCTCATTTCAAGAGGCATTCTGAGTAAATTTGTTTGTAACACTTTACAATATGGTTTGACTTGTTAACATTATATTAGTTAATGTATTAGACTAATAACTAACATGAACTTACCATGATCAATACATTTGTTACTGTATATATTAATCTTTGTTAATCTTAGTTAATACAAATACAGCTCTCTCTCTCTCTCTCTCTCTCTCTCTTTCTCTCTCTCTCTCTCTCTCTGCGCTGCGTGACAGCCTTTATGATAGCCAGCTAGTTAACGTTAAGTGAACACCGCAGCATGTGGCTAGTTAGCAAAAGGGCTTAAGCTTGTGTGACTGATTTGTGATGATGTTTGTAACTTACCTTGATATGTTTCTTCAAATTCGACGGTGAATTTTTGAAGGCCAGTATTTCACAACCTTTCGGGCGGCAGAGTAAGCACTTCATTCTATATGAATTATCTTTCACTCCGACATATAAGAACATGGACTCTAAGTAGGGCCAGGGGTGGTCTCCTTCCTCACTCTCACAGCCATGATCACTAGAAGTTGAAGCGGTGGAAGGTGGTGTGTTTGGTTCGTCCATCTTTTAAGATGATCAAAAGGCAGAACGGGAGCGCGCGCAGTCTTCTTGATCGCTTGATTCGCTCAATGATGTGCCAGCTTCATCAAACCTGCCATCTACCGTTCTGGCAGTGGTAATGTGGGTTTGAAATGGAATGATTATAATTATATATAATTGTAACGAGTAACGATTCAGCACATAAAAAAAATATCGGAGTAAAAGTATTAAACTCATCGAAAATATGTACTGAAGTAAAAGTAGAAGTAGGAGAAAAAAATAATACTCTAGAAAAGTACAGATACTGCCTTTTAGTACTTAAGTACAGTAGTGAAGTAGTTCTACTTCGTTACTATACATCTCTGGTTATTACCTACCACTCAAATATTAAATTGAAGTATCATATAGATTCCGTAAAACGGTAACCAATAGACTAGGCTACTATAATGACGCTGGCTTGTAAACGTGAGCATCGCAATCATTTGGCGTTTGAAAAAAATAAAACCCATGAAATTATATTCATATGACATGCTGAAACATATGCCACTGTACCTGGGATGAAGACATTTCACACGCGATGCAAGCAGAACTCCTGCATGTGAACTCCTGCAGTGTTCAGGGCTATCATAGTTGTCATGTCAACAAATGCACGTGCACATCCCCTGACAGAGTTTACGACAGTAGTAGAGGACAATACTGTTTCCCAACTGTAGGGGGACCCCGAGAGCAAAACCTACCTAGTGCTGCTTTAATATATTATTACTTTTTTTTGCATTTTTCTAATAACTTCTGTATATGTGCATTGAAAGTCAACCTAGAATCCATCCATATCCCTAAATATCTTATAACTTTAACTTGTTCAAGAACCTGATCATACAATTTCACTTTTATTTCAGGAATACGATTTCTCTTTGCAAAACAAACTAGTTGAGTTTTAGCAACTGATAATCTAAAACTCCATTTGTTGGCCTATTTTCCCACTTCTTCAACCGCTGTTTGTATGACTTGTGTTATATATAATACACTACGTCCCCTCTTCCATATCGCTCCATCATCAGCATAGAGAGATCTTCCTATATCAATTTTTACATTTTGAAATACATCATTTATCATTATATTAAATAATATTGAACTACAGACACTTCCTTGTGGAGTGCCATTATCTATTTTATATATTTTAGAATATGAAGATCCTACCCTTACCTGGACTGTTCTATTCAACAAAAAATCTTTAACCCAATTAAACATTCTTCCTTCTACCCCTAACTGTTCTAACTTTATTAGTAATCCTTCCTTCCAAAGCATATCATAAGTTTTTTCAATATCAAAAAATATGCCTAGTACCACCTCTTTGTTAACTTGAGCTTTTCTTATATCTGTTTCTAAGCAAATGGCAGCATCTAAAGTACTTCGTCCTTTACGGAAGCCACTCTGATGTGGTGACATAATCCCTCTCCTTTCTAATAAATAGTTCAATCTACACACAATCATACGTTCCATAATCTTACACAAGTTTGATGTTAGGGCGATAGGCCTATAATTTGAAGCATTATGCTTGTTCTTAGCCGGTTTTAAAACAGGGATAATAATTCTGTGTTTCCACGAAGAAGGAAGTCTACCGGTGCGCCATACTTTATTAAAAAGACGTAATATAACACTCAAAGATAAATCAGATACATTTTTAATCATCGTATAACATATCTCATCCTTCCCTGGAGATGTTTGCTTGACCCTCCCAACAGCTCTCTTTAATTCATGTAACGAAAAGTCCACATCAAAATGATCATTAGAAGCCTCTTTATCCATCATAATATTTGGATGTACCTTTCTACTTTGTTCTCTATTTATTTTCATTTCTTCTGACACATCATTAATTACTGTGTACTTTAACAAACACCTCTGCTACCATTTCTGCCTTTTCTACATTAGTCACAGCTATTCTATCCCGATTATTCAGAACGGGTAGACCAGTTTCTTTTTAAACCCCCCATCTTTCTGATCATACCCCATACTTCACTAACATCTACTTTCTCCCCAATATAATTACAATACAGGGTTTTTCCTGGGTCAAAAATGGTCTTCGGTGGTGGCTGACAGACATGGTCATCCATACACACACACATACGACACAGTAAAAAAGTACCCTACCCACGTGATCTGCAAGTGCAATACTGACAAAAAAATTTAAATAAATTCAAAGAAAGTTTGTAATTTTTGCTTATCTTATTTTGATACCTTGATGTTTGTTTTTGTTCCTCATTTTTACACTATACTGATAATTATTTTGGTATATAATAATATCAATATGAAAAAGTAGTATTAAAAAATTAACAAATAGCCTAATTTTCTACCATATACAATTTCATAAAATTATCAGCTAGCTAACAACAACTTTGTTCTGGGTTCACCTCACTCCAGTCTAAACTAAATTATTTTAGGCTATTTATTTTACTACACATTGTCCAAATAAATAAGCTGAAAGACTGTGGATGATTAAAGCTAATTCTTACTATCCACTCTTGCTAAAGTGGGTAAGCACACTTGTGTTCTCATTTCAGGTGTTCTGAGTAAATGATTAAACTGATTCATGAGTTCAGTGTTGGACTGATCAGTTGTTCTAGCCAGTCGTTAAAATGATTCGGTTCAAAGGAGTCATTAGTTGGCGAATCGGACATTAGCAGACGCGTTGTGTGTGAATCCCTTCTGTTAGAATATCGCGAAAGATGTCAACACACAGAAAACACTTCATAACCGGATAGGATTTGTTTCCCGTTTATTGAAAGTATGCTTTATGTCAGCTGGTCAGAGAATCAGTCAATGTTTTTTGAGCGCATTTCACACCCAGCGGTAATTAAAGGAAAACATCGTCTGATAGCGCCACGTGCAACATGGATTCGGTCTTCCGACCTTTTGATTTTGATTAACGTAATATGTGTGAAATATTAGAAAGCTAAGAATGCTTATTTTGAAGACAGAGAGAGTGTGAGCGGGGGAGGAGCTCTCTGATCGTTCTCTCTGTCACTCAGTTAAGTGCAGCAGTCATCTATTCTACATCACTCATAAATCACAATAACTCATCAAATAAGGCTTTGGCGGGACAACAATTTGTTTTGGCGGCCGCCAAAAAATTTTCAATGTAGGAAAAACCCTGCAATAACTTCTCCAGTAGTTCTTTTTAGCCTCTCTTATTATCCTTCTCACGTTGGCTTGTGCTTTTTTTATATAATTAATTCATCAAATGTATACGTCTTCCTAACCTTTTTAAAAGCCTTATTCCTAGCTTGAATTGCTTTGCTACATAATTCTGTCCACCACGGGACTGATTTATTCCTTTACTTTTCCCAATAATTTGTTCAGCTGTACTATATAATACTTGACACAATTTTCCATTATATATTTCTACATTCTCCACTTCCTCATTAAGACTCAACTCTTGAAACTTGACTTCACTAATATATTTAAATCCCTCCCAATTTGCTGTTTAAATTTCCATCTACACATCCTATCCTCTATAATTTCTGTAATATCCATGCCTATTTTACAACTAATGGCATAATGATCACTTCCAATTGTAGAATCCTCCAAAACATCCCATGTGCACATCCCTGCTAAAAATTCCGACACCAGTGTTAAATCTATAGATGAGCAACTACCCCGGGTTACATCAAATCGTGTAGCTCTACCATCATTCATACATACCATACCCTTCTCATCTAGCATTCCTTCTATTACCTTGCCATTGTGATCAGTATTACCACTTCCCCATAAAGTATTGTGTGCATTAAAATCCCCACACCATATTACTTTTTGATTACCCATTCCCATTATCTTATCTAACACTTCTATACTTGACCTATAACAAGGATTATAAAAGTGAATTACCTAATTTAACACTCTGTTCTCTTAAATATACCTCAACTGAAATTGATTCAAATTCCACACCAACTTCTAAAATCCTATATGTAATTTCATTTTTTAATAAATATAGCCACCCCTCCACCATTTCCTTTTGGTTTATCCCTTCTAATACTTGTATATCCTAGAATCACAAAATCTAAATTAGTTTTCAACCAAGTCTCTTGTATGCATATAACATGAGGCTTATAATCCATATCTTCTATTACCTTCTTAAACTCTTGTCCATTTGCGATTAAACTCCTTGCATTCCACTGTAAAATTAATAAAACATTAAAAGCCTCCACATGTTGCCTGAGAATCTATTACTTGACCCTTAAAGGGTTAGTTCACCAAAAAATGAAAATTCTGTCATTAATTACTTACCCTCATGTCGTTGGATTCATAACGCTTCGAAGCTTCATGATGCCGTGTTTTGAAATCGTCATCACTATGTAAGTCGTTATTTAGGGTTTTTTTGCGCACAAAAACTATTATCGCCGATTCATAAAGTTATTTTAGAACCACTGTAGTGAGATGGACTTTGTAATGACGTCTTTAGTACCTTTTAAGGGTCTTGAGAGTGTAAAGTGCCATTGTGCCAATGGAGGCCTTTCAGAGCCATCAGATTTCAACTAAAATATCTTCATTTCTGTTCCGAAGATGAACGGAGGTCTTACGGGTGTCCAACGACATGAGGGTAAGTAATTAATGACAGAATTTTCCTTTTTGGGTGAACTAACCCTTTAAGTTTTTCATTAACTTGTTCCAAAGTAACATCTACAAACTGTAGATGTTTCTCAGCTGCCTTGACTATGATTTTAATTCTTTCAGTTCGGCTTTCAGTTTGTGCAGCGCAGTTTATTACCTCAGCTAAGAAAGTAATGAAATTAGCTTTCCCAACTTTTAAAACTTCTTCATTTATTCTGGATTGCATCGATGGTACATTTTTTGGATTTATTTGGACTGTTTGTACATTTTCCTGACCCACTTCCGTCTGTTTCACCTTTTTAACTGCCTCAGCAGATGAGATTCCCTCTTGCATCCTGGCGTTCTGAATTTTTACAGCATTCTTATGGACCACACATCCCCCATAGCCAGCACTGTGTTCACCTCCACAGTTGCAGCATTTTAGCTGTGTCCCTTGCTCACACTTCCCATATTCATGGTTACCACTACATCTAGCACATCGTTGTTTTCCCTTACAGACTGCAGCGACATGCCCATATTTTTGACATCTAAAACATCTGATTGGAGGTGGTACATATGCTCTTACTACATAACTGACATATCCAATGTGCACTCTCTCAGGCATTCTTTCCTCATCAAACTGAAGCATTACAGAAAGACTATCTACTTTCTCTTTGTTGCGTACACATTTTAGTCTTTTCGCTTCAATCACTTTAGCCCCTGATATGTTGCTCTTTACTGTATCAGTGGAAACCTCGATTGGTATTCCATATATCACTCCCCTTACCCAAGCTCTCTTACTTGGTATTATACATGTCATTGTCTGACCAACCATTGATTTTTTACCCTGTGCCACTTTCTGCTGTTTTTCATCTTTACATAAAATTAGAAGATTTCCATTTCTCAAAGTCTTGGCACTCACTATATCACCTAGTGCTTTTTTAAATGCCTTCGTAAGTTTTACCGGATTGATCACTTTACTATCATTTACAAACGTCATCAGTACCTTAAAATCCTCTTTGCTTGTCCGTGCCTGCATCCTTTCTATTCCACCATCAGTTCATCATTACTATAAGTTTTCTTTCTCTTACGTTTGGCAATTTTATTCCAATCTTCTGTATTCCTACCACTAGTCTCTTCCTCCATCTCCGGATCACTTCCGGTACTACCGTCACTTCCCTCCATCAATGCTCCAGTCACAAGGTGTTTCTCAATGTCAAGGATCCTTCCTCTGCAGGACTGGTCCTTCCAAGTCACTTCCTTCAGAGGCTAGGCGAGGCTCCTCTTTAGCATTCGGAGAACACGTAAATGGAACAGGCTAGCAAGTGCACGTCATTGGCTCATTACGTCAGTGAAAAGGTCCGTTAGCCATCAATAACGTAATTTGTGTAATATCAGTACGGTAGTAATTTGTACTGGCATTTAAACGTTAAACTTTACTTATATTTACTACGGTTATAACAAATGTTTGGTAACGTAAATACTTACACTTGAAAGCATATTGCGCCGTTAACGGCATTTTGTATTTTTTGAACAAGATAGCAAAGCTGCGCACATAGGATTGTGGGTGATTTGAGAGCGCGAAGGCTACTCGTATGCATCCTTTCCTATATGGCATATTTTTCGAATGAAGGACTCATACCTTGGTTGAAATTCCGAGGATCCTCGACATTGGAACAGCCCTTCGACGGATGTCGATGACGTAGCATCCTCGGAATTCTGGCTTCCGAGGATCCTTCCTTGACATTGAGAAACGCCTACAGTCCAGTGTTGTCAACCAACCACCTTCTCACCAAAAGGCTCACACAACCGATGCACGAGTGTGGCGCGGCCTTATGACGTCACACCACCACACCAAAATAAAAGTCCCGTTCACACTCTGCTGTGTCTAAAACCACAAAAGTGCACAGAAATGTACATAGAAACAATTATATAAAAACATTCAGATTTTAACGTATTATTGAAATTCACTTAATAACACAATGGTATGTTAATATACAGTTAAATTATCAATCGTTTCGCTAGATAAGACCCTGTTCCACGTCTGGGATCACACAGAGCTCATTGAAGCCCTTTGAAACTGCATTGATTTGGACCTTCAGCATTTTGGTTGCAATTGAAACCATTATGTGGAGAAAAATCCTGGAATGTTTTCCTCAAAAAACGTAATTTCTTTTCGACTGAAGAAAGAAAGACATGAACATCTTGGATGAGATGGGGGTGAGTAAAATATCAGGAAATGTTCATTTTGTAGTGAACTAATCCTTTAACTGAAGAAAGTTTTGGCACATCCAACTTCATCAATGGGGCGTAAATCTGGGTGTCGTCAGCATATCTGTGGTAAGCAATATTGTTCTCTCTCATTATTTGGCTCAGTGGGAGAATGTACAGGTTTAATAGGAGTGGTGCAAGAATTGACCCTTGTCCATGTCATGAATGTCCACTCAGACTTATGGTCACCTATACTCCCCCTTCTAAGTCTGGGATTACAAATTTATACATTGTTATATATAGGTTCCAATGTAATAGAATATAACTGAAAACATTATCTATATTTGTGTTTTACATTTTGAAGTAAACTTGAGGAAATTCTAAGGAGATTACGAAAGACCGTGTAAGTGTTTGAGACATTAAGTCTTTTGTCTTTATGCACTTCCTGACCATTTAGCATAACAAGCTCAGAGATTGGTGATACTCTGTCTGGGCAGGTTTCCCAAAACCTGTATTTTCCAGGCCTGTTCCTGTTCTCTTCATTGTTTCTAAAATGAGCACCATTTGTCTTTAATGACTTTTGGAGCCCCTGAGTGGTAGGCTGATTGAATCTATGCATTTGAGTGACACTGTTATGCTGATTAAATCAAGCATTGTATTGCTTAGAGTGTCTCCTCCCCTGCTGTATAATCCCTCCCCTTGAAATGTATATAAAATACAATGTTCAACTGGCTTTAGTCAGACTTGGAACCTCAGCGGAAAGACAGCATGTTTTTCTCAATAAAGAATCCTGCTGAAAAACCTATCCAAGTTCTCCTGGTCTCTACTAGGGCTGAACGATTTTGGGAAAAAATCTAATTGCGATTTTTTTTTACCAATATTGCGATTGCGATTTAATATGCGATTATTTTTTAAACTCTTTATCTTCTGTATTATTCAACAATACATTATTGTATAGTAATGGTGAAAATCTTTAATTGGTACCTCACAATCCGATTCCGATTCTGGGAGTCACGATCCGATTCCAAAACAATTCTTGAACTTTTTAATTTTTTAATAAATTAATAAGATTAATATTAATAATTAATATGTTTTTTTATTATGATATATGTAATTATAAGCTTTTTAAAATAACATAAAGTAGTAAATCATAAAGAGAAACCAAAAAACATATTACAAGCAATGAACAAAGAGTGCTTTCAGTATTTAAGAGTGTCTGAACTGTGAGTGATTTTTCTCTTTCTCAGCTTTACTGTTTGATTATTAATCATGACATCATAGACAGCGGGAGACCTGCATTCACACTAATGCACAGATCTCTTTTGAAATATAAGATGTTTTTGCCCTGTCTGTTTAATTCATTAAGACATTACTGATGGTGTTTACATTAATTTTGCGTCATAAAAGCATTTTGAGACGCGCACAGACGCGTGCTCGCGAGCACTCTTCACAATGCGCCGTGTGAGCATTTGAAATGGAAAGCCTTCTGTCAGTGAGTTTCTAACGACATGAATGAAGCCTTCGTTGAGCATTTGTAAGGAAAATACCGGCGGGCGAGAACACACACTGTAAGCGTGACGTCAGTTTCTCACAGCGCTTATCCTGTGCAAAGAAGCCTGCGAATGTCATTGCAATTCGCGCCGTCAACCTTTCCGAACGTCATGAAATATTATTTTATGGTTCGTGCGTGATTGTGTGTATGTGTGTGTGTGAGAGAGAGATATAATGGAAGCAATCAGAATACGGGTGTTTCTAAAACACACGCAGCGCCACCGCGCACCTGCAGTTAAAATCTAAGCACAGAATCGATCCAGAATCATTGGAGAGATGATAGTAGCCTATAGTATGAACAACAAAATATTAGATAGATCAAACACAAATAGTTTTTTTTTTCTAGGCCAGGCATATGATAGGCTATGTGCAACGTGCCATGTTGATGCTTCTTCTGCAGACTTTACTCTCGCGTGTCACGTTACCAGACTGTAATCGCAGCCTTTGCGGTTAGGAAATCGCGTTATAGCATATCGCGATATTATCGCAAATGCAATTAATCGTTCAGCCCTAGTCTCTACTTCAAGAAACAACAGAAGTTCACAACATAAGTATGACCTGAACCAGGGCCGGCTCTAGCTCTTTGGTTGCCCTAGGCGAGATTGAGTTTTGCCCCCCCCCCCCCCCTTAATTGTTAAGCCCACCGGCAACTATAGTTGCCAGTGTATAGTTGTCATTTTCCTTCTGTAAGTATTTTTCTAGATATTATCCATGTTTTATATCTTAATGACACACAAGCAGACAACCAAATAAAGGATTTCAAGAAAAAAAAAAGTCTTAATTTCCTTCCTGTCACATGAGACTGCCCACTTCCTACCCCTACTTCCAGGGAGCACAACGAAGGCAAACCCTCCCAAAGAAAGGATATTTTCATGTTACTAATAAGTATTTTTTGTTGACATATATCAACATAATCATGAAGGTCTCTAGAATCATCCAAACATAACAAATCTTACAACAGATCTATAGTTTTTAGTATACTTAGTCAAACATAATAAATTTGATTATGAATACAGATTGATCTGTTGAAAGCAGTTATTTTGAGTTAGATGCTAAATGTTCTCCTCTTATACATATTTGACATTGAAGGGGTGCATAGGCTACAACATATTTGCCCACCGGCAACTATAGTTGCCACAGATTCAAATACGATTTTCAAGAAAAAATACAAAAACCTGGGGAAAATAAATGCAGGACATGCCATTCAGAAAAAAATTGGGCACAAATGGGTTAAGTATTTATAAAAACTATACAAACAAAAATGCTCCTATAGTTACTCCAAGACTTAAAAAGCTAATTATGACTTAAATGATACACTCTAATAAATTGCACATACAAAAATGTTACAAAGAACGTTGGAGGATATTTAACAAATTATGACTCAAACTATGGATGAACAAACAAAAAGGCTTTTATAGTCACTCCAACACTTAATCAAGAAAATTAAGACTTGAAGGATCAACTGCAATAAATTGTTCATACACAAATGCTAGAAAGAATGTTCAAGGATATTTACCAAATATTAACTCCATAAACTGTGCAAAAACTCTCTTAAGCAACTGTAAAGACACTTAAGCAAATGATGACCCATAAACTGGATTAACTGTACCCTCTACAAACAAAAGTGCTATTATGGATACACTGTACTTACCACTACAAAATTAAAATATATAAGTTCTTGTAGCTCTATCCCTATCTTAAATAATAAAAGATGAACAGTTGTTTCTGGCATTTCTATTCACCTTCAAAATTGACGCAGCATTAAAATTTGGCTCGTCTGGATTTCCTTATTGTCAGTGAAATGCGTAGAAATATGTAGATAACTAGCTAGCTAGTGATAGCTTAGTGACAGCAATAAAACGTCCAATGCCGTCCAATATTAGTTGATAATATCGATAATACGAAGTAAATTTATTTCGTTTAACACCTTTATGGCTGAGATGAGAAGACTTACCTCTATACTGGGCTTTCTTGTGATCGTCTGCCTTTCTCTTTTTCCGCCCCTGTGCACTCGAGGGTTTAGACCGCTTCATATTTGAAGAACGCGCCAGTGCTGAGCAGTGATGAGCTCTTGCCTGACCAACCGCCTGAACGCCTGTGCTCGACAATACTCACCATCAATTCAATCTAATAATCAGGTTAAGTAATTAAACGTGTGGCTGAGGGGGCGCCCAAGGGTGATCGTGTTTAATAAACAGTATGTTTTATTTCGCTTGTTTTACTTCTATGCTTAATGGGAAGTAAGTTTAAGGGCGCCACTAGAGGGCGCCTGGCTGCGCCCCCAACACATTTGTCGCCCTAGGCAACCGCCTAGCTCGCCTATAGCAAACGCCGGCCCTGACCTGAACCATTTAAGTAAACTTAAGTAAAAGTACTGAAGTACTTGTTTTTAAATGTACTTGAGTATCAATAGTTCAAGAGTACATTTTCTAAATATTGCATTACTTCTGCCACAGTGCTTACATTTATGTACAGAAACGTCCTACATGGAGTTATGAAAAATGTTAATACCTTGGAGAACGTAAAAGTAATTTTCAACTTTTTACCATGTTGCTTTATTTAACATTTCTCACTTGCCCACAAGGCAATAGCACAATGGCAACGCTCTGATAAACCTCTGCTAGAGTTTTAATGGATTTTTTGCCCCCACATTTGAACCTGACTGTGTTAAACACACCACATACTCAAGAACATCAAAGCAAATGCTCAGCTTACATTAATTAATATCAGAAAAGAAAATTCAGCTAAGAATTGTGTGTACATGTGAGTTTCTCTGTTTTTTCATCAATCAAATCAATAAACCTAAACCAGCAAAGAAGACAATATAGCAATGTTCTGACACACCTCTGAACCTTGACCGTGTTATACACGCAGCATAGAGCAAAGAAGAGAAAATAATAATGATTCAAGAAAATCAGCTGTGTTTAGGTCAGCGTACAAAGAAGGAAAAATAAAATTCAGCTCATTTGAGTGACAGTATTAAAGGGTTAGTTCACCCAAAAATGAAAATTCTGTCAGTAATTACTCACCCTCATGTCGTTCGACACCCGTCAGACCTCCGTTCATATTCGGAACACAAATGAAGATATTTTTGTTGAAAGCTGATGGCTGAGAAAGGCTTCAGATAGGCCTCCATTGGCATTCAGTACATTTACTCTCCCAAGACCCATAAAAGGCACTTAAAACGTCGTTACAAAGTCCATCTCACCACAGTGGCTCTACAATAACTTTACGATGTGACGACAATAGTTTTTGTGCGCAAAAAAAATCTAAATAACACCTTTATCCAACTTGTTCTTCGCTTCCGTGTGTGCCTCCACGACGCATGCGTGAGAATATCCTGCGAAATGATTCAGTGATTCGAATCGCGACTCGTGCTGCTCAAACAGTGCAAATGAACCAGAACAACAAACACTAACATGTGTCATGACAACTTAAACAAACCAACTGTTTGACCAAAACCAATGTTTTCATGAATGTGTAATCATTTAAATAATATATAATTCATTAATACCAAATGTAGATCATATCAAGATCTGTAAAGTTTGTTATTAATTTGAGTGTTTGCTAGTTTTGAGGGTTTTTTTCTCATCTTAAACAGGACAAACACAGAAAACCTCCTGGTGAAGCGACAGATCCATGTGACACTATTATAAAGATGGAGTTCATTAAAGAGGAGAGTGAAGACATGAAGATTGAAGAAACATTCAGAGTGAAACATGAAGAAACTGAGGAACAAACAGGTTGGTTTCATTCTCAAAGATGAACTCAGTCAGTTGATCTTTATTCAGGTGTCCAGCTCTACAGAAATAGAGAATAAACAGAAGTATAATCATACAGAGAATAAAACAGAAGTAGCCTAAACAAAACAGTTATTCTGTGAAACATTTTACCCAATGTCTACGATGAAAAAGCAATTTTTGTTATATTTGTCCTCAAAAGTGCTCTACTAACATTTTAACATAACTGAACATCAATAGCAGTAAATGTACATAAAATGAAGTCATAATTGAGTGGATCATATCGATCTTTCAGAGATGTTTAAAGCTGCTGATCCTCTCCTCTGGTAGACCATCATATCCACCTTTTGATTTAAATAAACTTAAAGTTTTAGTAAAAAGAATTGGCAAAAGTTTTAATTTCATACTCATACATTTTAAAGGTCCCATGGCATGAAATTTTCATTTTATGAGGTATTTCAACATTAATATGAGTTCCCCTAGCCTGAATATTGTCCCCAAGTGGATAGAAATGTTGAACGGTGTAAAACCGAGTTCTGGCTGTCTTTCTCTGCCTTTGAGAAAATGACAGGCCAGACGAGCCAATCCTGAAGTCTCCTGGTTTGACGTCCAAGCAGGAGCGGTTTCCTCCCTTTCCTCCGCCCAGAGAATCTGGCACGCCCATGCAAACGCTCGAGATCATTAACGTTACTTGTGAACGAGTGAACGCTGGCAGTTTCTCAGTGTTTGGATGTACAAATGAAAACAGAAGTCTTTCTTCAGTTCCTTCTGATCTGTGATCATTTATTTCTTAAGAGTAGCTAATTATTTATTATTCGTGCACACACTGCGGCTTCTCTCTCTCCCGACAGAAAGGTGTTTTCGTGTTTTCTATCTTGTGAGTCAGTGTTTTTGTACGTCCTCGTCGCGTCTATCTGTTCTAAAATGTGCATACAGTCGAGAGTTTCTGCTCAACATCAGCAGTCACATCTTTAGAGATAAACTTCACACACGCCGAAGCTCGGCCTTCAACATCCCCGACCCCCAGTACTGCATCTGGCCCACAGCGGAGGCACCAAACGCGGCGTGAGATTAAGCAGAAGGAGGGTAAGCGTGAGAGTATCCGGCTAGGCTAGCCAGCTTTCCCCACAATAAACTGGATTACATTCGATTACTGCTGTTGTGTCTTTGTTTGCGCTGTGTAACGTTACTCAATGCGCGTCACTGACGCTATTCATATGATTGGAACATATCTAGAAATAATGCTATACTCAACACTTACTAACTCGTTCATCTCGCTGTAATGGTACATTGCATGTGTTACAAAGTTGGTAGAATAATGAAGAAGACGGACTCGGCGTGACTGGGACTCGTGTTTATTCAGAACTCTCAGATACAAACACAATAAACTCGCGCTGACAGACAGCGCTCTCATAACTCAGTAGTTACTATAAATAACTTTGTTAGCAATCGCTCCGTCTCCGTGATGTCCGGTTCGCGAACGAATCATTCTTTTGAATCGGTTCTTTTTAGTGAACCGAACCAGTTCACCAAATCGGACTGAATCGTTCTAAACGGTTCGCGTCTCGAGTCAGCGCTGATCCATAATTTACTAAAGTTACTAACTTTCTGACATGAGTGACAGCCCCTCCGACTAGAAATAAACTAATAACCTGAAGTATATGCTAGTAACTACAACAGTTCACCCTGAACTGAGACATGCTGAGAGAACTGATGAGAAGTGAACTCAGGTCCATCCGTCTCTCTGGCAGCAGCTCGTGCCTCGTTAAACCACGCCCCCTCCGCTCATTTAAAATGCAAAGATGTCAGCCAATCACAACAGTGGGCGTTTTTACTGAAGTCTCACAGCAGACACGCCTCTTGAAGCAGGGCATTCAGCCACAGGGCAAACAGCAGTATAGAAAAAATGCCTTTTATTTCTAAATTATGACATTTTATGATGTAAAAATCATACTAACAATATAAGTACACCTCAGGAAACACTATAAAATAATAGAAAAATGCCATGCCATGGGACCTTTAACTGATCATAACCTGAAATATTTGACTGAATTCATACCTTTAACTTTTATCATGTAATCTCAACATTTTAAATAGTGAAAACTTGGCTAGCTTTAACTAGCGAATTCAATAAATGCTAGCTTGCTAATTGGTAACAATAGCCACGTTTACATGGTGTAGCAAATTAGCTCTATATGAAATATTAATAATCAATAATAACTGGTTATAATTGATTATGAATATTTTGATTAGTTAATATAATTAATTTACTGTCGTAAATTAATATTACAATCAATTAACCTATTTGTCCCATGAACACTCAGGATCAATTGTTTATTAACTCTAAGAAATGTACATTTCCGGGGCATGGGAAATGTCTTTCTTAATTTCCAATACTACTAAGAGCAGTAACCAAGATTAGGGTTGGGAACCGAGAACCGGTTCTTATGCAGAACCGAAACTGTTTTTTAAAAAATACCAGAACCGCGCGAAATTCCTAAGTTTCGGTTCCGAAAACGGTTCTGGTGCAATGTGTGTGCGCGAAGCGCTGGAAGCGTATCCTTTCATAGCGAGTGACAGCCAGTGTTGCCAAGTCCGTGGTTTTCCCGCTTTCCACTGTTGCCGCGGGCTGTGTTTCATGTCCGCGAGTTGAAGCGATTGTGCAATTGTGTGTTTTTTTTTGTAAAAACCTGGCAACCCTGGCTCACCTCATCATGAATATTAATTACGTTGCCTGCCGCTTCCAGGAGTGTAACGCAGTTAAGCCTGAAAGCCCTCGCGCTACACATTTACGGTTTTGCGTCAGATATTTTCTCGTTAACCACCAGCATGGCGAAGAGAAAGTCACAAGTATGGATTCATTTCCAAAGAATGAATGATAATGAAGCAAAATGTAACACATGTGAAAAGTTAATAACATGCAAAGGAGGCTGCACTAGAAATTGCTAGTGCAGCCTCCTATATATATATATATATATATATTTGTCAACCGTTGAGTCACCATGGTTTAGGTAAGCGTTTAGGCACAATTACCTTTGTAATGCTGAATTGCAATGTATTATTTACAAGTTCACTGAATAACTGAATTACTATTAAATTAATATACAACTAATTAATAAATATAACTAATAAATATAATTTATAACTTGGTTTTATTCAGAGACAGAGAGATAAAATGTAATAAGACAATTTCAGAGGTGTTCATATGAAAAAAATGTGTTGCAAGAATGGCTTAATTAATACTGTAATATATGTACAGTACAGGACTTTTTTGACATTGCCAACCTGTAAATGAATTTTAGAGCAAGTATAAACACAAAATGGATTGTTTGAGTTGCGTATTGTGCCTTTTTCCTTTACCACTATTTGTTTAATAATTTTAATGGAACCGGAATCGGAACCGGAATCGTTAGGCAGAACCGGAACCGGAAAATTTCTCACGATTCCCAACCCTAACCAAGATCTAAATGATTAGTGACTCCAGTTATGAGCTTGAGACACGGACAACTTTACGTGTAACATGAACAAGATTTTATTAACTAGTCTAAACACTTAAACTACTCTAACATACACACACATACATGCATACAGTTTACCAAGGGAAAAAGAGCTGAAGCAGAATACAGGAAAGCAAGAAGTTACAGCATTGTCTGAAATTCAGCAGATCAACAGCCTTGAGCAAACCATCAGTTTAGTTCTAACATGCCCTTCTTTAAAAGGGGTAAGGATACTTAATGTATCAAATAATGAGACTAAGTTTGATACTTGCATGTCTCGCCCATTTGAATTAAACCGTCCTGATGCAATTTGTTGAGGCTCCAGTTGATCCTTGCTGATGTGTCTTGATGAGAGAGAACCAGTGGTAATCAGAGTATCTTTGGTGAATGGAAAGACAAGGCCGCAGCCTGGCACAAGCTTTGGTGGGTCCTTAGAGGCTTCTAGTTTAGCATCATCTTCACGTCAGCATTTCAGAAAAAGAAAAAGCCCCAGCTAAAAGCTGATCAGTTACTTTAAAGCGTGAAGATGGCACACCCCCTGGAGGTGCGAGATCCAATGAGAAGATTTCCCTTTGGAGGGAAATTTTACGACCCTTTGTGTTCTAGCAAGGCATTTGAATATGTACTTTCATTGGGTGTTTAAGAAAAGAATCTTTAAGATTCTTATAATACGAATGCATCACAACGTTAGCAACATGTAATGTAAATTAACAAATCGGTGACGAAGATTGGCTTTTTTAGAGACCAAACATGCCGCACATATAATGTTGGTTACCCATATATGCAAAGTCTGAAACATTACCCCAATTGAGTTTACAAGAATACAAACGCCACATAAAAGGGAAAATCATGAGATGGGAAAATTAGATACATGTTTACTAGTGCTGTCAAACGATTAAAATATTTAATCGCGATTAATCGCATTAATGTCATAGTTAACTCACAATTAATCACAATTAATCGCACATTTTTATTTATTATAAATGTCCCTTGATTTCTTTTTGTCCCATTATTTTTTCTTATTTTAATGCTCTTATCAACATAGAAAAGTGGATCGGCTTGCTTTGTTCAAATGTTTGTTTTATTGAAAACAACATTGGCATACTTTAGTGTTCGATTTCACACCAACATTCTCACTTGGAGCAAATAATCTCACACAATGTAACACTGCCCATCAATAAAAGGGTGAAACAAATACTTTGTTGCACAAACAGCCCCTTCAACAGCCCTTTCTAAGGGATCAAAACAGGGTGATACAAAATAAAATTACAAAGTGCACATGCAAGGTAAACTAGGACTCCGCCTATAGTGCAGTTAAACCAGGGGTCGCCAACTAGTGAACTCCGGTCCGAATCCGGACCGCGAGATGCGTCCATCCGGACCGCGAAGCCTTTTGACATAATGAAACAGTTAACGTTGCAATGCTCACTGTTACTACGTTCAGACCCAGACGCGCGGTCAAGCATGCAGTGAAGAAGAGACTGATGGTGCGCTCACACCGGACGCGAATGACGCGACATGCACACCGCTTAATCCGCGCCGCAGAATGTCTATTTGCGTCTTTGCATTGACTTAAATCACTCGCGCAAAACGCTTCATTCGCGTCTGGTGTGTAGGCTACGCACCATCAGAGCAGAAAGCAGCGCTCAAGACAAGCACTTTTAGTTGAAGACCCCTGAGTTAAACCATGGCTTAATACGTTTCTCATTTCGGCGTCTCACGCTTGCCATCCACGTCTACTCTTTTAATGGCCCAAACGAGTGCGGGCAGCCGCAGCGTGCCTGATGTTTTGTTTCCGGTCTAGCTACATCCGGAGTGGTGTTGTAGTTTTTCTAACGTTACTAGTTGTTGCAACAGCATGTGAAAAAACTACAAAGTTTGTTAGACCAAAAAGAACGTTAATCTCGCGATAAAAAAATTGACGCCGTTAAAATAGGTTTGCGTTAACGCCGTTAATAACGCGTTTAACTGACAGCACTAATGTTTACACATTTATCAAGTGGTTGTATATAGACTATATATAAGATTAACAGGGTTTTTATTCCTGTTCCTCTGCAAGAATTTAAATGAGGGTCACACCTCTCAGGACATTCTTTTCCGTCGTAAAACCCAGTCTCAGTGTGTGTCCTGTAACAAGACACTGCGTCCTGCCGTTGTGTTAGCTTCATTTGGGGACGTTTCACAGGCCTTATTTGGGAGAGTGAGTTTACTGGATTATTCATTAAATAAATGAATAATATGTGTGTGTGCCTGATTGGTCCAGACGCTACAATGGGCACTTTTTTGTCATTCCGATTAAAATCATTCCGATTGAAAGATTCGGTGGACTGTTTACATGAGACATTATCTAAACCGTAATTTTTATATTTATTTATTTTTCTGTGGGCGGACATGCAGTAGTTTAACCTAATTTATGTCCTATACAATGGCTATTTCAACAGCTGTGAATGATGAATGCGGATTCAAAAATGAATTCAATTCATTTATTTTGAAAAACACAAAATTAACAATAAAATGCACTCAAATTATGAATAAAAACAGGATATACGGTGAAACATGAATGAAGCATTCAAGACGTGCTCAGCATCATTACTAGTAGTACTAAACATATATATTTCAGATGATTAAGGAAAGATACCATAATCACAAAGGTATAAATATTAACAAAAGTAATTAAAGTAGACTGTGGGTAATGTTACTTAACCAATTTGAAGCAGTTGTTGAATTTTTTTTTTATAGCTAACTTAACTAACGAGAAACCGAGATCAGCTTGAATGATCCCCGTTGAAATGGCAGCTCTCAACGGCTACCAGGACTTGTACAGTTTTATAAAAGCTATTTATTATTTGTCGTAAAGTGTAAGATAGGGCTGTAATCAACCAAAGAAAATCTTGGTCGATTGAAGTCCTGAAACTTTCGACTAAAAATCGACTAAAATGACATTAGGAAAAAAAACGTTAAATGAATAAGCTGCGCACTGTGCGCAATACTTGGTAGCCTTGTTGTCTGCCTAAATTAATTATAAATAAACATAAAAAACTAGTAGGCTATTTGCAGAATATTAAATCGTTTTTGACCTGATTATTTTGCTCTGAAATGAGTCTGACACACGAGTTTGTCGGCTCTGACAGCGCTGCATCACGTGCCGCCTATGACTTCCGAAAATATAGTACTATGTGTTGTCAACTAGATATCATCACAAGAACTTATGAGGAATATGCAACATCATTTAGACAATTGTTTGTGTCATATGTATTATAATAACTGACAGACACTCATTTCAGCCGCTCTGTGAACACAGGATCAGCTCAGCTTCGCGGCTGAGACACGAATAGACTATTAACTTAAAGCTTTTACTCTTAAACACAAAAGGCACGTCCACTTTAATAAAAAAGGAAATAATATACAAGAAAACTAGCCTTCTTCAATCTGTCTCTCTTCTCCAGCGGGTTGGGCTAATCCAAAAGAAGTGGAAACAATGGGGGTGTTCTGAAGGCAGACTGTTACCTGTGAAACAGGGGTGCTCTGAAAACACCCCCATTAGCAATTAGTGCTTTCCACCTGATGAAAATGAACGCGGCGCGGCAAAACTAATGAAATGAACGCGGCAAAACTAATGAAATGAACGCAGCAAAACTAATGAAATGAACGTGGCTCGGCCTTGGCTTGCGGTCTGATGGATGGGTTCTCTCCCACGTTAATGCAAGTTTTTAAAAGTCTTTTTTATATAATTTTGCATCGCTGCTGTTTATCTATCACACAACTGCAAATTATAGGCTAAGTGAATAGGTAAACACACTTCATGAACTCACAGGCGCGAGATGCATGAGACAGCCTGACACCGAATTGCCTAACACAGCTGTCAATCAAACTCATTAAGCATTATGCAAAAACCATAGACTGTAAAAAAAACACATTCTATTTATTTCAGTATTTGAGATGTTATAATAATTTTGTAATTACGTTAAAATAATTTAAACAACTGTTATTTAACAAATATTATTATATTTGTATAATAAACTGGGGGTGGGGACCTAGTCATCATAGTGGCTACGCCCCTGATTATGTGCTAACGTTACTGATAGGCTATTGTAGGTTGCGGTGGCCTATAGTTTCTTATATTTAGGGGTTCGAGCCCAAAGGGCTGAAACCCTATTGTAATTGTGCTGATTTTTATTTCTTAATAGAACTGTGCCAGCTGGAAAGTTTTTTCAAAGAGCCAGATTCATCATTTTGCAGCAGGCACAACATATGAACAATGATACTAACGTTAGCATTTCAGGGAGGTCAGAAGATCAGCAAATATCGTTCTCAAATAGATTATTATTGGAATATAATATAACAATGCACAATCACAGTGACGGCGACTGGGTTCAGCATTTACTGTATCTGCCAGTCTCTTCAAAGGAAGATTTCAAACGGCAAATGATTAACTTACACACAATGATTTTGTTTTGGTGGTTTGCTTGACGATGTGAGTACAGGACTCTTTCACTTTAATGGTAACGTTAGACATTGTTGTGCCGAATTTTGCCCCCCTGCCAAATTATTAGCCCCCTCATTGAAGTCGCCTGATTGCCTAATCCTAACCCCTCCCCTACTCCTACTCCTAAATTTACCAATACTAGAGGGGTAATAATCTGGCAGGGGGTCGGAATTCTCTGGTGCTGCTCAGGTCGCAATTTCAATCACACACACAGCACGTAGCAGGAATATCTGGACCACAGCCAATCAGAGGCAAAGACCCCCCCCCCCCATCTCTGTCTCTGATTGGTTTAGACCACAACATGATCCAACCATGAGTGTGTGAGTTCAGTCAAAGGAGGTGGAGGGGCAGCTGAGCGGATGCAAGGACGTTAGGTGCACCTGTCACAGGCATTACTGGCTTGTACTTTTAAATCCATTATATTATAAATGTACAGTTTATTGATGTTCTGTGGTTTTACACTGCAGTAATTATTAAATAAATCATATTATTGTGAGGTGAGCTTAAAGGGTCACTACTATGAAAATCACAGCTTCAGTGTGACATCAATAAGAAAAAGTATAATTTCATAGATATTTTCAATAATAGCTGTTCATATTAAAATATGTAGGAACTTAATACATTAAGTTGTCCTTTTAAATGTAATTTAATAATATGTATTCATTAAAAAAGGTTTGCTGTTCCAATAAAGCTCTGTGTGTTCCCTTTAAGCTCATCCACATTGAACGTCTATCGAAATACTTCATAAACAGACTTTAAATATTTACTCATGGTTTTCACTTCAAGTTAAAAAAAACACGTTGTGAGCTTAATGGCATCAGGGGTGTAAAGGGTACAAACATGTTTGACTTTTTGCATTTAATGATGTACATCTTAATCGAAATGCTTTTGCCATTTAAAATAACATTAAATATGATTGTGTGAGAGATTAATATTTTATTTTAACATAACTTCTTGTACTCAAACTCTTGCACTAAAATGTCTCAGTGTAGAATTTGGTGAGCCTGATAGGTACATTTACCCTATAAAAGAAAAGAAAAGAAAATACAAAAACCGTTGCAGGATTTACGATATTGATGACCGTTAAAAACGCGTCATCACAGTCTGTGAAAAGGGTGTATTGAATGTGTTTTTTCAACCATCATGGGACATTATTAATATTAGTCCTGTGTTCATATGTTCAGGGCTTCTGCACTGGAACACCACCCAGGAGCGTGATTGGCCCGCCTACATTGTGGAGAGAACAACGATTAAGAAACCTTCATGAGAGACTTTCGAGGCTTAAGGTAAGAAGGCTATCATACTATTAAATGTGTTATTTCAACCATCATGGGTCATTATTAATATTTATCCTGTGTTCATATATTCAGGATTTTTGTGCCAGACTAGAAAGGAGAGCCACATACATAGATGAACTGCGGACACAATCAACGCTTGGATACGAGCAAGACAGAGATTTGGCGAAGAAGGTAAGAAGGCTATCATACTATTGAATGTGTTTTTCAACCATCATGGGTCATTATTAACATTAAGCCTGCGTTCATATATTCAGGGCTTCTCTGAGTCTTAAAAAGACCTTAAAATTATCTTAAATCAGAGCAGAAAGTCTCACATTCATAAAGTCATGGCTGCATACATTGCAAAAAATATTTTCTTCCTCAGTATTTATGTCCTGTTTTCCAATACAAGATACATTTTAGGGATGTGCGAAATATCAGCCACCATATCGGTATCGGACGATATATGCGTATTTTTAATGATATCGTCATCGGCCCGATAAGAACATTTGTCCGATATATTAAAACCGATAATATGTAAATTGTATTATTATGTAAAATGTAATGATAATATGTATTATTTCCTTCAGCTGAGACACTTCAGATGCGCATTATTCACCATGATGGTTATGAATCACATAAAAAATTTAAAAAAAAGGAAAATAAAGTTTGTCTGTCACATCGGCTATATAAAATTATAACGAGAACAACTGTGTGTGTGTGTGTGGGGCATGACTTTAATGGTGAGACTTTTTTTTATAATCAGGCTCTCAAAATTATATAAAAATTTGGGTTTAGATTTATTGCCCAATATATCGGTTATCAGCTTTCAAATATAAAGAATATATTTGCCAAATATCGGCCAAAATGATCATATCGGTGCATCTCTAATACATTTACTTGAGACACAAATGTAAAATGAAATGTAAAATGCACTATCCAAACTTAAATGGCTGTAATTGAAGAATACTTCATATAGACCTAGGTTTGGTAGACACTCGGCCGATTATTCCTGAAGTGAAAGCAATTCATAAGATGGAAGTTTTAAAAAATTACAAATACGGTAATAAATATTTGTTATTTTATTTAAAATATATATTTTACCTTATTTTACCTCTATAAATACTATAAAATCAAAGCCATATGTCTAACCAAGTTGTGTTCCAAATTTGAAGTTGATATCACAAAAATTAAAAAAGTCCCCATGAGATTTTGTTTAGGCGCTGTACCAAAAACAGCCACCGGGTGTCAAACACATTCCATTGATTGTTTTTATGATCTATTTTCCTGTAAATTTCTGTCCAAATGTCACTCCAGCACAAAACAGTCACCAAATATGGAACCTTGAGACTCAGACCTTTCCGACAAAATGTGTTTTGTCAAGATTAGAAAATATTTTTATTATAAAAGTAGTTCAAATTAATTTTGTAATATGAAACCTGACACCGGCCACTAGGGGAGGAGCCCGCTAGAAGAATTTAGAATACTGTTTCCATGGTAAAGCAACGTCCCATTTTAAAACGGTTTTCTCAAGATAAATTTTGAGTTCGTAAACTTTCGAATGATACCTAATTTATGATAATTAGGCTACTAAAATATAATACGAAAAAAAGACGATAAAAAGGCGCTAAAAAAAAAAAAGAGCGCCAGGCGTCCCGCCAGTGACAGTTAAGGGGTTAAAACAACATCAAATATCTGTCAAAACCTCTAAATTAAGCTGATTTTTCTGAGTTCTTGTTTTAGTAATAAACTTCACATTTCTGCAGTAAATGTGTCTTGATTTAGGAATCTTTAGATACAGTATTTGTGCTGGAAAAAGAGAAATCACTTTCTGCAGTGTGATCAGAAGGGGCAGTAAAAGTTATTTCCATATTGTAGTGGTTCTGAGCAAAACCATTCATGCTTTTTTTAGTCAAATGAATGAAAAAGTGACAGATATCTGTTGGAAGTGTTTCTCCTTAAAGGGGCTATATGCGTTTTTCTGAAATTTAAACTCGCGACCAAAAAACAGAACTGCTCTTATTTTCTGCTCGCTCTCGCAGCGGTGGTGACGTCACAAACGCAGACAGCGCGGGAAAAAACGACCCGCCAGAAAATAAGAAAAATAGGATTAGGGGTGCTCCGATTGATCGGCA
Organism: Gobio gobio; assembly: GCF_949357685.1. Lineage (NCBI taxonomy): Eukaryota > Metazoa > Chordata > Actinopteri > Cypriniformes > Gobionidae > Gobio > Gobio gobio. The sequence continues at coordinate 50,716,013 of NC_137106.1, forward strand.
ACCGATCTCGATCGGTCGATAATTGCTTTGGGATGATTGATCGGCGGTCTCCAAAAAGGCCGATCTCATGAACCGATCGCATGCTGACGACACATAAAACCCGCACCTGCCGTGAGAGCTAGGGCATGATATGCAGCGACACCGTCTCATTCTCTTTCCAGCGCGGGTAAAATAATTATAATGCTGAAGGTGAGTTACAATTCATATTTCTATATTAAATAACTTACGTCTCACAGAAAGTTTTCAAATGACTGCGTAAGTTCACAAACAGCGCGAGTGAATCACAGCGTGCGCGCGCTCTCTCCCTTTCAAAATGCTCAAATGGCTTCACATCAGCGCATCTGCACTAAAATCAAGCTGCACAGTTGACAGGATTTGCCACTTGCACAATCGAGGCAGTGTCGCATCGTCACTAAAGTTTATCATTTGCATTTATTTTTAAGTCTTGCCAGTGTTCAAACCGCTCAGCGCGCGCCCACACACACACACACACACAGGCCATCTCACAAAAAGCTTGCGAGAACAAATTGCGGTGAAATGGTCAGATACACACAAATGTATGTACTAAATTACCGTCTTGACGAGTGTGCACGTAAACCCCGTCGTGACTCGCGAGTGAACGTTTGTGCAACTGCATGTAACCGTATCCGTGTTCGCTCTTAAAGTGACAGCTGTCGAATAAACTGCTGCTGTCTCTGAGTTTCTCTTTGTCTTGTGTTGTTTGATGAACCTTTATGACACTCACTGCTCTTGAATGACTAACTTTTGCAACCTTAAGTGTAAGGATTAATCTAATTTAATTTATTCAGGGAAGACCAATATAAATTTACATTTGATTTCTTATTAAATGTCTTTAGTATTTCTTACCTCAATACTAATGTTAGACCTACCTGAAAATTTGTCTTTAAAAACAAAAATGCACTGCATGATCAAATATTTAGGTGAGATAATTATATACATTTATTATATACATTTATTTGGGAAAGATGGCCTACAGTAGCCTTAAGTTATCTCATTTTCTAAAATAAACACTTGGTGGTTCTTCAAGATCTTTACTTTAGCCTATTTCTACAGTTTTTTTTCTCAATACAGTTAATTTAGAGTTAGTTTCATTTCTACAAATGGTGCAAACTCTGCAAGATTATAGATAAAAGATTCCCATTCCCCTGCCATTCTGTGATCGGCAGTGATCGGCAATCGGCAGATCACGATCTTGGTGATCGGTAATCGGTGATCGGCCCCAAAAATACTGATCGGAGCATCTCTAAATAGGATACAGGCTTATAGGTGCACCCACTGTGAGCGGACAAGGTGTCAGTATGCTCATCAGGAGATGTTTGAGTCATAAATGGTAAAATAAAAAGGCTATTGTTACGTTTATTTTGGGGAAAAAGTTGCATATAGCCCCTTTAAACATCTACATTTAGAGAACACATTGATGTTGTGTTCCCTTCGTTTTATTCCTTACATTTGTTAATAGGTCTTAAAAAGGTCTTAAATTTACCTTCATGAAATCCTAACCCTGTATGTTGAGCATAGTATTATGGTGTTTATCCTCATTTGTCATCAACAGGAGCTCACTCCGCAGCGGAACAAAGTTCTCATGAGTGAAAAGTCTTTCACACGTCCTCCCAGCTTTGGCCCTCGCCAAACCGGTATGTAAAATTTGAATTTAAAACATATCACTTGAGTATGAAGTAAGCATAAGTTCCTTTATGAGTACCATATTAACATGAAATAAATGTGATGTTTTATGCAGAACGGGATCCAACGAAATCAATTTTCGGCATCAATGTTGAGGATGAAGTAAGTGAATTTTGTATATTCTGATTGTTCCCGTTCAAATGAATATGACATTTTGTAATATGTCACCTAGGGCTGTAGCTATCGATTATTTTAGTAATCGAGTATTCTATCAATTATTCCATCGCGTAATCGGATAAGATGTACTTTTTCTTTATTAAAGAGCAATACTAAATATACAAGAGAAAAGACGTGCATCTTAAAATGAACAACTAATTTGTTTCCTTGGAGATAGAAAAAGTTTGCATACTTTAAAATCTGTGAAAACTAAACCAATTTAGTGCATTCAATTGCCATATTATATTCAAAATGCAAATACAAATATATGAATAAAAAATATATAAAAATCAATTTCAAATTACTTTAAAAAGGAAAACATAGTACAACCTAAAACAAAACCTTCAACCTATAAATCAATATAATAGTAATATAGATGATAATAATGGCTAAACATGCATTTATGTTGTGAACTTAACTTTCAAGTCTCAGCTTCAGCTCAGGTATGACACAAGCCTTTACTGTCTTCTGAAGGCTTTGTGGCTTTTGTAAGAAGCAAAAATGATTGGACAGGAAGGAAACTTGGAACAAGAACAAGAGTAGAGATGCGCGGATCAGCTCTAACGTCACTGAATCCGCTGTTAAAAACAAACCATCCACCCGCACATGATTTTCTCTAGATCCGCACCCGATTGTCACATTACAATTATTCAAATTGTCCGTGGTAAGCGTGATGCTATCGCTAAACTGATGTGGGTTGCTTTAAAAAAATCTTCTTTGGCGAAATTACATTCAATTAAATAACTTAAACCAGGGTCGACAACCTATACAGCACACGGAGGAGTAACCGCTGGAGCGTGAGGAAACACGAGAGATGTGTTTGTGTTTAATTCAGATAAAGTACATCGCACATACAGATCTACATTTTAATCATTCATCATAGTAACACAGCTTGTTTTATTAAGTTAGGAGCTATAAATATGATTAAAGTGTAATCATAAAGTCTTAGCTTTGAGAACATTTTAAAGGGGTGATGAATTGAGAAATCAACTTTCCCTTGAGCCTTTGATATATAAAAGTTTATCGTGATATAAGAATATCCTGTAAGTTTCAGAGCTGAAAACGTCCTTGTTAGTCGAAGAAAAGCTTTTATTGACACCAGGCCCAGAAAACGAGAGATCTCAGAATATGTCGACCATTGACTTCCTAGAATGCAGAAGCGCCGCCTCAAGCCCCGCCCACCGACTCGTGGAGCTAAACGGGTCGCGCTACCGAGCAATAATCATGCAGTCTCTGATTTTGAGATGAGCTGAATCCGAACGTTTGAGGAATTTTTTTAGCCCTAATGTCACCCCTGGACCATAAAACCAGTCATAATGAAATGTAAAAAAAATTATAATCTTTCAACTGATGTATGGTTTGTTAGGATAAGAAAATATTTGGCCGAGATACAACCACTTGAAAATCTGAGGGTGTAAAATAATCTAAAAATTGAGAAAATCTCCTTTAAAGTTGTTCAAATGAAGTCCTTAGCAATGCATATAACTACTAATAATACATTTGTGATATATTTACGGTAGGAAATGTACAAAATATCTTCATGGAACATGATCTTAATATCTTAATGATTTTTTGGCGTAAAAAAAAAAAAAAAGCAAAATTCTGACCCATTCAATGAAGTGTTGGCTATTGCCACAAATATCCCCGTGAGACGCAGGACTGGTGTTATGCTCCGGGGTCACATATGAAATATATCTACTGCTTGTAAATTGTGTGCATTAGGTTTTTCATTTGTGTGTAGCATATGTTCTCTTCTAACCTTCCTCACTTGTTGTTTCTCAGATGTATTTACCGGGTATGAAAGTGAAAGAAGAGGAAGAGGGCAGAGAAGAAGAGGACAGAAAAAAAGGACAGAAGAAAAGGACAGAGAAGAAGAGGGCCGAAAAGAAAAGGACAGAAAAAAAAGGGCAGAGAAGAAGAGAACATCAATGTGCCTAAAAGAAAGGTTCCAAGGAGTGCAGTTTTTAGTAGCATAGAGAAGAATATTTTAAATCGGCAGAATGAAATGGAGAAGGAGTTGGAGGAAATGATGTCTGTCCTCAATGAAATTGCTTCCAAGAACACACATTCACAGTGGAGGGTAGCAGCACAAGAGGATAAGATGTTCAGATTATCGTGTAATTTAAGAGATTTGGTAAATACACACATACATTTACATAGACAAAAAGACACTGATGTCTTCTGTACAGTTCTGTCTCTTAAGATCACTGACTATTCATGTGTTCTACAGGAAAGGGATGCTAGAGAACTTCAGTTCCAGAACCGCCATGATTATATTATCAAGTCCTGGGTCCAGGATACGTTTGATAAGATCATGGACTGTAGCCACCCGGAAATTGATGACCCCCTGAAACAGCTGGAAGTGGTGAATAATGCACAAATAATTCTGCCAATCTTGAAAGAAACTGTATTTGTTTTTGATATGATTTTTTTTCCAGTAAAGTCAGCACACAGCAATGTGTGATAAAATGCAACACGCGAGCTGATGTTTTTGTAATTCTCTCTCCAGATTCTGGACTTTTTTCATATTGATAGATTAGAGCTTAAAACAGGAAAACGCTACGCACTTCCCAAGCAATTTCATTATATCAGCTCGGAAAAGTGTGAGGACTCCCGAGTGGACGATCGTATGTCTCAGAAAACACCAGAAAGCAAGACGATTGACCTGGAGGCCGAACTAATGTAAGTACTTTTACATGTTAATTTGTTTCAGTTTTGGTTGCCAGACACTGATTTATTGTTTTTTTTATTTCGTCATGTTTCAGAGCTCAGTTTTTTTACCATAACACAAAAAGAAACGGAAGGAACATCAGAAGAAATGGAAGAGCTTAAAGCGTGGGAAAGGTCAGCACAAGCGTGGGAAAGGTCAGCACTGTCATGCCAATGTGCACAATGGATGTTTTGCATATGTATAACTCTGTAACGATGCACTCGTGTCACGATTCCATGCAAACGCCTGAGACTAAACTCACAATGCAATATTTATCGCGGTATAAATAAAGAAGAGATGTTTTTTTAAATTATTATTTAAATGATATTATTGTTATTATATTATTATCAGGACAAACAAATATTCCCCCATTGCATTACTATGTATTATATTCAACACTACATATAGTGGTTAATGTAGTAATGTCTAGGGCTGTAATTAACCAAAGAAAATCTTGGTCGACTGAAGTCCTGACATTTTCGACTAAAAATTACGTTAGGAAAAAAAAACGTTAAATTAATTAGCTGCGCACTGTGCGCAGTACTTGGTAGCCTTGTTGTCTGCCTAAATGAATTATAAATAAACATAAAAAACTAGTAGGCTATTTGCAGTATATTTAATAGTTTTTGACCTGATTACTTTGCACTGAAATGAGGCTCTGACAGCGTTGCATCACGTGCACCTGCGCAATATCATAGCCTATGATTTACGAAAATATTGTACTATGTTGTCAACTAGATATCATCACAAGAGCTTTTGAGGAATATGCAACATCATTTAGACAATTGTTTTTGTCATATGTATTATAATAACTGACAGACAGTATCATTTCAGCCGCTCTGTGAACATGAGTTCAGGTTCGCGGCTGAGACACGAATAGACTATTAACTTAAAGCTTTTACTCTTAAACACAAAAGGCACGTCCACTTTAATAAAAAATGAATATTTATTAAACAAGAGCAGAAAAAACGCTCTCACAATTAAATAAATAACGTTAATATACAGAAAACTAGCCTTCTTCAATATGTCTCTTCTCCAGTGGGTTGGGCTAATCCAAAAGAAGTGAAAACAATGGGGGTGTTCTGAAGACAGTCTATTACCTGTGAAACAGGGGTGCTCTGAAAACACCCCCATTAGTGCTTTCCACCTAATGAAATGAACGCGGCAAAACTGACAGTACAGATCCACTTAGCGCGGTGTTGTGACGCTTCCCCTCATGTGTATGTTGATGGGCGTTCCTCAAGTTTACCGCTATGGGCGTGCGTTTGAGCCAGCGAGGAATGAAAAACAAAGGACCAGCGAGAGACTTCTCTTCGCCAGTTGGTTGGGCTAATCCAAAAGAAGTGAAAACAATGGGGGTGTTCTGAAGACAGACTGTTACCTTTGAAACAGGGGTGCTCTGAAAACACCCCCATTAGCAATTAGTGCTTTCCACCTGATGAAATGAACACGGCGTGGCAAAACTGATTAAATGAACGCGGCAAAACTAATTAAATGAATGCAGCAAAAAAATCGACCAATCAGAATTTTGGTCGAGCCAGAACGTATTGACTAAAAATCGACTAATCGACTGGGAGATTACAGCCCTAGTAATGTCACTGAAACGTTCATCCGTGCGCACTCCTGTTTTTATAAGAATAAACCATCTCAAATTCTTTGAATAATCATATTACTAAAACTAGATGTGATCTGGTGATTTAAATTATGTTTGCGCTTTCACTTTGAGGAGTGTGTGTGCGCTTCAGATGATCAATGCAGTCAGTCACAGATCTAATCATAAGAAAGTAGAGTTTAGGTTCTCTGCCTTGATCAAGCATTTGTTTTTTTTATCATTACTTTATTAGCCTAATTGAATGGGCAGAAAGCTATGCCTGAATCAGAAATAATATATTTTTTTTTAGCAAAGTAAGAACTAATACTACAACAAATGTGTACAAAGTTGCTCAAGTCTGGATTAGAGATGTGTGCTAAACTGATGAAGCGCAGCATCTGAACAGAACCGCTCTGAGACGCCAGTCATGAGCTGCTCGTGGGAACACTGCGCTATGATTAAATATTTATTTTCGTTTCAAATTGTTTCGTTTAAAAGTGGACACTTCAAGCGTTCTATACACACATTTCTCATGTCTGTGAGGCTGAGTTTGGGTTTATTTATGAGATGTTCAAGAGCAATCGTGATCGCTCCCGCGCCTCCATGTCACGATTGCTGTCTGCTATAGCCGATTTGCTTCTTATTTATTAAATCCAGGCAATTGGCTGAGGAAACATTGATTAAAATTAAGACACAATTTATACTAAACTAAAGTCACTTTAAAGAAAGTCTTTCTACAAAACAAAACTTAAGTGCATCTTTGCACTTTTCATAATCAGATGAAATAAAAAAAAACTAGAGTTGTTCTGATTCCGATACTAGTATCGGAAATATCCCCAATACCACAACAAATTCTGGCATCAGTATCGGCGAGTACTTCAACCCATGTACCGATCCGATACCATTTTCTTAAACAAGACCTGGTTATTATGACCGCGAGCTTTGCCTAACCACTGCGCGGTTCTTCTTCGCTGCTCAGAATGCATTGCAAACACAGGAAGTTGTGCTGTGTTGCCACAAGCAACCCGTTTAGAGCAGCGAAGAAGAAATGAAAAAGCATTAGCAGTATGTCCGCTGTTTAGCAGTATTTAGTCTCTGTGAGGATGGCGGGCGCCCGCACGCACGCACGCACGCACGCGTGACATTCGCTTGCTGTCTTTGTCCTCCCCCAGTTTCTCTACCTCTACGTGCGTTTTTACAGTCTATGGGCACTATATGAGGACACAAACCCATAAACCGTCACTTCATGAGAATTTACTGTGTCATATCATGAACACAGACACTCAAAGGTGTTCACGGCAACCCGTCAAAATAAAAGTTTCGGTTTAACGTGAAGAAATTTTCAGAATATGTTAGGCTACTGTTGTAGCCTACTGTAGATTTAGCTGCGTCTTTATGTAATAATAATAGTTATGCCTAGAAGGTTGTAAAGAGATTATTTTCTGATTAATATATAATTTTTTTATATTCCTACATTTATTATACTGTTTTTTATACAGTTATATTGTAAAACTAAAATACCTTTTTCAGTTTGCAGTGTTAGATTTGTGACTGCATTTGAAGTTCTTCTTCACTTAAGAAAAATAAATAATATTACTGTCAAATGCATGTCAGATAATACAAATACTGTAATAAATACAGTAGTTCACTTTTTAAACGTTTTTTTTTACCATGTTTTATTAAGGGATAAGTCTGAAGCACACCATAAAATAATTCTAGCAGTTCATACAGGGCTAGTAGTGAATACAGCTGTGTATATACAGATACACACCCAGGTATCGGATCAGTACTCGCTATCAGCCGATACCCTGAGCCCAGGTATCGGAATCGGTATCGGGAAGGGGAAAAGGGTATCGGAACATCTCAAAAAATAACATTATAATATTTAAACATAAATATAAAGCAAAATACATTGTGTAATGGCTACAACAAGTATAGTCGGCTACAGTACTGATAAATGTCATGTCTGAGGGATTTGAGCGAGCGTTGTTTGACCGGTGAGGGTTCATGAGACATTCATGACATTTTTTGGATCTTTTTGAGAGGAATGGACTTTAAATGGAGGGACAGAAATCTTTCTCTGGTTTCTTGAAAATGATCTTCATTTGTGTTTTGAAGTTTGAAGAAATGAAAATCGTACAGGTTTGAAACGACATGAGGGTGAGTAGATGATGACAGGATTTAAATTTCGGGCTGAATTATACCTTGTAAACACAGCTGAGCCTTGGATAAAAACAACTCTATAACGCAAATCATATAATTTACATCGTATATCAAGATATAAAAAAGCTATGTATTGTTACACCCCTAATGTATGATGTTGCATATGCACAGTGCAACAGGACTTTGAACGGCACTTAGAGTGGATGTATATGCACTTAATGAAAGACCATGAATATGAACTGGACCGCTATCAGGACGAAAAGGAAAAGATGTATGTTTCTTGTGCACAACCATGTGTTCTACACACTCTCAATCGGTGGGAAATCTGGGAACTGAAGACAGTAACAGTGTTTGACCATCTTTTTGTCTTGTGTGTTTTTGTGCAGCAAGAAGAAGATAGACAACTTTATAAAGCAGTTATACTCGAGGAACAAAAAGGAGGCAGAGAACCGTAAAGCCATAAGACTGATGGAAATTAAAATTGAAAACACGGAGTCGTACAAATCTGACCAAATCGATTTAAGAAATACGGTAAGCACATCGTGTCCCATCTAAAGCCATCACACCACCACGCCGCATCCAAATGTTTTACAGTTTTTCTCCATTGGTTTGGCTCATTTCTTGAAACAGAAATTACACTCTCAAAATTGTAAGATCCTTTGGCAAAACGGTCTTACAGTTCAGCACAACACTACAGCTCACTTGCAAAAGCTAATATCTCTCCCAAAACTGTTCACGCATGCTTCAAAACTAAATTCCTTTCCCATATAAATAGTCAGTGCCACCAAAGTGGCAAAGATCCTTCTCAATTGCTTTGGCTCATTTCTTAAAACAGACCGGACGTTCTCAACACTCTTGGTGATTTTGCAAATAACCAATTACAAGAAAAATAACATCAATGAAAAAACAACAACAATATAAGAGCTCACAGATCCCTATAGGTGCACCTTTCTAAATGAACACACACTTAAAAGTATGGCAAATCAATTTTGTTCACATTCATTCAATATCAGTCTGAATACCAAATTCAAATCGATCAATCAAAAATGAATGTGTACCAGAAATATTTCTCAGTCAGTAAAATTCAACCTGAACAGTTCTGATTATTTTTTTCAGACAAATTTAGCTTTGCTTTCCCTAAAAAAATAAAGGAAAAAAACTGTTTCAGGAAAAACCACAAGTCCAGTCCTATTGCGTGAAAGCGCAAAAAAATGAGAGGAAAAAAAAAAGTGATAGGAAAAAGTTGAGGAAAGATTGTGAGTGAAGATCCCAACTCAAATTTGAATAAATAAAAGTTTGCAGTATGGGTTTAGGCCTGCTCAATCCGACAGTCTAGTGTCCAGTAGGGATGGAACGATTACCGGTTTCACGATAAAATGTACCGACGGTTAGAAATATAGTTTAAAAATTAATTAACATTAAAACCGCGCGTGATTATCACGATTTTGAAAACTTGCGGTAAATCCTGTCCAGTCAGCATCAGTCTGGTGCAGCGCACCGCTGTCTTTTGAATGAGAAGAAATGGCAGAAGGCAGTGACAGCACTCAGGGGATTGTTCAGCCTCTAAAAGGACCAAATCTGAGGTGTGGTCATATTTTGGCTTTTACAAAAGTCCTGAGGGAAACTTAATCAAAGATTTGTGCGTGCATGCGTGTATGAGACAGAAAGTTCGTTCTACTTTGTGTTTATGCTCTAGGACCAGACCTTGATATAAATGTGGAAATTTTCAGATTTATACTGGATTTAGTAAAAAAAAATTGACAAAAAAGGTGAAAAAAATGTATTTTTTACACTTTCCCATTCATTTTCAATGTGGGGTCAATCTGACCTCGAGGGACTTAAACGGTAAAAAAAAATGTACACACCTTTAGAACAACCAAATCAAGCCCAGATTTTTTGTGCATGTTTAGATAGATTATTTAGGAAAAGTCACCGAGTCTCATGGCCCTGAGATGAAGGGAACACTTTTAAAAAATGGAGGAAAAGTCCAGTGGGGTCAGCTGGAGCCCAAGGGACGATTAAGGGTTAATCTCAATACCAAAACTACGTCTGATATTACTACCACTCACACTAGCCTCTTTGGCGGTTGAACTTATTATAGTCTTCTCAAAAGCCATCTGTTATAATCGCGTTGCGCATTATAACTAACCACACGTGTTTCTAATAATCAGAGGCGTTCAGATTAACCGGAGCGCACTGTCAATCACTGAAACCTGCACTCAAAACGTGCGCTGTACGCAGGAGATTCATTCCTCATACAGTGGTTGACTGTTTTTGTTCCATTTCAGCAGCGAAAATAGTTTCAAACAAACACAGCAGAACCACAGCGCATCTGATATGACTGACATAAAGTTGGCTTGACTCTAAAGCTACATACAACATTGATATACACATTTCTAACTTCAATAGCATTTGGAGAATGACTTGCAGTCATAAAACCAGCTGTTAAGTGTTCATCTAGGTGTCAGGTATGATGCACACATTGAATTTTGATATATAATCAAATAAGCTTTCAAATCATATGAAAATATGGATATGCATTGTTTCACTAGGATACTGTTTGGGCTCGTACACAAAATATGCTGATTTAAATGTGTCATAGCTGATAGAACACTGATGAGAATATTGCTTGAGAATACATTTACAGAGATAATATTAGATATTATATTTACACCAATTATTATGCATGCGTTGCTATTAACGACCATTATAAGGAAGGAAATCCAAAAGAATAGATTCTATCTTAAAAAAGTGCATAGAGCTGCTTGATTTATTTGTTGTTTGTTGATTTTCAAATATAAAACTTGTTGAAATGTTTTAAGTGTGTGCATCTGTTCTTTTTGAACACTTTCATCTCATTTGAACAAAACCGTGATAATATTGATAACCGTGATAATTTGGGTCACTATAATCGTGATGTGAAATTTCCATACCGTTTCATCCCTAGTGTTCAGAGCCATGGGGGCTCGCCATCAAAGTGAATATCCAGATATTTGTCCACAGGAACAAAAACCTGACCTGTATTTTAGGTCAAAATTATATCAAAATAATTTCAGAGGGAAATAACAATCTTAAATCAGCGGTAAGCTGCATTATTATCTCATTACGGCAATAACCAGGGACATCGTTAGGCCTATTTTAGGGGGGCTGAAGCTACCCCAAAATGTTCCTAAACCCCCCTAAATAATAATAAGAACAACAATAACAATTTGATTTATCAAAAACCGTATCCTCATTCATATTTAGACGCAACAAATTATATATATCCAGCTACAAAAAAATATCCGAAAACTCGGAAGTTGGACAGAAGTACAAAGAGTCGTTGTGCTATCAAGATGATGCACCGCGTCTCGTTGCATTGGTGTGAACTGTGGCAGCTTTCAGAGCGTTGCAGACCGGAGCGCTACTGCAAGTAATGGAGGATTCATCTCGTCTCGTCGTTACCAAGGTTATAGGCCTAATCGTTAACGAAAATGAAGGAAAAAAACAAAAACTAGGTGGGTTGTCGTTAACTGAAATAAAAATAAAAACGAGGCATTACAAAAAAAAAATAACTAACCAAATCTGTAATATGTGTTCGGCAAAACTAACTAAAATAAAATTATAGATTAAATGTCCTTAGTTTTCGTCTTTATCAATGTCTTACATAGAGCAAATAACGTTCAGCTGCATTTCCTTTCCCTGCGTCTCTCACATACACGCACGCGCCACACACACACCCTCCCATGAGTGTTCGACATTGAAAGGAAGTTTGCGAAAGGTTGGCATCTTGTGAACACCTTTACACAATCACACATTAAAAAGTGGTATAAAAATATTTTTAATTCAGAATATACTTTTGTCAGTGTGTCAATGTCGACCCGAGAAGCGATTGCTACTTTAGAAAGTTAACTAGTCGCAAGTTTGAGGTAAAATGCAGTTGGGTTGTCGATGTCAAAACACTACAAGCTGTGATTCAAATATTAAATAATGTTATGTAATTTACTCTTACACTGAATGTTTGCTGCTTCAGTCCAGATGAGTGTGTTTGTGTGTGTGTCAGATGAGTAGGCTATTGTATAGGGTACATTTAGTATAGGGTGTGAAAATTGCTGTGGTATTTGTAGCCTATAGGTTTAGCTCAATTTAGGTTTAGCTGTATATTTGTATTTTAGCTCAAAAATAGGTTGAATACATGCGGTTCTGTGTAATTAAATAGCCTTCTGTGGACAATTTATAGAGAGGAATTAGATATAGTATGCTATTACTTTATCATACATTTACATGAGCGGACAGATTTTTAAGTCATTTAAGTCATTGCTTATAGTAACTCATCAGGAGCAAAGTCTGGCCTAAGTAAATTCCCCCATGCAGCTTTGATGTGTCTAAAAGCTAACATTATAGTAACTTTTCTTAAACAGAGTAGAAATGGAAGAAGAGGATATGTCTGTCACGTTTTACTTGTTAACATCTTGGTTTCTTGACTGGTTGTTGACATTAGTGTAGCTCTAGATGTGAGAGTGCAAAGATTTTGCAAACGCAAATTACAAATACCCTGCCCTGTCTTCCAATCCTAGTGACGTCCCTGGCAATAACTCAAATCAAATTACATATGTTACATATTCACATAAAGTAAGTTTAGATAAAACTCACATTAAATCATACAAACACATTAATAATAAACTCAAAACTTCACATAAAGTGAATAGGCTAACGTACTTCATAGAACTTCGTCACACAATTCCCTGCAACTCATTTACCAATTGATATTAAACCATCGTTTCTCTCACTTCAAACATAAACATACAAAAAAACATTAACACTAGACAAATCCGTGTCTATGGTTGTCTTATATCAGATATTTGGTCTCAAAACAACGATGATCAGACACATTTACCCACAGGAGCTCTGCTCTAACGACCTGCTCAAAATGGAGGATTCAGCTCTCGCGCTGCACGCGAGGCGCGAGCACGTTCTAGAAGAGCAGGCTTAAAGGGGCAGTACTCTATTTTCACATAACCTGACGAAACCAAATGAAAAACCTCAAAAATAAATTAAACACATACAAAAACAATTTATTTTTGTTTCTTTCTTTTCAGAAATACTTTTCTTCTTGTTTAGCAACCAAATAAATTATACATTTAAATAAAATCAAAATAAATGAATTAAAGAACTACTGTGTGTATATTGAATCTCTTGTAACTATGTAGCTAAAATCACCTGTGCTACACTTACATTTTTTTAAACCTAGCAATTTCTGTAAACTCAAGTAACTTGGCAATAGAGCATGAGGGAAAAAAACAAGTTGCCCTAACTTGATAAAATATGTTGAACCAGCATCTTTTTTAGTTCTCTTAAGTAATGTTTTCCAGTCCACATTACTTGCTACAGAAAGTTGAGTCAACAAATCGCAAGTTGTATCAATTATGTATTCCATGTTGAGCCAACTTGATTCACAGTTGTAGGAACTTGATCAAATAAATTCAACCAACATCTCAAAGTTGTCTCAAAAACTGTTTTCAGTTCCAACTAACTTGATACAGGTAGTGTTGTTTTTGGCGGCCTGTTTTAATTTTAGTTTTAGTCTAGTCTTTGTGTCAAGCTGTCATTTTAGTTTTTATTAGTTTTAGTCATAGTCATACTCTTTTTAGTCTAGTCAAGTTTTAGTCGACTAAATGTCTGAGCATTTTAGTCTTATTTTAGTCAGAATTATCTATGACTATTTTCGTCTAGTTTTAGTCGACGATAACTGATGACATTTTAGTCAAGTTTTAGTCAATGAAAATTGTATTTTAGTCTCTTTTTAGTAATGCAATTCTATTTAACCAGTCAATATAGTATAAGTACATATTATAGACAAAACCAAAATCTTCTTTTAGCCAAACCCATTTCAAACAATGTTATCTTATTATATTATTGTCACCTTATAGACTCAAGAATACATCCATTCCAGACACGGAAGACGCTCTGATTTGAAGTTACAACATATTTATTTTACCAACTAAACATGTTAGAAGTACACACACGCATACATTTAAATAAAATAAATAAAAACATTGAGATGTCTCTTAAGGTTCGTGGTGTTTTTTCCTGTGAATTTTTTTTTGGCCATATTTCTCCCCATCTTTTTCCACAACACCCATTTTATTTTCCACTTCAATGTAATAAAAGTTTTTCCAAATGTCTTAAGAATAAATGCATATTTTATTTAATTTAATAATAGGAAAATAGTATCCAAATTATTATTTAATTCTTTAAATCTGTTTAAAATTAGGCCCACATTATAGTTAAAATGTTTTTCTGTCTTGTATTTTATCTCAAAATAAAGGATGTAATCTTATTCCACATGGAAATGAGCGGAAATAAGTGAATACAGCCTCTTATTCGCTTATGAGGTAATCAGGGGCGTAGGAACGACTTTGACGTTGGGGGGGGGGGGGGGACATTTTGGCCACTATGAATCAACGTCCATCCCACCATAATAGTAACATACAGTATGGTGACATGGTACAACATGTATGTTTTGCTCATGTGATAATGTAACGGGAAAACAACATTCTGCATATTGAAATGTGCAGTAAGTGCTCATTTATTTCAGCCCCATTTCCTTTAAAAAATCAATGTTGCACTAGGTACACAAAATACTTCCCCTCAGCGTCTTTTTGACAAAAATGTCCTCATTGGAACCCATTAAAACTGCAATTTTTAATCCCATTGCCATTTAACTATAAAATTATGCAATCTTTGTTAATAGGCTTTTATTCTGTTGGCAGAAAATAGGCTAAAACAAACTTGCCCTCCAATAGAATAGATATAGACAAAACAGCATATTAATAGCCTAATAGAGATTGAACAGACTACTCCAAACTGCGATTATTCTGGTTAAAAAAAATTGTTGTTGTTTTTTTACAAATAAAAAATGTATGCATATAACATTTTATATATTAATGTTTATATATTAATGAGACTAATAATAATTATTATATTTGATAAATACAAATATTTAACAAAATTTGAAATATTACTATTACAATAACATTTTCATTATTTAAAAAAAATTAAATAGAGCATTTAAGAATACATAAACAATATAATAATATTAATAATAATAACATTTATATTTTACAGAAAACTGCTGGGTTACCTGTTAATATGCAGACAGCATATGACTAAAAATCATTAGAAAGGTCTAAGGATTTAATGTAAAAAATAAATGAAATTCTGTGCTTTTTATCTGTGATATCAATTTCTTAAAGTCTATGTATTTAATATGCAATATGAGCCTCTTATGCATCCACTGTGGGGGAAAAAAACTGTACATTGGAGAAAAACATGGATTGTCATATAGATTTATTTAGAGATAAAAATTAATTAACATTAAAACCGCGCGTGATTATCACGATTTTGAAAACTTGCGGTAAATCCTGTCCAGTCAGCATCAGTCTGGTGCAGCGCACCGCTGTCTTTTGAATGAGAAGAAATGGCAGAAGGCAGTGACAGCACTCAGGGGATTGTTCAGCCTCTAAAAGGACCAAATCTGAGGTGTGGTCATATTTTGGCTTTTACAAAAGTCCTGAGGGAAACTTAATCAAAGATTTGTGCGTGCATGCGTGTATGAGACAGAAAGTTCGTTCTACTTTGTGTTTATGCTCTAGGACCAGACCTTGATATAAATGTGGAAATTTTCAGATTTATACTGGATTTAGTAAAAAAAAATTGACAAAAAAGGTGAAAAAAATGTATTTTTTACACTTTCCCATTCATTTTCAATGTGGGGTCAATCTGACCTCGAGGGACTTAAACGGTAAAAAAAAATGTACACACCTTTAGAACAACCAAATCAAGCCCAGATTTTTTGTGCATGTTTAGATAGATTATTTAGGAAAAGTCACCGAGTCTCATGGCCCTGAGATGAAGGGAACACTTTTAAAAAATGGAGGAAAAGTCCAGTGGGGTCAGCTGGAGCCCAAGGGACGATTAAGGGTTAATCTCAATACCAAAACTACGTCTGATATTACTACCACTCACACTAGCCTCTTTGGCGGTTGAACTTATTATAGTCTTCTCAAAAGCCATCTGTTATAATCGCGTTGCGCATTATAACTAACCACACGTGTTTCTAATAATCAGAGGCGTTCAGATTAACCGGAGCGCACTGTCAATCACTGAAACCTGCACTCAAAACGTGCGCTGTACGCAGGAGATTCATTCCTCATACAGTGGTTGACTGTTTTTGTTCCATTTCAGCAGCGAAAATAGTTTCAAACAAACACAGCAGAACCACAGCGCATCTGATATGACTGACATAAAGTTGGCTTGACTCTAAAGCTACATACAACATTGATATACACATTTCTAACTTCAATAGCATTTGGAGAATGACTTGCAGTCATAAAACCAGCTGTTAAGTGTTCATCTAGGTGTCAGGTATGATGCACACATTGAATTTTGATATATAATCAAATAAGCTTTCAAATCATATGAAAATATGGATATGCATTGTTTCACTAGGATACTGTTTGGGCTCGTACACAAAATATGCTGATTTAAATGTGTCATAGCTGATAGAACACTGATGAGAATATTGCTTGAGAATACATTTACAGAGATAATATTAGATATTATATTTACACCAATTATTATGCATGCGTTGCTATTAACGACCATTATAAGGAAGGAAATCCAAAAGAATAGATTCTATCTTAAAAAAGTGCATAGAGCTGCTTGATTTATTTGTTGTTTGTTGATTTTCAAATATAAAACTTGTTGAAATGTTTTAAGTGTGTGCATCTGTTCTTTTTGAACACTTTCATCTCATTTGAACAAAACCGTGATAATATTGATAACCGTGATAATTTGGGTCACTATAATCGTGATGTGAAATTTCCATACCGTTTCATCCCTAGTGTTCAGAGCCATGGGGGCTCGCCATCAAAGTGAATATCCAGATATTTGTCCACAGGAACAAAAACCTGACCTGTATTTTAGGTCAAAATTATATCAAAATAATTTCAGAGGGAAATAACAATCTTAAATCAGCGGTAAGCTGCATTATTATCTCATTACGGCAATAACCAGGGACATCGTTAGGCCTATTTTAGGGGGGCTGAAGCTACCCTAAAATGTTCCTAAACCCCCCTAAATAATAATAAGAACAACAATAACAATTTGATTTATCAAAAACCGTATCCTCATTCATATTTAGACGCAACAAATTATATATATCCAGCTACAAAAAAATATCCGAAAACTCGGAAGTTGGACAGAAGTACAAAGAGTCGTTGTGCTATCAAGATGATGCACCGCGTCTCGTTGCATTGGTGTGAACTGTGGCAGCTTTCAGAGCGTTGCAGACCGGAGCGCTACTGCAAGTAATGGAGGATTCATCTCGTCTCGTCGTTACCAAGGTTATAGGCCTAATCGTTAACGAAAATGAAGGAAAAAAACAAAAACTAGGTGGGTTGTCGTTAACTGAAATAAAAATAAAAACGAGGCATTACAAAAAAAAAATAACTAACCAAATCTGTAATATGTGTTCGGCAAAACTAACTAAAATAAAATTATAGATTAAATGTCCTTAGTTTTCGTCTTTATCAATGTCTTACATAGAGCAAATAACGTTCAGCTGCATTTCCTTTCCCTGCGTCTCTCACATACACGCACGCGCCACACACACACCCTCCCATGAGTGTTCGACATTGAAAGGAAGTTTGCGAAAGGTTGGCATCTTGTGAACACCTTTACACAATCACACATTAAAAAGTGGTATAAAAATATTTTTAATTCAGAATATACTTTTGTCAGTGTGTCAATGTCGACCCGAGAAGCGATTGCTACTTTAGAAAGTTAACTAGTCGCAAGTTTGAGGTAAAATGCAGTTGGGTTGTCGATGTCAAAACACTACAAGCTGTGATTCAAATATTAAATAATGTTATGTAATTTACTCTTACACTGAATGTTTGCTGCTTCAGTCCAGATGAGTGTGTTTGTGTGTGTGTCAGATGAGTAGGCTATTGTATAGGGTACATTTAGTATAGGGTGTGAAAATTGCTGTGGTATTTGTAGCCTATAGGTTTAGCTCAATTTAGGTTTAGCTGTATATTTGTATTTTAGCTCAAAAATAGGTTGAATACATGCGGTTCTGTGTAATTAAATAGCCTTCTGTGGACAATTTATAGAGAGGAATTAGATATAGTATGCTATTACTTTATCATACATTTACATGAGCGGACAGATTTTTAAGTCATTTAAGTCATTGCTTATAGTAACTCATCAGGAGCAAAGTCTGGCCTAAGTAAATTCCCCCATGCAGCTTTGATGTGTCTAAAAGCTAACATTATAGTAACTTTTCTTAAACAGAGTAGAAATGGAAGAAGAGGATATGTCTGTCACGTTTTACTTGTTAACATCTTGGTTTCTTGACTGGTTGTTGACATTAGTGTAGCTCTAGATGTGAGAGTGCAAAGATTTTGCAAACGCAAATTACAAATACCCTGCCCTGTCTTCCAATCCTAGTGACGTCCCTGGCAATAACTCAAATCAAATTACATATGTTACATATTCACATAAAGTAAGTTTAGATAAAACTCACATTAAATCATACAAACACATTAATAATAAACTCAAAACTTCACATAAAGTGAATAGGCTAACGTACTTCATAGAACTTCGTCACACAATTCCCTGCAACTCATTTACCAATTGATATTAAACCATCGTTTCTCTCACTTCAAACATAAACATACAAAAAAACATTAACACTAGACAAATCCGTGTCTATGGTTGTCTTATATCAGATATTTGGTCTCAAAACAACGATGATCAGACACATTTACCCACAGGAGCTCTGCTCTAACGACCTGCTCAAAATGGAGGATTCAGCTCTCGCGCTGCACGCGAGGCGCGAGCACGTTCTAGAAGAGCAGGCTTAAAGGGGCAGTACTCTATTTTCACATAACCTGACGAAACCAAATGAAAAACCTCAAAAATAAATTAAACACATACAAAAACAATTTATTTTTGTTTCTTTCTTTTCAGAAATACTTTTCTTCTTGTTTAGCAACCAAATAAATTATACATTTAAATAAAATCAAAATAAATGAATTAAAGAACTACTGTGTGTATATTGAATCTCTTGTAACTATGTAGCTAAAATCACCTGTGCTACACTTACATTTTTTTAAACCTAGCAATTTCTGTAAACTCAAGTAACTTGGCAATAGAGCATGAGGGAAAAAAACAAGTTGCCCTAACTTGATAAAATATGTTGAACCAGCATCTTTTTTAGTTCTCTTAAGTAATGTTTTCCAGTCCACATTACTTGCTACAGAAAGTTGAGTCAACAAATCGCAAGTTGTATCAATTATGTATTCCATGTTGAGCCAACTTGATTCACAGTTGTAGGAACTTGATCAAATAAATTCAACCAACATCTCAAAGTTGTCTCAAAAACTGTTTTCAGTTCCAACTAACTTGATACAGGTAGTGTTGTTTTTGGCGGCCTGTTTTAATTTTAGTTTTAGTCTAGTCTTTGTGTCAAGCTGTCATTTTAGTTTTTATTAGTTTTAGTCATAGTCATACTCTTTTTAGTCTAGTCAAGTTTTAGTCGACTAAATGTCTGAGCATTTTAGTCTTATTTTAGTCAGAATTATCTATGACTATTTTCGTCTAGTTTTAGTCGACGATAACTGATGACATTTTAGTCAAGTTTTAGTCAATGAAAATTGTATTTTAGTCTCTTTTTAGTAATGCAATTCTATTTAACCCAGTCAATATAGTATAAGTACATATTATAGACAAAACCAAAATCTTCTTTTAGCCAAACCCATTTCAAACAATGTTATCTTATTATATTATTGTCACCTTATAGACTCAAGAATACATCCATTCCAGACACGGAAGACGCTCTGATTTGAAGTTACAACATATTTATTTTACCAACTAAACATGTTAGAAGTACACACACGCATACATTTAAATAAAATAAATAAAAACATTGAGATGTCTCTTAAGGTTCGTGGTGTTTTTTCCTGTGAATTTTTTTTTGGCCATATTTCTCCCCATCTTTTTCCACAACACCCATTTTATTTTCCACTTCAATGTAATAAAAGTTTTTCCAAATGTCTTAAGAATAAATGCATATTTTATTTAATTTAATAATAGGAAAATAGTATCCAAATTATTATTTAATTCTTTAAATCTGTTTAAAATTAGGCCCACATTATAGTTAAAATGTTTTTCTGTCTTGTATTTTATCTCAAAATAAAGGATGTAATCTTATTCCACATGGAAATGAGCGGAAATAAGTGAATACAGCCTCTTATTCGCTTATGAGGTAATCAGGGGCGTAGGAACGACTTTGACGTTGGGGGGGGGGGGGGGGGACATTTTGGCCACTATGAATCAACGTCCATCCCACCATAATAGTAACATACAGTATGGTGACATGGTACAACATGTATGTTTTGCTCATGTGATAATGTAACGGGAAAACAACATTCTGCATATTGAAATGTGCAGTAAGTGCTCATTTATTTCAGCCCCATTTCCTTTAAAAAATCAATGTTGCACTAGGTACACAAAATACTTCCCCTCAGCGTCTTTTTGACAAAAATGTCCTCATTGGAACCCATTAAAACTGCAATTTTTAATCCCATTGCCATTTAACTATAAAATTATGCAATCTTTGTTAATAGGCTTTTATTCTGTTGGCAGAAAATAGGCTAAAACAAACTTGCCCTCCAATAGAATAGATATAGACAAAACAGCATATTAATAGCCTAATAGAGATTGAACAGACTACTCCAAACTGCGATTATTCTGGTTAAAAAAAATTGTTGTTGTTTTTTTACAAATAAAAAATGTATGCATATAACATTTTATATATTAATGTTTATATATTAATGAGACTAATAATAATTATTATATTTGATAAATACAAATATTTAACAAAATTTGAAATATTACTATTACAATAACATTTTCATTATTTAAAAAAAATTAAATAGAGCATTTAAGAATACATAAACAATATAATAATATTAATAATAATAACATTTATATTTTACAGAAAACTGCTGGGTTACCTGTTAATATGCAGACAGCATATGACTAAAAATCATTAGAAAGGTCTAAGGATTTAATGTAAAAAATAAATGAAATTCTGTGCTTTTTATCTGTGATATCAATTTCTTAAAGTCTATGTATTTAATATGCAATATGAGCCTCTTATGCATCCACTGTGGGGGAAAAAAACTGTACATTGGAGAAAAACATGGATTGTCATATAGATTTATTTAGAGATGAGTATTATTTTTCTTATTTGTTACCCAAACTTTTAATTCATACTGGAAGCCAGAGGGCGCCCTTGAGCAGAAACTCCACATTAACCTCAGAGAAGTAATCGTTAGCCCCAATGTGAAGCTAGCGATGTAGGATAAACAGAAGATAGAAACGCTTTGACTGATGAAATAAACAAGACAATCAACACGACTGCATCAAGATCTGGTGTATTTGAGTTCTTCAAGCCTTCACTATTTTCATAATAATAAGGTATGCAGTGCTGATTGAGTGCAGACTTTATCACTGTATAGAATAATATAAAACAATGCATGTCTGCCTCATTCTGTCCAAAAAAATACAACGTTCTTAAACGTAGACGTATTTTGCGGGCAGGTAATTGCCTATATCACGGGATTTGTAGTTTTATCACCGCATATGTGTACCAACACCAATATCCCCCAGAATTTCTACAACACCCCGAACGAACGCTCTGAGGGCAGTGTAGCAAACACTCTAGAGCTCCGCTTTGTAGTCTATGATTCGACTCCATTTTGCTACTGTGTAACGTTAAAGGGGTGGTAAAACACATTCTTTTGAAGGCTTGACTGTGTTTGTGGGGTGCACTGTAACATGTGTTCATGCTTCGTTTTAAAAAAAAATGCCTTATTTTTCATATATTTGACCTTTATTCTACACTGCTCTGTCCCTCCTTGTAAAACGGTCTGATGCTTTCCGGGTTGTATGAAGCCAGTCCCTCAAAAATACGCAGTGGGCTCTGATTGGTTAGCTGGCCTAGTGTGTTCTGATTCGCTAACCGCAGTGCACCGTTGTCGGAAACGTCACGCCCCTTACCTTACCTGGAGACTGTGCTTTGGTCGGCGTCAATAAAACCATATGAGAACATTTGAGTGAAGATGATCGAGCAGAACCTGTTCAGTCCTCAAGTGTAAAGACTGCGGATCTATAATGATCGCTACTGAATGGCACTTTAACTTTTGTATTTTTAGAACGATTATAGCCAAATATCTGTCACAAGAACTATTAACCCAAAACGAACACAAAGCACTGGCTTTACTATAGTAGCCAAATCACACACAGAACCATGTTTAGCATGCCTGAAGATAAACAATACATAAAAGCTCTAATCAAAGAATCATTTACACTAATGTCAGGTTCGCTGTTGAGATTTTAACGTTAGTGTTTGTAATGTTAGGTGTTCGTCGGATAACGTTAAGTATGAATAAGCATTTAACAGACTGGTTTGCAGAACAGCGTTGTCATCTGTTTACTTCCTTGCTACAACCTATTACAGGAAAACACATCGATGAAATATAAATCAGACTTACAGGTTGTGGCCCGTGAACAGCTTCTGTTTGTAAATCCAGCTTTCAGGACAGACGTTGTGCATATCCTGTATTGAACTCGCGAAGTTTGTGGAAGTTTGTGTTGTCCTCCGTGAAATGTGCAGCGCGCGCGTCGTGCATCCGCGCACCGGCAGTGTTTTTTTCACGCAGCTGACGTTGTGCAAATCTGGCATTGAACTCGCGAAGTTTGTGTTGTCCTCCATGAAATGTGCAGCGCGCGCGTCGTGCATCCACGCACCGGCAGTGTTTTTTTCACGCAGCTGACGTTGTGCAAATCCGGCATTGAAATCGCGAAGATGTGCTGCAGGAGCCCTGCGCGCCTGTTCCCCGCTGACTCAAACACACGTGCATATAACATGCTGTGTGTTAAACGCTCTGCAACGCACCCCCGTCCCAAGGAAGGCTGAACAGAGCAAGTACCCCAGACCTGCAATCCGGATGGAAATAACAGCGTTTCCTCGTTATCGCGGCAACAACACTCCAGCCTAACTAACTTATACCACAACAGCGCCGCGATACAAAATGGCCTCACCCTCCCTTATTTAATATTCTCGGAGGAGGGGTTTATGTAAATATTGAGCCTGGTGATGTCAGCAAGCCCTGGAGGAATGTGTGTAGTCGCCTACTGGCCGTTTGCTGTAGTCCTTAGAAACTGATTTCTTTAAAAGCAAATATCTCCCTTTGCTTTAAACTTTGAACGTTGTAACTTTGCAGATGTTGTTTATGCTCAAGCAGCAACATTACACGCTAGCTAAAGTTAGAATAGTGAAATCGTGGTTTTTCCACCCCTTTAATAACTTTCTGCGGCCAGTGTTTTTGGAAATGAACAAGGATAAAACCCATTTTTTTTAGACCTAACTGAATGAAATTTAAGACCTCGGATGGAAATCAGGCCGTTTTTAAGACATTTTAAAGCCTTAAATTAAAAAAAATTATAATTTTAGACATTTTTGAGACCCCGCGGGAACCCTGTAATTTCAACCGCTTGACCGAGACTAATTTATCTCATACAAAGTCGAGTCGTATTCCATTTAAAAGCTGGTGCGCACCGGTAACGTATTTGTATGTGTAATGTTAACTTCTCTCTGCCAATCAGATGCTCCGAGTCCGACTATAGGTGAAAAGTGAAGAATATGAAGCTGGTGGGTGAATGGTGATTATTCAAATATTGTAGCATGAAATGGGACATATCACTCTGGCTTTGACTTGCTGGCAAAACCGAATATCATCTTTGTCGCACTTTCAAAATAAAAGTTTCAAATGTACAGTTTTTGTCCCTGAGGTATAGGCTAATTTTTGGGTGGGACACATGCAGCATTTTCAAATATTGAGGGGGACACGTCCCCCCCATCCCCCCCGGTTCCTACGCCAATGGAGGTAATCATAATGATGCGGTTATTTTAACATATCTAATTGCTGCCGTTATAACGGCACATTTCAAATGTTTGCGTGCTTTTCTTTCTTTTTTGGAGCGGTGATGAAATATCTTGCTCTTGTAAATACTTGCCAGTATTTCAGTAATACAAGTCTAGATCTTTCAAATGCATCCAAATAACAGCGAAACACAACCGCACGGTGCTCTGCAGGGGCCAAAAAGGATATAAACAGTGAATTCTGAAGTGATATATTATTGAAAACTCAGAGATGTGGATTCAGACTGCACCACACGACCTTGGTGTTTGTCAAGCAGTAAGTTAGGTCATTCGGTCGGAGATTTTTACACGGGTGGTGGGAGAAAAACACTGATATTCTGGATTAAGACGACAATAAAATCACTGACTAGCCTCTGTAAATGATAAAGACACCTTACGACCGCTGGACAAACAATTACCGTCCGAATAGTGCTTATGAACCCCGACTGCCCGCCCATCGGTCTCGTTCACTCACCGGAGCTAAATCTTCTAAAATGCCGCGCGAGTGGGGTTTGAAGAGAGTGATGTGGCCTGCGTCTGCGCAGTGAGACCTGATGCAGCCCCTGAATGAGACGCACAGAAATACTGCAAAATAATAATAAAAACGTGACTTTTCGTCTCGTCTCATTTTCGTCAACGAAAATGAAGAGACATTTTAGCATAGTTTTTATTTTGTGAACCACATTTAGTCTCGTTTTTATTCGTCATTGTCACATGACCAGCATTTACGTTGCGTCTCGTCTCGTTTTCGTCACATTATAAAGCAGGGTTCTTGCAGGTTTCAGAAAGTCAAATTTAAGACCTTTTTAAGACATTTTAAGACCATAAAGATTGAAATTTAAGACCTATACGACGCATTACCAAAATTATTTAAATCAAAGAAATAATAAAAAAAGCAATGACATTAGTAACCCTCCACAGCCAACAACGTGCCAAATGCCCAAAACCTTAGGCCCAAAATGAAAATAGGCTAAAACAAACTTGCCTAATAGAACTTGCCAAATAGAATACAAAACAGCATATTAATAGCCTAATAGAGATTGAACAGGGGATGCTCTAGGGAGATAGGATAAACTAGGGATGCACGATTTGGGGTAGATATCTAATAGCGATTATCCTGGTTAAAATGCTTCTTTTTTTTTTACAAATGAAAAGTGTATGCATATAACATTTTATATATGAATGTTTATATATTAACGAGACTAATAATAATGATTATATTCCAAAAATACAAATATTTAACACAATTTGAAATATTACTATTACAATAACATTTTAATTATTAAAAAATTAAAAATAGAGTATTTAAGAATAAATATAACAATATAATAATAATACTAATTAAAGCTGCGAGCAGCGATGACGGGCCCAAGCCGGTGGCACCGCCACGCCGGTGGCATCAGCTTAACTGTGCACGGCAGGCAATATGCATTTAAACAGGAGAATATTTTAGAATCGCTCGAATATGCCACATTTACCGCAGCAACTGGTGCCACTATCACCACAAGCCAAACCCATGATGTAATTTAAATCTAGATTAATTTTAATGTCATAGGATAAAATAAATAAAAGTTATATTTTCCTGCTCAAAATTTTGTAAGTCCAGAAGGCCAGTATTTAATTCAAGGTGTTTGTAGTTCTTTTTTACTTATTCACACTAAAGTGATAGTTTTTTGTGATAGTCTATGATACGAAAGGGGTAAATTATCATTCAGAGAGAGAAAGGCACACACACAAACTCACAGGGTGAGAGAGACACCCCCCCCCCCACACCCCCCCCCCCCACACCACACACACGTGCGCGCACACACTCAAACACACACACACCCAGGGTGAGCCTGAGAGTGAGGGGGGAGGGGAAGGACTGAGAGAGAGGCACTCTGCACATTGAACAAGGTTCACAAGATTTTAACAACAAAAAGAAATAAAATCTAAATGGTGGGAGAAAGTTTTTTTTATTTCACTCTCTGAAAAAAATATGTTGAATATATTTGAAATCAATATGTGTGGTCCAATATAAAAAATAAATAGAGAAAGTCACACACGCACGCACGCACGCACGCACGCACGCACGCACGCACGCACGCACGCACGCACGCACGCACACACACACACACACA